>NC_045673.1:21469-321469 GCF_003331165.1 Xiphophorus hellerii | reverse complement strand
GCTGCCTGATTTACTCCTTAAAAAAGTTACTTGTAATATCAAGTAATCAGTAAAGTAACAATGTTAGATTGCAAGTTACTTTATGAGATCCATTCAGCAGCAGCTGCCTCAACAGAAAAACAACAACAGCGTCTAAAAATAGCTGTTTCTGCAGATACTGATATTATTATTATTATTATTATTACCCCCAGCACGGAACTAAAAGACTTTATGCAGCTGTTATATGTTGATTCATCTTAGTTTATACAAGTTATTTTTCATGTATTAATGTTTGTGTCAGTTTTTGTGTCTGTCAGCAATCGGCTGGTCCGCCTGTTCTGGGATCGATTGGTAATGCCTCCATCCTCCTCTAGGGGTCGGGTTAGCAACATCACCCACAGGAACATTTTCAAAATGTACTCAAAAATAAAGCTGGACAATAAATCGATAATATATTTCAAGATGGACATGTGATCAATATTGACAGATAATACCTGATCGAATGTTCAATCATTCTACTGAACTCTGATCCAGAACCACACAGCATTCTGGGAGATGTAGGCAGAGGAAAGGCTTTAGCTGCTCAGCCGCACAGCAAGCTAAGCTAGCTGGTAGCAGCTAACTCACTGGCCCTGTGGTTGCCTAGCAACAACCTGTTAAGCTACCTGCACAGCAGCAGCTTCAGGTTTCACCATCGTGCTTCAAAACTGCTTAAAAATAAAACTCAGCAGGAATGAAAACTGGATAAACTGAAAGACCAGACCAGCAGTTTGGCAGAAATTCAGATATTCAAAACAAAACTAATCAATGGTCAATATCAATTGATATCAAACGATGATATTGTGATTCTTTTTTCAGCCATATGGTCTAGTCCTGCTGATGAGTTTGAGTGATTTTGTCAAATAAAAACTGCTTCGGTTCTGTGTTGTCAGTAGCAGATCCTGAAGCAAACCTCAGGACGGGAAAATTCCCGGAGCTTCCTGATCCGAGTCGCTCACCTCTCGACTCTCGATGACCAGCTCGCTGACGCAGCGCATGAACATGTTTTCCCCCTGGCTGTCCTTCTCGTTGCTGCAGGACAGACAGACAGACAGGCAGCGGCAGTTAGAGACAGAGACTCGCCCAGCAGCAGAGGCCAGATGGAGGACGTACCGCAGGAAGTAGAAGTACTGCAGGGCCTCCCGCGGGTCGGTGGACTCAAACTTGCGCGTGTAGAGCATCAGCAGGCGGATGAAGTTGAGGCGGCGGACCATGGGCGGGTCTCCAGGCTCCTGGCTCACTGCAGGGACACGTAGATGCTGTGACCACGTTCCCTGCAGCGCGGATCGCTGCAGTAGCAGGAAAACCACTCACGCAGCTGGGCGCTCTGACCCGACGACTTCAGCAGCAGCCGCAACTCGTACAACACCAGGGCAACGTGCACGGCGTGGCTGCGCAGCCGCTCCACCCGAAACAGGAAGGCCACGGCCGCCTCGAACTGAGCCGTCAGGAACAACACCTGGAAGTACAGGAAGGGCTGCTGGCTGGCCGAGAAATGGGACTCTCCTATTGGACGAGAAGACGGGGAGGCGGAGACGTCAGCGTAGGGATAAGAACATCCAGGATAAAAATAAACTTCATCTTAAACCAGAGAGCTGGAGCTGAGCCGACAACCTCTACAAGCTTCAGGCTGCTCAGAGGAAACGTTTCCTCCTGAGGTCAGAGCAACAACATCCCAACGACAGACGGATGGAATTAAAACTTCATATCATTTATAATAAAATCTGTTTTTCAATCATTAAATAAGTTAAGAAATGATGTTTGCCATGTTCTCAAATTCATCAAGCTGCAAACAGAAAATGGAAAAGTTTGTGACCAGAAACCAAAGAAGCCATGAAACTGAAAACACAGAAAACTCCTGGCCACTGAAATCAGGAGGTCTGAGGTAAAAACTCTTCATCCAAACAGGCTGGACCCTCGGCTTCTACGGCTCCACCATGAAGGAAGCTACATTACAAAGCTAACGGGTAAAGAGCAGTCCCCCACTGCAAAGAGAGAAGAGCTGAACTGAACATCTTTGCCAGCAATAAAATGTCTGAAACATTCTGACTTTAACTGTTCCATATCTGGAAGGAAAACACGTTCACTTCCTCTGCTGCCAAAGAAATCAGAAATCAACTTCATCATTCACAACTTCTTCTGTTTGCAGATTGGCCTGATTGAAAATCTACTGGAGTAATCCAGGTCAATGGGAGAAATCCCTGACTGAGCACCAAAGGCAGATGAGAATCAAGAACGACCAGGCTAGATTTATGCTAAATGCAATAATTACATACTGAATTAAAGAGAGAATCATCATTCTAAAAGATCATCAACAGTAAATATGGAGTCAGAACCCAAAGGTCCAAGACTGTGGTCTGCAAGATGAGACTCTGTCGCAAGTCCAGAGACAAAGGTCAGAGGTCATTCTGGGACGTGCCTGAGAGGAAAAAAGGAGTCCTCCATGTGGAAAGCAGAAAATCCTGTCTGAGGTGTCAGAGGTCACCAGAACATGACTTCATAAATATTGATGGCTGTAGTTTCCTGCGGGCCCTGAACGCCTCATCAACTCCTTCAGAAGAAACTAGAAACGCTGAGCTAAGGCTCATCGGCTTGACGTTTTAATTAGAAATATTTGAATCCTCTTGTTGGCTGAGAGTCTGAGGAGCCGAGCAGGGCGCAGCGCTTCGACGCTTTATAGCTCACTCGCAGCATTTCAGCTCTAAACGCAGCATCGCATGGCAGGAGGACGAAGGAGGGAGAGAGAGAGAGAGACAGGGAGAGAGAGAAGGCTAACAACAGATGACAAAGAACACGTGGAGAGCAAAAGGAGAGCTTTACAGGACAGAACGCCTGAAGGGTGAAGGTGTGCAGGAGAGGATGAGGAGGCAGCCAATCAGAAGTGATGAAGCAGCAGAGAGCCGACAGGATGGGAGAGGAGTGAAGAAGTTCCTGGGCTTCTAGTCGGATTTTATGTAAAAGTTTCCAGCAGCAGACAAACAGCTGAACTGTTACAGCGGCCATCTTTATGATGATTGTGAAGATTAGAGTCAGGAAGATGATGAAGAAAGAAGAACAGTCTTCCTCCAGGTGACCTCAGAGCAGCTCCTCTGGTCTTTTCCTACGGATTCACTGTAAACTGATTCACCGTAGAGAATAGAGCTGCGTTAGCGTTAGCGAGGGATGAAGGTGTGTACCATAGTCTTCCAGCAGCTGCTTCTGCAACTGCGGCAGCGTCAGCCGGTCCTGAGGAGAGCTGCTGCTGTCATCGTCGAAGCAGACCTGGTTCAGCTGCAGGAGAAGCACAGAGGCGTTAGAGAAGAAGAGCCACTCCACCGCTCCTCCCCCTTGGGACCACAGCGCCACCTTCAGCCACAGGTAGTCGTCCGTCTTGTCCGCCACCTCCCCATGGCTGTCGTTGACGTCGCACTTGCCGATCAGGCAGTAGACTGCCCGCTTGTAAGGGTCGGCGCTGTTCCTCAGAGCTCTGCGGTAGTGGAGGCGGAGCTTGTTCTCCGACGCTGGAGACAGGCTGAGAGCGGGAGAGGTGAAAGGTCAGCTTCATGTCCGGGTCCAAAGCGACCTCCTGGACCGGGTCCTACCGTTTGTCTGGGCTGCTCATGTACTCCTGGAACCAGGACTTGAAGTCTCCCAGCTGATGCTGCGCCCGGCTCACCACCGTCATGGCGGCGTTCAGGTCGCCGCAACGCAGGCAGTAGTAGATGACGGCCCAGACCGGCTGGCCCTCCACCTCGCCGTCCTGCAGGAAGTGACACAGAGCCATCAGCTGAACGCACTGTCACTGGTTTCTTTACCACTTCCTGCTGGCAGAATGTTTTCTGGGGTGAACTGTGGCGTCGCTCCCCCCCCCTGTGTGTGTGTGTGTGTGGGTGGGTGTGTGTGTGTGTGTGTGTGTGTGTGTGTACCTGCATGCCCGGCAGCGGCCCTGGCAGCTTGATGTTGAGGAAGCTTCGGACCAGCTGGTAGGTGCCGGGCACGCCGCCCAGCTGTGCCTGATGCAGGTTGCCGAACACGGTTCCCATGGTGAAGCTCTTGTACCTGCAGACCAGGAGAAGTGCTCAGCTGAGACCAAAGATCAGAACCGGAGGCGTAAGTGTTTCCGGGTCGGTACCGGTTCTCCAGGAAGCCGAGCGCCTGCCGTACGAAGGCCATCTGCATCTCCACGGCGGTGCGACTTTTCAGCGCGTCTCTGGCCGGAACCAGCAGCACGTCGGCCATCTGCTTGACCATCAGCCAGAGGTCCGACACGTTCTGCAGGAACCAGCCACAAATACTGCTCAGAGACAAACATCTGCTGTTTTAGCAGGTTTTCCCCAGCGTATTATAAGCCTGGCAGCCCGCCATGCTTTACTCGCCCCCCACCAGGCCAATCGTTGCTTGTTTTTGTTATTAGGAAAATTACATTTTCAATTTAATCTGTATTGCAAACGTCTCTGTTGCTGTGAATGTTTCAGTGGCGGAGCGGATTAATTCCTAAAAGGTAAGTTTATAGAACATAGTTTTATAGTTTATGCATTTAAAGCAGGACCATTCACTCCGCTGGCGCCTCCCGCGCTGCTGCTGCTTCATCTCTAAAGTTTACCTCAGCGCGGATCGCGCTCCTCCTTTCACTCTAACTGGACTCAGGCTGACCTGTATGGATATTTACATCAACCCCCTGTGAGGAATTATGATTCTTTCCAGAGTTTTTGATCAAGTTAGGAGTGTAAACCCACCGTGTTAGCTCTGGTTGTGCAGCTCTACGTGAACCTTAGGATTAACTTGTAGTGGCTTTCAGAGGAGCGTTGAGCGAGAGGTGAGAATGATTTATAATTGTAGACAAAGAAATTTGCACAGCTTTTCCATCTCAGCGTGTGGCGCTGTCTGCCCTGTAAAGTTCATGTCTGTGTCCCGGTTGGTTAGCGGTTAACTAACCAGCGCTAACCTCATCATGCAGGTTCAGCCGGTGAGGAGTTTTCGCCTCGTAGTCACGCTTCACGCTGGTTTTATATTATTTTTAGTTTTATTTTTCCATTTACGCGATGCATCAAATCATACCAAATGCTTTGTCCACTTAGTCAGACAGAGTTAATGCGTCCAGCCGCGCAGAGATCTGAGAAACTCGTCCCATAAACTGGAGCAACCAAAACAGTTTCTGTGTCTCTTGTTAAAAACTCAACAGACAGAAATGTTAGAGCTGCTAAAGAGCCGCTGACTTAACTTGGATTAAACAGAAGTGCAAATAATTTATATTTATCTTATTTGTATTTTTTTAAGACTAGTTGTGGGTTTAAATAGTTTCACTGACAATGTTTTCCCATAACATATAATTACCCAGTAATATTTTTACATTTCCTGTCTACTTAACATCTTTTAATACTAAAACATGGCGGACCCCTCGGCGCCCCGACCGCCGGGCTGAGCAGGTCCTCTGGGGGAAACTCTGTGTAGGATCTCTGTCGCTGTATGGATTGTAAAGTTATCCGGGTTATTGGCGCTTCAGTTTCAGTCTGAGCTCCGGATTTATCACGTAGCCAAAAAACATTTTATATCAATAACTGCTGTCCTGATTGTTTTGGCCCAATAATAAACCAACTGAAACATTTATGGTTTAAATATAGAAAGCTTGCATGAACTAAAGGTCAAAGGTTAGGGAGAGTGAACAGGAAGAGGAGGAGGTGGCCCTACCTTGTCGTCCATGGCGGCGGCGGCGGCAGCGCACAGATCCCCCAGGCTGGGCTGGATGTGTCCGCTGACGATCTTCTCATTGAAAACGTAGATCTGAAAGCGAAATGTTACGGCCGGCTGAAATGATTGACGGTGAGAAACAGCAGCAGGAGAATCAAAATGTTGAAGAGGTCTTCAAACAGGACGATGAAGATGAGGCAGACGACGCCGCATGCGATGTGGCGACACATCTTCTGATGAAGTCCTGCGTCACCCAGCGGATCGGGACAGGAAGCGCCCGCTGCCCGATCGATCAATAGG
Organism: Xiphophorus hellerii; assembly: GCF_003331165.1. Classification (NCBI taxonomy): domain Eukaryota; kingdom Metazoa; phylum Chordata; class Actinopteri; order Cyprinodontiformes; family Poeciliidae; genus Xiphophorus; species Xiphophorus hellerii. The sequence continues at coordinate 315,484 of NC_045673.1, read as the reverse complement.
TTCGATCAATCGGCCCGCTCCCGGCTTCGTGCGACCCGGTTTCAGTCAAAGGCGGGCCAGCTGCTTTAACACGGCTGCCATGGCAACGCCACCAACTATTAGCTCGTTAGTTTGGGCTGTTTCCTCCAGAGGCTGATTTCATTCCTGCTCAACAGGAACCAGAGGAGAATACAGACGCACTTTTACCAGAACAACATCTTTAAGTCATGAGATGAAAGTCGTTTTAATGAGAGCAAAGCTTCAATCTACTTACTAAGACCTGAGCAGTTCGGTCCATCTGGTTCTTACAAATTGGCTGGAAAACTGATCAAATATAACTTCACAAGATGTCCAACATCCCTCATTTTAATTTCTGATTGTTTGTGTTGGAGTCCTCATAAAATTACACATTTATTCCATTACCATTATGAATTTATTGCGGTGATATGACGACGTTATTTTGGTAACATTATGAATTGGTTTTGGTAAAACAGAAGTGGCTCCAGGTACGCAGAGCGCTGGGCGGCTGATAAACTCAACGAGAACTAGCAGAAAATAAATCTCGATTTTCTAAAAGTTCAAACTTTAAAAAACAAAATTTTAAAGCATGTGCAAAAACAGGCCATTTTGATTAATAAATGAACGGGTACATTTTATTTTTTATGCTAATTTTGGAGCCATGTGTTTCTCAGGACTCCAGCCATAGCCACCTTCAAAATAAAAGCCTCCACCATTTCTGAGCTCCTGGCGGCTCTGAGGATGATGATGATGATGAACATCTGCTAGCACCAAGCTGTGTGGATCTAAACTATAACAAAACTTCTACAGAACCTCTATTAACACTGAGCAGAAAGTTCTGGAGCAGAAACCCAAAAGTTCCGTTTGGTTCTGATGGACTCACCTGGCGTCCGTAAGCGACCTCCACGCTGTTCAGGGCGCTGCGGCCCGGAGCCGCCGCCTCGCTCACAAAGCTGGGCTGCAACAGAAGAGCAGGAGTCACATGCAACGTCACGGAGAACCGACCCAGATGTCTAACCCGAACCAGCCCTCTGGAGCTCCAGTTCGCTCCAGTGAACTGCCTGCATGTCATTTCTGATCAGATTGTCTGACTTCCTGCTGTTTCCAGATGCTGCATGCTCCATCAGATTATGTTACAAAAATACTCCATCTAATAACTCTGACTGTTTTCCTTCGTGGCGGAAGGATGGAAGTAGCGGAACCAGTCTGGATGGCAAAACACGAGCTGCATGGAGGAAGAGCGACGGCTAACAGTGTGGAGGAAAGATCACACAAGTGATCATCGACTTCTGGAGGGAGTCTCAGGAAAACGTGATAATTTGGGGGAAGTTATGATGATGATTCGATTTCTGATCGGTAACACAGAGTTCAGGGAAACAGTCATCCATCCAGATACTGATGGACTGCGATGGTGATGATAAACGTGCGGCGCTCAGTTAACCGAAGCTGCAGCGTCTGCATGCCGTACCTCCACATCCTGGCTGAAGTCCAGCGCGTCTTCTCCGGCCCCCAGCAGCGTGTGCAGCACCCTCTGCTTCACCTGCTCCCACTGGACCAGCATGGACTCCCGGTGGTACTCCTCAGCCAACAGGAAGGTCTGGGGACAGACGGAGGTAGAGATGTCACGTTATTATGGACAGGTTAACCTTCATGACAGCTCCAGGTTTCACCAGGAGGCCCCCAGCACCACTACTGAATGTGGAAACCCTTTGCATCGTTCAGGCTTCAGCGTCTACACCAGGACCGGCTGCTCTACTTTAACCGTCCACAGAGACACCGAGACGCAGAGACCATGGGGACAGGAGAATTGAGTCTCCTGCTGAGGGAGACAGAAATTTGGAGCACATCGCCACCTCTCCTCTAACCTGCAGTCAGATTAAACCCAAATACAGGCTAATCACCTGCTACTTCCTGTTAGCGCCTACAGCGGGACACGGGCTAATCACCTGCTACTTCCTGTTAGCGCCTACAGCGGGACACGGGCTAATCACCTGCTACTTCCTGTTAGCGCCTACAGCGGGACACAGGCTAATCACCTGCTACTTTGTGTTAGCACCTTCCTGTTAGCACCTTCAGCAGCATGTCCTAACTGTCCCTCAGTCAACAGGACTCTCAGGCCAGAATAACAAGTGGGACAAGGAAAAACTAAATGCTCCGATTTGTTTTTCGTCCCTCAAAGCCTCTACAAAACGTAGAGAGGGTTTTGCAGGTTTGTCTCATTACTCACTTTGCATATTTTTAAACATCTCCACTGCAGATTATACCATTAATTTTTGTTCATTCTGAGCAATAAAACCAAAATTTAAGTAACTTTTACTGAAAAGTATATAGCCAAGTTTAATAAATTCATTAAAAGCAATAACATCCATCCATCCATCCATCTTCTTCCCTTTATCCGCGGTCGGGTCGCGGGGGTAGCAGCTTCAGAAGGGAGGCCCAGACTTCCCTCTCCAGCCTCTTGTTCCAGCTCCTCCGGGGGAATCCCAAGGCGTTCCCAGGCCAGCCGAGAAACATCGTCCTTCCAGTGTGTCCTGGGTTTTCCCCTCCTCCTGGTGGGACCTGAACTCCTCACCACGGAGGCGTTCAGGAGGCATCCTGACCAGATGCTCCTCTCGATGTGAAGGAGCAGCGGCTCTACTCTCAGTCCCTCCCGGATGGCTGAGCTTCTCTCTCTAAGGGAGAGCCCAGACACCCTGCAGAGAAAACCCATTTCGGTCGCTTGTATCCGCGATCTCATTCTAGATCAACCGGTAAATCGAGAGCTTCGCTTTTTGGCTCAGCTCTCTCTTCACCACGACGGACCGGTACAGCGCCCGCTTCACGGCAGAAGCTGCGCCAATCCGCCTGTCGATCTCCCGCTTCCTTCTTCCCTCATTCGTGAACAAGATCCTGAGATACTTGAACTCCTCCACTTGGGGCAGGACACCCCCCCTGACCCGGAGAAGGCACTCTACCCTTTTCCGGCTCAAGACCATGGCCTCGGATTTGGAGGCACTGATCTCCATCCCGGCCGCTTCACACTCGGCTGCGAACCGCTCCAGCGAGAGCTGCAGATCACGACCTGTTGAAGCCAGAAGGACCACATCATCCGCAAAAAGCAGAGATGAGATCCTAAGGCCACCAAATCGGATCCCCTCAACACCTTGGCTGTGCCTAGAAATTCTGTCCATGAAAGTGATAAACAGAATCGGTGACAAAGGGCAGCCCTGGCGGAGTCCAACTCTCACCGGAAACGAGCCCGACTTACTGCCGGCAATGCGGACCAGACTCTGACACCGGTCATACAGGGACCTGACAGCCCGTATCAAAGGGCCCGGTTCCCCATACTCCCGGAGAACCCACCACCCCAGTCTGCCAATCCAGGGGAACTGCCCCCGATGTCCATGCGATATTGCAGAGTCGCGTCAGCCAACACAACCCTACAACATCCAGAGCCTTAAGGAACTCCGGGCGGATCTCATCCACCCCTGGAGCCTTGCCACCGAGGAGCTTCTCAACCACCTCGGCGACCTCGTCCCCAGAGATCGGAGAGCCCAACCCAGAGTCCCCAGGCTCAGCTTCCTCAATGGGAGGCATGTTGGTGGGATTGAGAAGATCTTTGAAGTACTCTGCCCACCGGCCCACAACGTCCCGAGTAGAGGTCAGCAGCACTCCATCCCCAATATAAACAGTGTTGATGCTGCACTGCTTCCCCCTCCTGAGACGCCGGATGGTGGACCAGAATCGAACAGAAAGCAATAACAATAAGCTGGATATTGAATACTTTGTGCTATAGTCGACGTTTTCTACTGGAAGATTTTAATTTGTTATAAATCATTAAAAGTCTCGACAATTGGCCTCACTTTGGAAACCCTTGACCTTCAGTTCACCTTCATTAACCAGCTAGAACGAGTTCAAAGGTCAGCATCAAAATCAGCAACGAGAGAAACCAGCAACTTCTCCTCCACTAATCCCCTCTCTGGCCCGGTTCTGGCAGTGTACTGACCCTGCGGCGGGACTCCTCGATGGCGGCCAGCAGAGCGTTGTCCCTCTCGTTCTTCAGGAAGCCCTGAGGAGAAACAGAAGGGCTGAGAAACGAGATGGATAAAAACTAGAACAGAAACGGGAGGAAATGGAGAGGACTTCTAGAATAGAGCTAGAACAGAAAAACAGAGATAAATCAAATAGACTGGACGAACCGCAGATTATATATCTGAAGCCAATAAAATAGAATGAATAATAGAAGCAAAGCAAATAGAGCGGCATCTTTTCTAGATGAAGGCAGCAGCCGACCAGATCAGTACGGTCCGAACCCGTCAGAACCCGACCGGTACCCACAACAGACCCAGTAATACTTCCCAACTCAACCCAAGGGCTGAGGCTGATTTATGCTCCATGATAATAATAATAACATTAATAGTAGGAAATAAACATCATGTTTCATCGAACCAGAGTTACAAAATCGGGCCAGGCCTCAGAACCAGAACCGGCCGGACTCTAACAGGAAGTCATGGAGCAGAGCTCAGTCTGCAAGTCATCATCAGAGACGAAGTAACTACAGAAAAACTACTGAGCTGATCCAGACACCCCTCACCAGAACCAGACCTCCCTCCTCCCAGCACAGAGGAAACTCTTCATCAGTGTGAGGAAGACTCACGCATGCTGAGGCGTCCAGAGGGTCCGAAGAGACGGGAAGAGACGGAGGACGGCGGAGCGGCAGCAGGAGGATTTATGGTGAACGGACTGAACCACGTAAGATTTGAGACGGGGGTTCAGGAGAAACCATTCACTCTGTCACATATTAACCCTCCATCAGCTGTTACTCTCTCACTTCCTTCACCTCATAAGCCTGCATTCTTCCTGCCATTACCCCCCCAACGCAATTACAGAAACAGATTTTTACCCTCAGTCGATGGCGTCCGACGTCCTGTCTTGAAATTAGGCTAATTATGCTCTTAAGGGTCATGTTGATTTAATGAAGGGGTTTCATTATTTCCTCCCCCATTACTTGCCCCCGGTGGGGTGGACTAATGGGGGAGGATGGGGTAGCAGCGGGAGGAGGAAGATACAGCAGAGAGATCTCCAACTAAAGTTACCAAAGTTCAGCAACAACCTCAGAACTAACAGCAATCTGCAGACGGAAGCTGAGTGCTCTTCCTGTCAGCCGGCTGTAAAAGCCTCCAGGCCAGCAGAAATCAGCTGAAAGAAACATCAGGCTGCAGAGAGGAAAGGTCAAAGTTCAACCTTTACTGGCCAAATCCACCATCTGATTATTAAAATGGAAAATGCTTGAAAACATGAAAACATGTCTCTCTGTTTCATACTGGCAGTCCAGTTGACATTTAAAGGGAGTGTTACTGCGTCCCCTACAGAGAACTAGCGTAGGTCTGGGATTCTGAAATTAGCAAGTTGGACCCGGCCCGGCGCTCTGGACCCGGCCCGGTGCTCTGGGACTCTACCTGAATGTCGGTGTCTTTGACCGGCTCCAGCGGCTCGAAGGTGGTGGCAGCACTCAGACTCTCCAGTCTCTGGGAGATGTGGAAGATGTCCAGGCCTCTGGACCCAAGCAGGATAGAGCTAAAGAGGAACACACACACACCGTGAGACGCAGAGGCTGCTGACGGCCACTAGAGGGCAGACCAGCCCACCACAGCATTCCAGTACCACCAACAGCCAAATGGGTCTGTCCAGGTCTGACCGGGAGCGATGAATAACATACGCTTTAACGTCAGCTGCATCCTGGGAGGTCCGTGTCAGGGTTCTGGTCCGGAGCCGCTCTCCAGCCTGCTGGATCTCCTGGAGGTTCCTTTCAACGTGCGGCAGCTCAGACACAGCTTCGGTTTCTGCAGCCAGCTGCTCGGCCTGCTGCAGCAGCTCCCCAAAGCCTTCTGCGTCCATGGCTCCACAGAGCAGGAAGACCTTCAGAACCACAAACACAGGTCGGATTTATGGAGGATAAACGCCGACGTGGTTCAGGCCGGGAAAATGAAACGCTTCCAACATCCTTTCAGTCCTGACAGAAGCAGAAATCATGTCCATTTCTGTATTCTCTCCTTAGGCAGCCCACATGTCTCACGATGAACATTTCATCTCTAAATAAGCATCTACTGCATGAAACCACATCGCTTTATTTCATTTCAGCTCAGTTAGAATAAATTAAATTATTTATCTTTGCTAGATGTCAAAATATATATAGAGAGATAAAGGTTTTAGGATGTATCAATTTCACTATAATATTTGCTTTGAAAAATAAAATATGCCGTGTATTTTCTGTTTTTATTGATAAAAAATATAATGTCCTTCTAACCATTTACAAGGAGCTTCAGCATTAAATATCTTGTAGAAAAATGCTGCCTTGGCAACTGAAAAAACAAAACATGATGAATGAATTTTTGTTTTTCTGCTCTGTTCTTCATCTGTCTCTCTTAATTCTATTCAGATTTATATACTTCACAATTCAACAATATATGTTCCACGTTGTATTTCCTTCCACATCTCTCACATCATGTTTTTCCTCCTAGTTAAATATTTGTCATGTCTGACCAAGACGCAGTCTCATTATTGTTTCTCTTTCACTCACTAACAGACTTAATACCGATTTTTGTATCAATTCTTTCTTCATTTCATCCTTTCTGCCATATTTTCAACAACATTAAGTATTTATTGTGCAAATTGTTAAATGAATGAACTTTGAGACGTAAACATGAAAGCTGAGCAACTGCTTCTGCGCACATGGAGCTGTTCTGACAGCTTTTGGCGTTAAAAATAAAAACTAAGAAGTCAGTTAAAAACACAATTCACAAAAGAAAACATAGAAATATCAAATTGAGACTTTATTTGCTGACTTTAGTCATTTAAAAAATCACGTGTTTGAAGTATTCAGAGCTAGCAGTGTTAGCATGCTAACAGTCAGCTAGCAGGCTAACGGTGGTGCTAACTGTTTTGCTGGTTGCTGCTGAAGATGAAGCAGCTTCTTACCTGGACAGAGAAGCGGGGGCAGCAAAGGTCTCCTCCGGGCTTCACCGGCAGCTGAAGATCCTCAGTTAGAAAATAGTTTCCTTCAGAAGAAACTGGAATCCAACTTCCGCCCGGTATTTCTGAAGCTTGATTGTGATTGGTCGAGAGCTAGTCCCTACCGGAAGAACTTCTTCTTCTTCTTGGTTTAAAAGATGTTATGCCGAGAATTGCTTTCCCTTTCGCGGGAGCGCGCATCGCTCTAAACTCTCGCATATTGATGAGAAAACGGACTGAAATCTAGCTGAGTGAAGCTGACACCCCACGCAGAACCGGATTTGATGATTTTCTACAGCAGAGCGCAAAACAGTCAGCGTGGAATTTCCCCTCGTATTTATAGGCAACCAGTAGGGGGCGCCAAACACCACTCATCACAAGGCAATTATGAAATACATACAAAAGATATTTACAAAACAACTTTTACCAAGAATTTCACCCGTATATCTAATATCCGTTGTGTGTGTATATATATATATATATCTGCCTGTCTGCCTACTATATATATATATATATAAATTTATATTTTATATATTTCTATATATATAAATTTCAAACTCTCTCCTCATGTATCTTCTCTCTTTTTCATATTTATGACATTCTAATATAATATGTTCTTTGTTTCATATTTTCCACAGTTATCACATTTGTCAGTATTATGCTTTTGAATTTTTAAAAGTGTATAGTTAAGTCAATACTTTCAGAACATCTTCTGTAGTTCCCTTCAGATCAAAAATCTATTTTAAAAGAGCGTCCTGAGGGGCGTGCTAACTCCCTGCGCCACCACAGCACGTTTGGAGGCCTTAGTCCTCGACGCGGACGTCGCGGGTTCGACTCCCGGTCCCGACGACCTTTGCCGCATGTCTTCCCGCCTCTCCTCGCCCTCCTTCCTGTCTCCCTACTGTCGAAAAAATACGAGCCGCTAGCGCCGCAAAAACTCTTCGGATAAAAAAAATAAAAAGAGTGTCCTGACAACAATAATTAAAACAATTAGTTACAAAAATGGTTTAAGATTCAAATACAAAAAAGTAAAATTTAACATGATCACGTGATAAAGATCAATGCTTCAAAACAAAAATCAAACCGTGTAAAAAGAGTAGAAATTATTACAAGAGAACTTTCACGTTTTAAAGTAAATCATCAATAAACTGGGATAATATTTGGCATTTTGTGTTGCAACAATTTAGTGCTTCCTTAAATAAAATTATTTCATTTATAACATGTTGAAAATGAGTGTTTTTTAAAATTATACTTATGAATAAAAAATCGTCAGAATGATAATTTCTTTATTGCCGTAGTTTGATTCTTCCACTTTATTAGAAGACCAACTTTTATCACATCAGAACTTAAAAGTGGAACAGATTTTCAATGCAAAATCCAGTTTTGAAAACCTTCCAAAAGCATTTATAACATTGTAATAAAAAAGGAGTAGTCTGAGTTTAAGGAGTCGCAAAACACACAGGGAGTAATATTTATGCTAGGTTTCTATTGCAAAAAGTCACTAGAAGGTCAAACCTAAAACACAACTTTAAAACTAATTTTTTATTAATTTTTTGTAAGAAAATAATTGGTTCTGATTTTCTTCAGATAAAATTTATAAACATGATTTACAAATTATGAAGTCAAAGTGTTTCCTATGAATTTATTTCTACATTTTTTGTCCATAAAGTCATAATATTGATAATCAAAGATGGTTCATTTAGGTTCATGCTGAAAATGTTATGGAGGAAATGCTTTTTAACTCTTGTTTATATTAATGTGCATTTTTAATAAAAAGTCACCATTTTTTACTGTTCATTCTCCAACCATTTCTTTATTAAAGAGCGTTTTATGTTTTGTACTGTGTGCTGCACAGAAAGGTCACATATAAAGTTGAACATTTTCTACTTTCTTTTCAAGACTTTTATCAACTTTGTATTTTTTCTGTTGGTCCTTCTGTTTTTCTCCAGCAGAGGCGAGAAGCCGGTCGGAGCCAATCAGGAAAACCTGCAGGCAGCTGAGGCCGGGGTCAAAGTTCAGCTTCCAGTAGGAGAACCAGCCTGAACACACAGCCAGAGATATAATAGAATGGTCTTGATCGCAGCATGGGTTGGAACGGCCTAGTCAAAGTACAGCCCTAAATCTAACAGACTGACATTCTCCATCCAGTTTGCCTGAGCTGCAGCTGTTTCTGGAAGGTTCTGACCCGATGAGGCTCTGCAGAGCAGATGCTTCATCTTTCAGGCCCATAAAAACGGGTCTGGTTCTGGAACACTGAACACCTGAGGAAGCGCCGCCTGGTTAGCGTCCCGTGACGGCTTCAGGCTCATCGGACCGTCCAGCGCTCTCTTCTTTATTTCCAAGGTCAAAGGTCAGATGGCTATTGCTGCATTAATCTCCTCTGCTCCAGTTTTCACTCACATTTTTCTCCTGATGGTCTCCAGTTGGTCCAAATCTGAAGAAAGCAGGCAGAACTTCCTGTTGAGCGGAACGACCTTTGACCTCGCCTCATCTCGTTTCTCTACAGTCTGACTTTTGATGAGATTTTTCTTCTTGTGAAACATTTCCTAAAATGACTTTGATGCTAAATAAACAGCATCAGTTCTGAAACCAACAGAATCGATTCTACCACTTTATTAGGTACAGCTTTGTTAGGTTCTGCTGGACTCAGGTCCCCGACCAGAACCGCTATCTGCTTCAGGAAAAACAGCAAGTTTTTAAAATTAACTTTATTGTAGAAAACAAAAACTAGTGAAGCAACAGTTAGTCAGAAATCTATAACAATCCCATTTCCCCCCTTTCATCAAACGCATCGCAGCAGGTTTCAGTGTGAGGCTGGTCTGCGAGCTCCAAGAGTCCATCATCACCATCATCATCATCACCATCATCACCACATCCAGGCTTAGTAGACCCACAGTGAAACCTCCCAGTTCTCCCCCTCAATCCTACTTGAACTGGTTGTCGATGAGCGTGCCCTTCATCTTGGCCTTCTTGGCCTCCAGCTCGGCCAGCTCCTGCAGCCTCCTCTTGCTCATGCCCTTCCTCTCCAGCTGCTTCTCGATCACTTTGGCGTTCTGGGCGTAGGAGTCGGCCACCTCCCGGGCCTCGATCTCCTCCTCCTCCTCGTCGATGGTGGACACGGTGACGGAGCTGAACTTGCCCATGTCTTTGGTCCGCTTGGTCATCATCACCCGGACCTTCTTGGGGGCCTCCGGCGGCTTCTGGCTGTACACGCTGGTGTTGCCGAAGCCCTGGCCGAACTTCACCACGGCTCCGTCCACGATGAAGGTGGCCGGGCTGTTCTTGTCCTGGTGCTGGTAGAACAGCAGCAGCCCGCACTTCCCGCACTTCTTGCGGTGCTGCCGCTCGATGCCCTCCGCCCTCTTGATGAAGGCCTGCTCCTCTTCCTCCACGTTGCAGAACTTGTGTGCGTGTTTGGCGGCGTCGATGACCCTGGCCCGGTCCCGGGGCCGCATGGGCAGCTTCTCCAGCTGGCAGTCCAGAACCAGAACCATCTGGCCGCAGAGGCAGTAGTAGACGTGGAGCGGCTTCTCGCCGTCGTCGTACTCCTCCCGGTCCCGGGTGTCGGAGCACACCACGCTCCTGGAGACCACCTTAGGCATCTTCTCAGGCCGCCAGGACCCTAGAGCAGCAGCGGCGTTATGGAGGAAACGACTCTCTGCTTCCGGTGGCCGCCACTTCCGCCGCTCCTGAAGGAAACCAGCGTCCTGACATTAGTTCCGCGTAGTTCCCCTTCTTTTATTTGGAAAACAGTTTCGGCAGCAATATTAATACAAAGTAATATTTGGGTCTTACAGTTTGAAATTCATACAACAAGTTTCTATCTAAACAAAGTTGTTAATCAAAGAATAAGTGAAGTTGTTCAGCAGATTTACTTTTATCCAAACATAGAGATTTACAAAAACATTTTAGGATTTTTTTCCCAGTTATATACATTTGGATGAACTTTTAAAAAAAAGTATTAAAAAAACTTTCCCAGTAAAACTACATTATTAATAAAAAATTTGGAGCATTGAAATTAAACACTAAATGTATTTATTGTTAGACTCAGTTGGATTCCCTGAGCCTGGAGCAAACCCCACATATGGCTCCAAGTCTTCAGTGACACTGGAAGAAAAGATCATCTAATTCCTCTTCATGACAGAATGAGCATCCAGCAGGTTCACATCTAAATTTAGTCTGTATAAAAGGATTGGTGGGCTAGATGCGACACAGAATATTTTAGAAGAAAAGTTCTAATTTCAGAAATTATATCTGATCCAAAACCTTTAAGAATATACGTTATGCCATTTAACCAGACCTGCTAATATCTTCTGTAAAACTAAGAGAGAAATTGTCTTTTTTTTATCTTTAAAGTCTGTCTTCTATTGTAATGAAGGTCTTCATTACTTAGCTGGAAACACTTAAAATGTGTGTTGAATGATAAAAGAAACAAATACAAACAGATTGAAGTATTTTATTGATTGTGTGTTTTTATGCAGTGGCATCTCAGCTGGAACTGATGGTGTCCTGTCAAAATTAAACAAACAAATGGATATTAGTATTGAGACTGTTGAGATGCACTAAGATGTTTGGGGGTTTGTGTAGATGTGGCTTACCTCTGATGGGGGTGGGGGGGGGGGCAATAGAACTACGCACTTTAGAAGTTTAATGTTGGATTTATATGTATAGAAATGTCTTTTTAGAAATGAAATGTCTGCTTAAAAAATAATAGTATTTGCTAACATTTATTATTCTGAAGATTTGGTTGTTTTTGTCAAGTTTGTTTGTGTATGTATTTTGTTTTACCTTGTTTCTTTGTGGGTTGGTTAATTGGAGCAGCCATGGACAATAAAAGGCTGCATGGTGGTCACATTGCCTGGTGGTCACATTGCATGGTGGTCACATTGCATGGTGGTCACATTGCCTGGTGGTCACATTGCCTGATGGTCACATTGCCTGGTGGTCACATTGCCTGGTGGTCACATTGCCTGATGGTCACATTGCATGGTGGTCACATTGCCTGGTGGTCACATTGCCTGGTGGTCACATTGCATGGTGGTCACATTGCCTGATGGTTGCTGCCGAGGCTCAATAACCCAACATGTTGAAAGAGCCATTTTGGACCAAAAAAACAAAAAACAAATCTGTTTGGAGCCGAAAAAAATAAAAGCCTTAAATAAGGCTTATAATGAAGGCAAAACAGGCTTTAAATGTTCATATTAGCTAAATTAGCCCATTATCAAAACGACTAAGTGTATACATAATTAGTATTCATGATTAAATATTTATTTTCCCTGTTGTGCGTCCTGGACGGAATGACGCACCATGTGAGTCTGTTGTATGATGGTGCTTTAAGTTTACCTTCAGTTACAATATTAATGTTTTATGTTTTGGTGCATTGATAAAATTAAAGAAATGCAATAAAGAAATCAGATTTTTGATGTCATTTTTATTATGAAGGTCGACAGGGAAAGGGTCAGTTTTTTTCCTTCTGAAACTCCCCTTACAAAAAAATCATGCGACTCACATGAAAACCACACATGTGGTTCACACAACTTTTTACATGTGAATGATGTGTGAAAGATGTGAGTCACATGTGAAAGCACATGTATACATGTGATTTTGGAACGTTTGGTGGTAAACTCACATGTGATTCCCATGTTATTCACATGTGGTACACACATTTCCACATGTAGAAATATGTGATACACATGTGATATACAGGGGTTGGACAATGAAACTGAAACACCTCTCATTTTAGTGTGGGAGGTTTCATGGCTAAATTGGACCAGCCTGGTGGCCAATCTTCATTAATTGCACATTGAACCAATAAGAGCAGAGTGTGAAGGTCCAATTAGCAGGGTAAGAGCCCAGTTTTGCTCAAAATATTGCAATGCACACAACATTATGGGTGACATACCAGAGTTCAAAAGAGGACAAATTGTTGGTGCACGTCTTGCTGGCGCATCTGTGACCAAGACAGCAAGTCTTTGTGATGTATCAAGAGCCACGGTATCCAGGGTAATGTCATCATACCACCAAGAAGGACGAACCACATCCAACAGGATTAACTGTGGACGCAAGAGGAAGCTGTCTGAAAGGGATGTTCGGGTGTGATGTGGAAAAATTACAGTTAGGTTACACCTGCTAGTTGTATTGCTATATGTTTATTCTAAGTTCTGTATATTCCCACCAAGTTAAAGCTGTTTGGGCTACATGCACAAGGTTGGACGTTATTTTTCCCCAGCTGCATGGGAACCAGTCTGATTCCCAGGCTTTGGATCCCTTATCCCTTTGTACAAAACTCATGTGTTGTCTCTGCCTGGCAGAGCTTTCCGTTTCAGACTTGCTTCATTATTGATTGTCCTGTGAGCTCTCTGAGTTTTGCACAATTCATGAATAAACCTGATTGAGTGATTTTACCTGAACAGTGCTTGGAAATAGTTTTTTTTCCCACGACAGGGTGCTAACCCGGATTGTATCCAAAAAACATAAAACCACGGCTGCCCAAATCACGGCAGAATTAAATGTGCACCTTAACTCTCCTGTTTCCACCAAAACAGTCCGTCGGGAGCTCCACAGGGTCAATATACACGGCCGGGCTGCTATAGCCAAACCTTTGGTCACTCTTGCCAATGCCAAACGTCGGTTTCAATGGTGCAAGGAGCGCAAATCTTGGGCTGTGGACAATGTGAAACATGTATTGTTCTCTGATGAGTCCACCTTTACTGTTTTCCCCACATCCGGGAGAGTTACGGTGTGGAGAAGCCCCAAAGAAGCGTACCACCCAGACTGTTGCATGCCCAGAGTGAAGCATGGGGGTGGATCAGTGATGGTTTGGGCTGCCATATCATGGCATTCCCTTGGCCCCATACTTGTGCTAGATGGGCGCGTCACTGCCAAGGACTACCGAACCATTCTGGTTCAAGCATTGTATCCTGAAGGAGGTGCCGTGTATCAGGATGACAATGCACCAATACACACAGCAAGACTGGTGAAAGATTGGTTTGATGAACATGAAAGTGAAGTTGAACATCTCCCATGGCCTGCACAGTCACCAGATCTAAATATTATTGAGCCACTTTGGGGTGTTTTGGAGGAGCGAGTCAGGAAACATTTTCCTCCACCAGCATCACGTCGTGACCTGGCCACTATCCTGCAAGAAGAATGGCTTAAAATCCCTCTGACCACTGTGCAGGACTTGTATATGTCATTCCCAAGACGAATTGACGCTGTATTGGCCGCAAAAGGAGGCCCTACACCATACTAATAAGTTATTGTGGTCTAAAACCAGGTGTTTCAGTTTCATTGTCCAACCCCTGTACATATATACAAGTATAAAATAATGGCACCACCTTTTTTACCATGAAAATGTAAAATCATGTGAAATAAAAGGACAATTTGAATTATTCCAAAAAAAATAAATGAACAAACAAAACATGCAATGTAGAGAAAACAAACTAGTAAATCAAAAGAAAGCAAACTCATTAGTAATTTCAATAATAAGCAAACAAACTATAAAAGAAAAAAACACAAACGCTTTCAAACGGTGGAACAAATCGTCGTTGTCCAATTTCAGTGCCTTTCAAATGGGCCAGAGGAGTCGGTCCCGCTCGCTCAGCCGGTCCAATCAGCAACAGGTTGCCTTCAGAGCGGCCCAAACAAACACCGGCAAGACAAGACAGCAGAGCGTCCAAGCGCTGCAACTCCAAGACAATCCTAAATCAAAAAACTCATTAGAAAACCTGTGGATTCAGGTAAACTAAATTAGAATCTAAACAGGTAGCTTACCCAGGAGTGGTAGCACAGCCGACCCAGGGAGAGAGAGGATCAGCAGGCGAGGGCTAGATGGAAGCCGCACGCCGCAACAACCTCCAGCTGCAGCCGCTAACGCCAGCAGAGCAACGCTGCAGAAACGCACGGCAGGTATAGCACCAAAACCCAACCACAATCCCAGCCACAGATGGTACAAATGGCACTTACGATTCAGATGGGCGGACCTAGCACACCAGCCACTTGGGCAGCCGACATGTAGTAGGGGAAACAAAGACACACACACCTCGCAGCGGCCTGCTCAGCTATAAAGTGTTGAGGAAAAATGATTATTTTTAGTGCTTAATATAGTTAATTTTACGGCATGTGTAAAAGGTATATTCAACACTCTTATTTTGAACAAACTTCTTTATTTTGAACAGGTTTGTGTTAAGCATTCAGACAAACAGGGGCCAAATGCAGATCACTCAATGGGGCCTCCCGCTGTGCGGCCAGAGCACACGAAGCCATAAAATTAGCATAGCCTGCAGGGCAGAAGCACTGGAGCTTGGGGGAGAGACATCTGGTCTGTCCACAGCAGATCAAAAGTCTTCCAGGAACCAACATCTGGGGTGGTGGGAAATCTTATCTCATGTTTTTCTCTCTACCCAGAATGACCGTAGAATCACAGGGGGTCAGGACGTAGCGGTTCGCTCTTTTGTTTTACCAGAGACCAGATGGCCCTTTGATCTTTGCCGTAAATTAAGGGGAGTTCCTAAGTTTTCTCTGAGTGCCTAAGGGAGTTTCCAGTTGGTCAACTAGAGGAACGCCTTAAGTGCATATATTAAGAAACAAAGACACACCTTTGGTATAAGACTTGGTGCACACCACTAAAAATTCAGAAAGCTGCCATTTTGCTTTTTTGCATCAGCTATCTCCAAAGACACGTCTTTGCCTTTTCTTTGTTTTTTCTTTCTCTATTTTTCCTGTCTCAAGGTAATGAATGTATATCTCTGTTCCTCTGCAGTTTTGTTGTTAATTAATGCGTTGCTTTGTATGGGATTAAACTCTGTGATTCTGTGACGTCAACGCGTAGCGTTGTTGTTTCCCTGCTCGCTGCACGCCGCCCGCTGAGGACCCGGAAGATTAAGGAAGAGAGAGCCAAACGTTTTGTCCAAAGTTAATTTTAAATTATTCTTCCTTAATAAAAGCTATTTGCCCCGCCCACCAATCAACTGCGCGCTACTTGATACACCTGGTGCACATAGTTGGAAGGGTGGAACACCATCCCACCACAAAGACATAACTGCAAACTAAAGTAAACTTGTAGCTATGAATCAAGACTTCTTAGACACTAAACAACAATTTATTTAATTTTGTTTGAAACTGTTGAGAACCAGAAACAACTTTTAACATCTGAGCATGACACCATAAAGATTTGCCCCAAATTAGGCCCAGACAATAAACGTGTCGAAACCAGAAACGGGTTTAATACCATCAGTCCCGGTCCAGAGAGGGAAAACAGAACCTCAGGTAAAACCTGACTGGTCCTTCACGTTGTTTCAGGAGAGGCTGTAGCATTCAGAGTCTCCTTAATGTCTTCATGGATGGTTAGAACACACACACACACACATGTTGGCATTGGTGGCTTGTATAGGGGTCTTCTTATATGTGCCAGTAACCACAGCTGAAGGTGCTGTGGGTGCTGATGCTCAGGTGGGGAGTTTTCCTTCGTGACGTTGTTTGGTGATTATCCTGTCAGGCTAAAAAACACTTCAGTTGATAAAACTATGACTCTCTTAGCAATTAAAAGAGAAATCACACAGTGTTAAAAACAGTAACAGGTCAATTTATATTTTTCAACTGGAAGAATGTCATAATAGCAGCTCACACATCTGCACGCGCTCCAGACATGGAGGGAGAAATGGCCCTTTTATTATAACAGTCCTCAACTTTCATTTTGACTGAAAAAGCAGCTGCTGTCTGTTGTTCCCTTTTTAGCACTTTGAACTGCAGTTAACAGTCAAAGTCAGACCTCTTGTTCATACAGCAGCTGAACTTGATGAGATACTTGAAGATCCAAAAGTCATGACACTGCATTTGGTTACTGGACTTCACCCGTCTACCACAAGACTTACTGGAAGTACTGGTTTCATGTTGAATTTCTTTGAAACGGCAGAGTTCCCACATTACCATTTTTGGTCCGTTAGTTTCTTGGACATTTACATTAGCTGACATGTATTGAGTTTTCTGCCCATAGTTCCCATTTTAACCCTTTCAGAACAGTTACCCAGGTTTCAAGTTGCTTTTCAGCCAGCTGACTGGCAGTGTTTCCTGCCCCCTCTGTTGCCTCAATCAGGTCATGAACGTGTCGGAGCAGCGAGCGGATCATCAGGACTGGACCGGTCTTCTCCAGGCCAAGCAGGTCAGACTGGGCTCTGGGTTACTGGTTCTGTTCCAGTCCGCAGCTTAAAGACCTCAGACCAGGAGTTCAAGGCTGGAGCACCTTGCAATATTTCCAGCTCAGCATGAAGAAACCAACCATGGAAAACGTCACAATATTGACACATTTTTATTTCAAGATGAGTACAAAACATTTTCTACACCATGGAAACAAGGAAAGACTTTTCTCCTCAGCAGCAGGTGGGGGAGGGGGGTCAGGCTCCTCACTGACAGCAGCTCTTGTCGCAGGTCTTCCCTTTGCACACGCAGCCAGAGGCGCATTTACTGCAGCCTGATGGGCAGCAAGAGCAGCAGCCTGCAAGCAAAGAGCAGCAAAGATCAGGACCAGCAGCTGGACACCAGTTCCACCAGTTCGACCATTACTGAGAGAAACTGGAGCTTCCAGCTGGAGAGAGGAAGATGAAGATGTTCTTACTTTTCTTGCAGGATTTGCAGGAGCAGTTCGCGCAGGTGCAGGAACCTCCGCAGTTACATTTTCCAGCTGAAGGAGAAAAAAATCAGATCAGCCTCCAAGCTACAGAACCGGAACCAGAACCGGAACGAGATACTCACTCTTGGCGCAGTCGCAGGGATCCATGTCTGAGCAGAGGCGGTGCGGGTCTTCAGAGGTGAATCAGCTGATGTGGCTCCTGGTTGGAGGCGCTTCTTTTATAGCGCAGCGCAGCCAGCCGAGCCGGGCGCAAACACACGCACTGCGCACGCGCACAGCGCTCTGCACACGGCTGGGACAGAGACACTGATGAGAGGACAGCCTGGTCCCTGAACGTTACATAACAGCACCGAGTGTCCCGGTTCTGACCCGGACCAGGAGAACCGCGGAGTTCTTCACATAAGGAGAGTATTTACACTGATGGTAATAATAATAATAATAATAATAATAATAATAATAATAATAATAGGATTTTACTGTGAAAACAACAACAACAAAACATCTGGAGGTTTTTTTTAACTGTTGACGTCCCAGCATGCATCTCTATGAAGAGTTTCCTGTTGCTTTATTGTGAACATTAATAAAACTCTTCAGATATTTCATTTGAACTGATTTAATAAATCTTTTTGTCTTTTCCTCCAGCTTAAACTTTTTATTTGCTAAATTGAATGAAAACATGTTTATTTTTTATGAAAAACGCCTAATAAAGGCATTTTAAAATGTCCATCATCCATCACCCTCTTCCCTGACTCTCAGCGGGGTCACCAGGTGACGCTTCATATCTCCAGGGGTCAGCGGGGTCACCTGGACAGGTCGCCAGTCCATCCCAGGTTTTTAAATCTCATATTTTATTCAAAACGAGCCTAATATGCGAGTCATCGTGTGTTTGCGGCTCTGCACACGGCGCTGACCGGCGTCGTCTGTCTCGACTGCAAACAGCTCGTTGTTCCGTGCTGCGTTTACGGACCGTGTGTTGTGGGAAACGGAACCACCAGAAAGCGTCGAGCGCAAACGAGACGTGGGAATCCACTCCACTGTTCAACATCATCACTCAAATCTTTGCGCATCTTATTATTCTGTCTAATCCAGTGTTTCCCAACCCTGGTCCTCCAGGCCCGCTGTCCTCCATGTTTTAGAGGTTTCCCTGCTTTAATGTTCCTGATTCAACTGACTGCAGTTCAACAAACGCCTGTTAATAATCAGTCATCAATTGAAATCAGCTGGACTGAAGCAAGAAAACACCTGTAGAAGGTGGCGGTAATGCACCTGTAAATTGTTTGCCAACCGCCATAAAACAAGAAGAAGAAGAAGAAGAAGAAGAAGAAGAAGAAGAAGATTTTTTTTTTGATTTTTAACAAAACATTTATTATACAATAATCCAACAATACATTACGTAATCAGGTCAAGAATACTAAAAAAACCCCACAATAAATAGTTACAATAACAACTGGTTATATTTTAGTTCTCCCTGATTAGAAATGGTGCACAACACATTGTTAAAACCCCACAGTTCTAAAAAACCCTTCAAATCCCCGGTGGCTCTGTGGAAACAAAACTCCAACTTCAACCTGGCCTTGATGTTAACCTTCCACAGAGCCACCACGTCGAGTCGAGGTCCAGCCTGCATTTTGTCCCGTCGAGTCAAATAAATAGCCATCTTGGCTTCGGCTATTAAAAAATTTAAAAGCCGGGATTTAAAACTAGTGGATCGGCTGTAATGTACACCATTGATAAAAACAGAATTGGTAAAAACCACGCTAAAAAGGCTAAAAATGCTCGTTAAAAAATTTAAAAAGCCAGTTAACCGTACACAATCTATAAAAACGTGAAAAACACTCTCGGACAAACTACAAAAAGGACACTCGTTTAAAACCCCAGGACTGATGACCGATAAAAATGAGTTGGTGGCGATGGCGCCGTGAAGAATCCGCCACTGTAAATCACCAGTCCGTTTTTTTATCGGAGGTTTGTACAGAGTCCTCCACTGAGGTTTCTGACTTTTGAGTCTGTCGCTCCACACACTGATAGTTCTTTTATGGAGAGTTCTTTTGTTCAGGATTTTTACACAATAGTTGTACAGTATTTTTGGCCCCGTTTTGCACAAGTCCAGTCCTTCGTCCGGACTTTGAAGTAGAGGACCACCGTCCTCTCCGAAATCCGGAATTATAAACAGGTCCGGGAATGGGTCAGTCGGATCGGGCAGGCAGTCTTTTGTGGAGTGCAGCTGCAGGAGCCGCCTCTCCCCAGCCGTCATCTTTACCTTCACCCGGTCCATGAAGCGCTGTGTGAACCTGGCGGACCGGATCCCCAGCAGTGAGCCAACTCCCTGAATGTTCTTAAAATCCGGTCCAGCCACTCGCACCAACCGTCCCAGGGTCACCGTACCGGACCTGATCAGCGCCTCGGCAAGTCCTGGTGTGGCGCCGTCACGGACATCTAGTCGCGCTCCATACACTAGTGGTTCTTCTAAAAGCCAATGTAGAGAAATTTGCGTCCTTGATCTGTGCTGTTTAAAAAGAGCACACGATTTAAAAACACTTTGATAAAACTGAGGCAACCCTTTTAACTTTAAAAGACTAAAATCGGTTAAAAACAGAGCAGCGGGCGTGCCGTGGTGGCGTAGGGGTTAGCGCGACCCACATTTGGAGGCCTCAAGTCCTCGACGCGGCTGTCGCGGGTTCGACTCCCGGACCCGGCGACATTTACCGCATGTCTTCCCCCCTCTCCCTCCCCCTTTCCTGTCAGCCTACTTCATGAAAAGGGACTCTAGAGCCCACAAAAAGACCCCCTGGAGGGGTTACAAAAAAAAAAAAAAAAAAAAAAAAAAAAAAAAAAAAAAACAGAGCAGCATCCAGCCCCAGACAATTAACACGTCTGAGAATGCAGCTGGCCACATCTTTCCATACAGGGGAACCTGTCAAGTACTTCTGGAGGAACTGTAATCTAAAAGTAGCTGTTCTACTGGCCAGGTGGACAAGGCCCTGGCCCCCCTCCTCTCTCGATAAAAACAAAACAGACTGTGGCACCCAGTGTAGACCGTTCCAGAAGAAGTTGACCATCTCTGATTGGACCTTTGCCAGTAGGCCAGATGGTGGGTCTAACACAACAAGTTTATGCCACAATTGCGAAGCAACGAGGTTGTTTAAAACCAGCACTCTGCCCCGGTATGACATCTGTGAGTGCAGCCACTTCCATTTTGACACCTTATTTTGTATTTTTTGTTCAATGTTTTCCCAGTTCTTACACACAGTAGTTTTATTGCCTAAAAACACACCCAAATACTTAAAACCATCTTTCTTCCATAAAAGACCCTGAGGGAGAACTGGGAGCCCGTCGGGCCACTCGCCGACAGCCAGTGCTTCGCTTTTCCCCCAGTTCACCCTCGCAGCGGACAAAGTGGAAAACCTTTCCGTGATCTCGGTTAAAATACTGACATCTCGCTGATCTTTAATAAAAACAACAACATCGTCAGCATAGGCAGATAAAACCACATTGTTTTTAAAACCAGGTAAAACCAGACCATAAACACTCGAGCGTATTTTCTGGAGGAGAGGTTCCAGGGAGAGTGCGTAGAGCATCCCCGAGAGCGCGCAGCCCTGTCGAACGCCTCTACACACCCTAAAAGGAGCACACAAGCTACCGTTGATCTTCAGCACACTCTCAATTTCACTGTACAGAACCTGGATCTTGGCAATAAGACCCTCGCTGAACCCAAACCCCCTCATGGTTTTCCATAGGAAGCCGTGTTCAACGCGGTCGAATGCCTTTTCTTGATCTAGTGAAATCAAGCCAGTCTGCAAACCCAATGAACCAGAGACCTCCAAAACGTCCCGAATGAGGTAGATGTTATCTACCATGGACCTGCTGGGGACGCAATAGGTCTGATCCCGGTGGATGACCTGCTCCATAGCTTTCCCCAGCCTCGTGGCCAGAGCTTTGGAGAGGATCTTGTAATCTGTGCA
This sequence comes from Xiphophorus hellerii, assembly GCF_003331165.1. Classification (NCBI taxonomy): domain Eukaryota; kingdom Metazoa; phylum Chordata; class Actinopteri; order Cyprinodontiformes; family Poeciliidae; genus Xiphophorus; species Xiphophorus hellerii. Next base: position 293,908 of record NC_045673.1, on the reverse strand, counting down.
GAGGAGGGACACAGGGCGCCAGTTCTTCATGTCCTGCAGATTTCCCTTCTTGGGCAGCAAAGTGATAACTGCCCTGCGGCAGGACAAAGGGAGTGAACCAGTAAGCAGGCTCTCATTGTGGACATCGAGCATGTCTTGGGCCAGAAGATCCCAGTAGGCCTTGTAAAACTCAACAGTGAGCCCGTCAATGCCCGGGGACTTCTGGCCCTGCATGCTGAGGAGGGCTGTGTGGAGTTCTTGAAGCCCCAGGGGGCGCTCCAGGTCAGTGTTGGTCTCCTCGGAGACCTGAGGCAGTTCACTGCAGAACTCCTCGAACAGTTCCTCGTTTTCCTCATATTCACTCTGGAACAGAGACCGGTAAAACTCCACAGCCCTCCTCCTGATCTGCCCTGGTTCACTCAGTTGCTGCCCTGTGTCCGACAGCAAAGAGTGGATCTGCTTCCTCTGCCCGTGTTTCCTCTCCAAGCTGAAGAAAAAGCCAGAGGGAGCATCCATCTCTGTGATGTTCTGGATCCGGGACCTGACCAATGCGCCTTGGACTTTATTCTCCAGCAGGTTTGCTAAAACTAGCCTTTTAGATTTGAGAGCTTCAATGTGCTCTCGATTTCCTGTGGATTCACTAAGTTGTTCCAATTCCACGATGTTCATCTCCAGATCTCTGATAGATCCGGTAATGTCACGGGTGACACTAAGAGTGTGCTGCTGACTCAGCAGTTTTATCTGAACTTTGCCATGGTCCCACCACTGTCTCAGACAAGTAAAATCAGACTTTCTCTGTCTAAAACCAGTCCAAAAATAACCTAAAATCTCCTTAAAACCCTGATCATAAGTTAAAGCTGAGTTAAAATGCCAGTAAGCGCTCCTAGGTAAAATGTTTCTAATAAAAACACTACCTAAAAGCAACGAGTGATCGGTAAAAGCCACCGGTAAAATCTGGCATGTTTTAAACACGTTAAAATGGTGTTTAAAACAATAAAAACGATCAAGTCGAGCTAAAGAGATTCGGTGTTCCTTAATGTGGGACCATGTGTACTGCCTGGAGCCTGCGTGCATCCTCCTCCATACGTCCACCAGGCCGTGAGACGAGACCAGCTGCCGCAGAGCATGTTGGGCTGCTGGATGCGGCTCTGCATGATTGCGATCTAAAAACTCGTTTTCTGTACAATTAAAATCCCCGCCTCTAAAAACATAATCCTCAGACCCACAATCACCCAACCTTTCCCCAATTTGTTCAAAAAAACGCTTCTTCTCTGCATTGGTAATGGGAGCATAAATATTAATAAAAACCATGCTAAAATGATCAAACTGTGTTTTGACTAAAAGACACCTCCCCTGAACGACATGTTCCACTTCTATTGAGTTTGGGGTGAAAGCTTTGGAGAACAGGAAGCCCACCCCTGCACTCTGGGAGGTGCCGTGGCTTAAAATGACCTCCCCCCTCCACTCTCTGCCCCAGTCTGTTTCAATTAAAAGATCACTGTGAGTTTCTTGTAAATAAATAACGTCAATTCTCTTTTGATTTAGTGTTTGATAAATTAAAGCCCGTTTCTCAGCTTCCCTCGCCCCGTTAAGATTCAAAGATGCTATTTTAAAAGAATCCATGTTGAGTAAGAAGCTAAAAACAACACACCAAAAAACTATCAAAAATAAAAATAATAAAATGTTACTGTGCATCATTTTAATCAGAGCTGTTTCCTGACTTTGGACATTATTTTCTTCAACCTAAAAACTTCTTGATCTGATAACCCTGATGCTTCTTTGTTCCTAATGTAGTGCCTTGCTGAGAAATAAAAACATCTTAAATTAGGAAAATAGCTTTCGATTTTTACTCCCCTAAAACCTTTAGTTTGTTCTAAAAAGGTTTTAAAAGATTCTGCAGGGTACCTTGGTTCTTTAAGACCAGATTGTGACACAGATGCCTCACTTGTGTCAGAGAACCAGCTCTCAGCGTCGCTGCTGTCTGATACCTCCTTCCTCTCAGCAACCAGCTTGCTGACCTGCCTGCTGGCCTGCACAGCAGCCACCACATTCTTTCTCTTACTGCGCCTCTTTAACGGGGCAGGAGCTTCCAGCTCCATCTCCTCCTCTGCCTCACCTGTCTCTCCCTCCACTCCAGCTCTAAAAACCAACTCCACACTGTTCTTTCTTTCATTCTGTCCACCTACCTCCACGTCTCCTTTCCCTCCCAGATCTCCACACACTAACTGCTCCTCACTGCCCTTCACCTCCTCCTGCTCTCCCTGCACACCGTCCCTCTCTCCCTCTACACTTTCACCCTCACCACCATTCACCCCATCACTACACACCACCGTGCACCCCTCCGTTCCCACACACACACTCATCCCACTGTCCACCACTGACACCTCTACAATACCCTCTGCTGGTTCTTCTGTAGCGGGTTCTTCCGCCGCCACCGCGGGGTCCCCCGCCGCAGCAGCGGGTTCCTCCGCCGCAGCCGCGGGTTCCCCCGCAGCAACCGCAGGTTCCTCCGCAGCGGCAGCGGGTTCCCCCGCAGCAGCCGCGGGTTCCCCCGCCGCACTAACCTCACGAGGTGAGGCCCCCTCCTGCTCAGCAGCAGCGGGCTGCTGCTTCGCCGAACCCGGCGGGGCCGGCCCGGCCTTGTCTGGACACATTTTTATAATGTGTCCCTCTTGTCCACAACCAAAACATTTCATGTTGGAAGAAGTGGCAAACAACATATAATCAAAATCATCTATTTTAACATGAAACCTCAAATTTAGTTCTTCGTCCCGACGGTTTAATATCATGAACAGTTGTCTTCTGTGCGATACAACGTGTTTCAGTAAAGGTGACTTACAGCCAGATAAAACTTTCCTTATCGGCGACACCACTTTACCGTGTCGTGACAACTCTTTTATCAGAAACTCATCGCTAATAAAAGGAGGAACGTTTGATAACATTACCTTAGTTGCAGGTAAAGTTAAAGGCGAAACATGTAAAAACAAGCCGTTGACAGACACGCCCGCTTCCACCAAACGCTGAGCCTGCTCCACTGTCTCAACAAACAACACCACCGCTCCATTCATTCGTGCCGCCGACCTAATATTCCCGTGCCCAATCACCTCACCCACAGCCAAACAAACTTCCTCCACGCTGCACGGAGAACCAGCACCCACCTTGATGCCGTTCTTCCGTGTCAGCGTGGAGAAAGACCCACCACCAACAACCACCATGGCGTCCTAAGACGCCGGCCTGACGGCCACACCCGAACCCACAAAAACCCCTTAAAACGTGACGAAACTAAACCGAAATTACAATTAAACAAGTAACACAAACACCCAGTGAAAAACAGTAAGAAAAAACAAAGATAGAAAAGATTCAATCACTCGCTCTCTCACTCTTCTTCCGCTCTTCCGCAAACACCCTCCTCTCACACGAAGAAGAAGAAGAAGAAGAAAACACCTAAACCAGGCATGTCCAAAGTCCGGCCCGGGGGCCAATCATGGCCCGCGGTCAGATTTCATACGGCCCGCAGCTTCGGTTTTATAATGTATTATTTATGGCCCGCCTGCACTGTGAAACAGAATAAATAAATCATAAAACTTGAAACTGTAATTCCTCCTTTCACCAAATGGTGGCAGCACCACTTTAATACTATCAGTCTCTGCCTTCGTGCAGCGAACCCCTCTCCACTCATTTCTGCCACTGCAAAGAAAACAAGTTAACAGTGAGGGCCGCCGCTTTCAAGAGAGATGGGAATTACAATACTTCTTTTCTGAAAATCAAGGCAATTGTGCTTGTCTAATTTGTGAGACGGTTGCCTTGTTTAAGGATTTCAACGTAAAGAGACACTACCAGACTAAACATGCTGACACATACAACAAGCTAACAGGAAGTGACCGTGCTGAAAAAGTGAAGCAGCTCCAAGCTGCACTGGCATCACAACAGCAATTCTTCACGCAGGCCTGAGTCAAAAGAAAATACCACCAAAGCAAGCTACGAAGTGGCCATGTTAATAGCTAAACATGGCAAACCTTTTACTGAAGGTACATTTATCAAAGACTGTGTTATGAAAATGGTGGAGAACATTTTGCCCTGAGAAGAAGCAAGAATTTGCGAATGTTTGCCTGGCACGTAACAGTGTGGCACTGAGAGTTGAGGACATGAAACTGAATGTTTTGAACGGTAACATCTGTCACTATCAGCAGCGAAAAGCCAAAAGAACATTTATGCACTTGGATTTATGGCACTTATTTTTATTAAACTCTTGAGTAAGATTTGGTTATGAACCTGTAGATATTGTAAATGACGAGCAAAATTCACTTGTTTTAAGATTTAATAATAACAGACAACTTCGCATTACTTATAACTCCTGTTTAAAATGTTCTTGAGGCAAAGATATTTTTAAACTCATGTAAATGTAAGGTATTTCATACAGTTTGTTCAATGTTATCTGACTCTCCAGATATGAAAGAATTGCAGAATTTGTGTTTTTAGAGTTGTTCTCATCTGCCTGAGTGGCTTATATTTGTTTTTTTTTGTCATTTGAAAAATAAAGTTAATTGTGACAATGAAAATAGTTTTATAACAGAGTGTATTTGCATGAAACTTTTGTAGTTAAAAAATGTCCGAACAAACTATTGGCCCCCGGGCATCTTCACTTGATCAAATCTGGCCCTCTTTGCAAAAAGTTTGGACACCCCTGACCTAAACCATGCAGGCAGTGAGTCTGGAGGACCAGGTTGGGAACTACTGGTCTAAATGTTGTTGTTTTTTTTACAGTAAATATATAGTTTGTTGTAACCAAACAGTTTATACTTTAAAAATGTATCTTTCTGCCTTCCAAATAGAAAAATATTTTAAATAAACAAATCTCTAGTTTTCTAGAAGGTGTGACTGAGCATATTTTTCATTGTTTCCATATGTTTATCTCATATTTCTTTAGTTTCAGTTAGCTTTCCATCCTTTCACAGGTTGTCAGAGTTCCCACGCCCCGTCATGCCCCTGAACGCACCACCGCCTGGTTTTGCACCCGCCACTGTGCCGGGGAGCCCTTACTGGTCCCAGTTCGGGAGATTCTAGGTCGTGTTTGTTCGCCCGAACAAGCTGAGTCATTGAACCGTGACTCAGCGTAAAAGCAGAGAAATGACAAACATGAAAAAACACGAAACCCAGGAAGTTCTGGAAAGTTCTGGACTGTTGATAAACTGGACCTATCCGGATACCGTTTCATGCCAGGATTTAGGTTTTATCTGAAAGTCAGATTCTTCCATTGTTGTTGGTTTCAGTTCATATCTAAACTTTTGTCAGTCTGTAACGTGTGATCACGTGAGGTCGGTTCTGGTAAAGTGCAAGAGAACCGGCCCACAAAAGAGACATTGAGTTCAAAAAGCTGGTTTCATTTCTGGACTCCAGATGCGTTAGCAGACATACCGCCACTGACCCGAGCATGCAGACCGAGGCAGGGGCGCTGCCAGGAATCTGGGGCCCCATGACAAAAAATTAAATTGGCCCCCCACGCAGCTGCTGTTACAATGTTTTGAGTCTATCTGACCCATCAAAAGTGTAACAATTTTAAAGGCTTGCAACTGCCTTGTTTTCTTTGGTCCAGTACTGATAACTAACACAATATTTACTGCTCATGAATTTTACATCCAACGGTCCACATACGTACAGTTTGCAGTAGGTTGCTTAAAGTTTTTCTGTTAGTTTTAGATACTGAAATGTTTCCCCACCAGCAACAGTCAGAGGCAACGTGTAAAATATACATGAAGCATCCAGACTTCTCAATAAATGCTATGTAGTTGCATTTTATTCAATCTGTAGTTTATAACTTTAATAAAACATCTCCATATTTGTTAAAGCTGTCATCATGTCATGACAGTTTGTTATGAGACAGATAATCTGTGAGAACAATCAATCTCCTCCACCTGCTCCCTGAGCTGCTATTGCTAGCTAAAGTAATGCAACGTTCCGACCAAAACAACCAATCAGAACCAGGAGGAGGGTCTTAGCGCTGTCAATCAACTCATTCACTCGCTGCTAAATATGCTAATGGTGGAAAAACAACTTACCATTACAGGAAAAATGTTTATCTGCTGTCACTGGTAGCTATGCTAACTAGACTGAGGATTCACAACAGGCTGCGCTAGCTACAGCATAGGGATGAGCAGCACCACGAGATTGTGATTGACAGCACTAAAACACTCCTGTCTCTGATTGGTTGTTTCTAGAGAGAACTGGGAGAAAGCAGAGGAAATAGATTTTTCACAGATTATCTCTCAGGAGAGGAGAGAGGACGGGTCAGGAGGTCAGAGCTGCTGCTGACTGACTCACCTGTTGTTAAGTGGTAAAAGGTTCAAGTTAAATATATGAATATGTTTGTAACCTTTTTCCTTAATTCATTAAATGTTAGTGAAATGGAGGCAAACAGTCTGTAGCTAAGCTAACTATGCTAAATGGTTGATAATCTCAGTCTACCCACCTCTCAGAGAAAAACTGGGTTATAAATTTACACTTTTACATTTTTCTCTCTCTGTCTCTATTTTTTGAAAACCTGACTTTATTATTTTTCTTAGCAGCATAGAAACAGCCACAGCCGTTCTTGTTTTCTACTGTCTGCTGCTGAACATCGTCACAGTCAAGCAGGAAGGAACCATTTCCTGCAGATCCAGGAGGTTCAGGGCAAATGTGTGTTTTTTTGGTCTGGGAAGGGGAACATTTCATTTTTACTGCTAAAAACAATCTGAGAAAATACACTATGATAAATTTTGCAATTCACAGGGCCCCATTTTTTTTTATTTCTATGAACAATAAAAAAATAAATAGTGGAGGGCCCCATGTTGGTCAGGGGCCCCTGGAATTGTCCTAACTTTCTCCCCTACAAGGCGCCCCTGTTTTGAGGAGAGAGTGTTGACCAGAACCCTAGAAACGGGGGGATTTCACTGTGATTGGGTCAACATTTCCTGGCAGGTCGGTCGTTTCGACTTCGGCTGCAGAGTTGTAAGAAAACGTTGCTGTTCAGCGTCTTTTTCTTGCAACATCAAGAGGAGACTGACAGAACACTCCACTAGTCTTTAATTAAAATAAAATGCTATTCTTGAGCCACAGTCACTCAGTTCTGGTTCTTGTGGACCTGCTGTGGTTCTGCTGGGTCGGCCTCAGGTTCTGGTCCGGGTCATGGTTCTGCTGAGGTTCTTTGAAGTCCAGAATTAAGACATTTTATCATTGAGGGAACTTTGAATATTCAGTTGGCCTAAAATAAGAGAGCCATCAGGAAACGGACAGATTATTTAGCTGAGAAATAATAAAGAAAATGTTTAATAATTATTCCCAGCAGCGCTCCACCGGACCGCATTTACTGCTTAGTTTGGGTTTCTGTGTTAGTAACTGCTGCTGCTTTTCAGTTCTACACAACCGACGGAGATAGTCCCTCAAAGATGGTGAGCCGACCTCTGACCTCACTGGGTCAGAACTGGATCCAACCGCTGCCATCGGATCAGACGTTTTTGATTTTTTTTCAACTGATCAGAATCAGTTTGTGTTTTTCAGCCTGAATGACGTCACCAGCGTTTCTGCTGGACGCCCCCACAGTGACCCCTGGTGGTTAGAACCAGGAAGGACATGAAGCAGCAGCTGAAGATGCACAACATCTAGATTTATTAGTTGTTACAAAGCAAGCAGATGAACCCGGTCCGGTTCTGGACGGCTCCTCAGCTTCCAGAACTCGGTGTGTTTTCATGCAGGCTCTGCAGGGCCAGGTCGGTCCACTTCATCTCCTGCTCTTTCACCGACTCTGTGGATCCGCCGTTGTCCTGCTCGGCCTCCGGCAGCTCGCTCTGCGACACAAACCGCCGATCAGAAGGAGTAAAAATAGAATATATTATTATTACTAGCAATAGTATTGTAACCCTGGAGGAGTAAAATATCCTGATAGGTGAGAGTGAAGGTTTTCTGGATCAGAATCGGGACGCCCTAAAACGGGTGGGCCACTCCAGGCCTGGAGGGCCGGAGGGCCTAAAAGTCTCCTGCAACTTTTAGATGTGTCTCTACTTCAACACACCTGAGTCAAATAATGAGGTCATTAGCAGGACTCTGGAGAACCTGACCGCACTGAGGAGGTGATTCTCCTAACCCCTACACCACACCCAAGTGTGTTGGACCAGAGAGACGTCTAAGAGACACCGGCCCTCCAGGACCAGGATTGCCCACCCTGCCCTAAAAGCTTTGGGGCGTCTGACTTTATGTCAGTGTCTTGGAAATCTAACTGATAGAAACTGGTTTTAATGTTTTGCAGAACATTTATAGAACCAGAGGCAAAATTTACAGTCTGTACACTATTAGGAAAACCTGATATTTATTATTATTACCATTATTTGAATTAAATATTGTGATGATAACATTGATTCACTCACACTTCCCCTCCACTAATCATTCTTTTCTATAATTTTTTATTTTTACAATTTTCATTCTATTGAATGAGAAGATCCCAGTAACTGTCAACAAACTGGTGATCAATAAAGTACTTCTAACTCTGATCAGGATGGTCAGATGACCCCTGACCTCTCTGACCCGGACACACCAGTTGTGTGTGAAATTCTGCCCCCTGTGTCAGGAGCGCGCACTGCAGCCAGAGAGGATCGTTCATTTCCACGGTGCTTCTGATCGATTTCTCGGTAAAACATTAGAATCATGTCAAGGTTGTAACTTTCACTTTAATCGGCAGCTAATAAAATTGAAAATTAAATAAATAAACGAGGTCTTCTTACACTGTGTTGTTTTTTAATCGTCAAGAGAATCGGTCTTTTTCAAACTTTAGTCACTCAAGCCTGACAAATAAAAGTCAGTCACCAAACATGGTTTTCCAACACATTGTGTGTATTTATGATTTTTCATTGCTGATATAAGAGGAGGGAAGCTGCTGACAGCAGGACACAAAGATTAGCCTTCCTGAAAAGATGGGAGTGTTTCTGGAAAATCCCGTTGTAATGTAAAATGTGACAGATTGCTGGATAAAAGAAATTTCTAGTTGTTAATTTTTGGTGGCTCGATCATACTATCACACATAACTACCATTGAGAATGTGAAAACATTTGTTCTCTATTTGACAAAGTTATGAGGAAGGAACCAAATATTTCAACTGCCTGAAACAATCCGTTCCCCTCCATAAAATGGGAACTAATTAATTTACTAGCAAGTCTTTAACTGTGCTTAATCCTCTCATCATCAACAATAAATCCTGTAAGTTTTAAAACATTAGATTTTTATTTCCCAAAGCTATGATGGGGGAAACAAATATTTTAGCTGCCTGAAATAACCTGTTCTCCGATTCAATGCTCTTTGATTATTTCAGATTATTTCAGGCAGCTGAAGTATTTGGTTCCCTCCTCATAACGTTGGCAAATAGAGAACAAATGCGTTCAAATTCTCAATTATTGTTATGTGTGATAGTATGATTGAGCCCCCAAAGATTAACAACTAGAAATTTCTTTTATCCAGCAATCTGTCACATTTTACATTACAACGGGATTTTCCAGAAAACCTACACTCTCATCTTTTCGTGGCAGCTTGCTTCCTGTTATATCAGCTATAAAAACACAACGTGTTGGAAACCTGTGTTTGGTGACTTACTTTAATTGTCAGGTTTAAGTGAAAAAGCTGGAAAAAGACCGATTAAAAACAAAACTAAACGCTGTAAGAAGGCCTCCACAGATGACCTGGTTTATTTATTTTACAATTTTGTTAGCTGCCGATTAAAGTGAAAGTTACAACCTTGACATGATTATTTGAGTTGTTTTACCGAGAAATCGATCAGATGAAATGAACGGATCCTCTCTGGCTGCAGTTCGCGCTCCCGACACAAGGGGGCAGAATGTCACACAACACCGGTTCTCTAAAGAGAACCCAAAGTATCATTCACCAGGTGGTCATAATGTTCTGCTAATCCATTAGTAATAATAACAGTGCGTCACCCTGGGTTCGGTAGTTTGGACCGGAACCAGCAGCCCGTACCAGAGGGATGGAGACGTCCTCGTAGGGCAGCCGGTCCTCCCTCCACGCGTCGTCGGTCAGGTCCAGGACTCTGCCGTCCCGCTGGATCTCACTGTCCATCCCGGGTCCAGAACCGGATCCAGAAACGGTTCCGATAAAGTCCCACTAAAAGCCCAGAGAGCAGCGGGGCTTCAGTGCTGTAACCTGTAGCTTCTCCTTCTGGTGTAATGGCAGCTGGCAGCCTGCTGGTTAGAGCTCTACCGCCCCTTCTGGTCTGGAGGGTAAATCTTCTTCTTCTTTTTCTTCTTGTCACGTTTTCATTAGTTGTAAGAGAAAAATCATCACAATTATCACAAATAAAGGCCTTCTGCGCGTTTCACTGAGTGATCAAGTTCCCAAAATTAACGAACTTTTCAATAATACTCTAATTTATTGAATGGGTCTTTAAAAATCTGACTAGGTTACAAACATTGTCTGTAGTTTGTCATTAACGACTCTGGCCCTAAAAAATCATATTTGTCCCAAATGTCAGCAACGACTGCTCCTGTTGTCAGCGTGAGGGTGAAATGCTGAACATTATTTTGTTATCATATTGTAACATTTTGGTTGGATTTGAAAAGTCCAGAAAAAGTTAGAAAGAACATTGAATCATCAAAATTGTAAACATTGCTGATCTTTAACAATTTGACATCATAGCAAAATATTAAGTTCACAAGATAAAATGGAGTAAAAGAATACTAAACCTTAAAGAGGCTGGCTTAAAAACCTACATTGCCTCAGTTGAAAAACTTAGTTTAAATAATCAGAAACGTGTAAAAACAATAACTCTACTTTAACCTGAGCACCTTTGCTGTTTCTTTAGGGTTTGGAGAGTTAGCGCTTTTATTATATTGTGCTTCCACATAATAATAATAATAATAATAATAATAATAATAATAATAATAATAATAATAATAATAATAATATCCTTAACCCTTTAAATTAAACATATACATTTAAAAAAAAAGACTGGTCCGGATTGGCTGTCTTCTGTTTCCATGGAAACCAGACGCCTTGCTTTCTCAAGCGGCTGAAAGACGCAAACGAAGTCCAGACGACGCGGCTGTCCAGCAGGACTCAGAGGTAACTGGTGAACTGGTTAGACTGGAGGCTTTTACTGGAGTTATCATGGAAAATGTTCCAGTTTCGGCCGACAGGAAGTTAGCTTACCAGCACTTCCTGTTCTGTTTTACACTGAAGAGCTTTTGCAAGAAGAGAATAGAAACTGAATAGATCTAAAATCTGTAAGAAAACAGGACCAACAAACTTTGAACTGCTGCTGATTGAGTTAAATGGCCGGAGATGTTCACCGCCTTAACATTTACGGTCAGAAAGCCGAGCAGAAAGACGCTGGAGTCGGGGAAGAGATGGTTTCAACTTCCTTCTCTCTCTGCTCTGCATCCACGAAGCCTTTTCAACTCCCCTGGGATTTGGAGTCAAAGTTCAGGGATTACTTGAGATTTTCAGACGCTAACCAGTAAAAACAAAACGTTGTTTCCACGGTTCGCATCATAGCAACTATCTGAACCTTAGAACTGATTCAGCACTCAGATTTTCTGTATTGACAGTTCAAGAAACTTTCTTTTCTAGAAGCCGAAACTTCAAATATCTTAACATTTATCTGAGATGCAAAAAAGAGAAAACATTTTCTCCACCTTTAGTTATTATTCAGATGCCAACAGTCAGACCTCCAGCTGTACAGGACTGGTCTGGATTGTTCAATTAAGCTTTTAAAAATATTTCCTTCTGGATTATTTTTATTCTACCAGAGAAGCTAAAAATAGTTTGGGTCAAAGGGTGAACATTTTACCAAAAGTTTAATAAGATGAAGATAAAAACTGATTAACAAAGACACTGGCAAGGTTTTAAAGCAGAGTTTGTGAATGATTTCCAGGCTCAGCAGTGATGTCACTTCCTCAGGAAGCAGAACATGTAAGGTCATGCAGCAACCCTGGAAACCCGGTTTTCTCCTGCATCATCAGCTCGAAGGTGAAGGAAGGGTCCCTGGGGAAGATCCATCCCCAGAGCGTCCTGTACAGAACCACGTCAGGCGACTACGGCCGGCTTCCTCCCAGCTTTGAGAGCGCCCCCTGCAGCTACCACCCCAAGACCCAGAGCTTCACCCGCCGGATGCGGCTGGGAGGAATGTTTCACGGCTGCTCCATGAACACGGCACTCGATAAAACCCAGACCTGTCTGCCAAACACCATCTGAGCATGCTCAGATGACCAGCCTTCAGGCCACAGCGGCAGCTCCTCTTCCTCACTGACAATAACTTCAGACAGTAGCGACTGCTTTGTTGGTGTGACAACATTTGATATGTAATTCCTGAGTTAGATATGTATTATATCATTAAAGTGAAACCAGCTTGGCTCTGACTCATTGGAGGATTTCATTCTGCAGATTAACAGAAAAGTCCCTGGAAAACAGAATTCCAGGTGGGAAAATTTAAATCCAACATGGCTGCATGTTTATGAAACACCCTGAAAAATAAACAACAAAAACATATGTCCAATAAGACTTGGAAGAAATGTGACTTTCATCATATTTGTATGTGACGCCTTGAAGGATCCAGAATGATCCTGAGGAAGAAGCTGCATCAGCAGCCATGTTGCTCATAAATCCTGCATGATTTCTGGCACTTTGTGTTGCAAATGTCTGATTTTAAAATCTGACAAAAGGTCTCACTTTTAACATGTATTTACTTGTACTGTTAATCAGAGAATCTTTTTTTTTCTTGCGAATTTTACAACTTTTTGACAGAGAACACCCAAGGTTTTTCTTATCAAAATGTTAAATAAATCTCAGAATCAGAGTTTTGGTAAAAATGTGTTTTATTTGATCTCCTGGCCCTCACTACTCCCTGTGAGTTTTACTGGTTTCCATTAGAGCCAAATCTCAGAATAGTAACAATATTTATGGAAGAATAGCAGGTCGACCGGAAATAAATAAAATAATGTTAGTATTTTTACAATTCTGAGTTTTGCTCCCAAATAATCATAATTCAGTGGCCACCTGCAGTCACACAACCAGAAGGCTCCAGTTCCTGCGTGGCCCCCGGCCTGTGGGAGCCACAGGTCCCTTCACCTGGATCATCAACGTGACTTCCTGCTAGCGCTGCGTGTGACGGCTCCACCCGCTCTGCTCCCTCACACCACTAACAACTTCTCCTCCTGCAGGAAACTGTTCATGTCTCAGGAACAATCACGCCTTTGTCTTCATCTTGCTGCTCGTCCAGTGATAACGTCACATCTGGGGCCGATGCCAGCATCTTCATGCTGTTGCTGATCCGTTCTGGTATTACGGTGAGAACACATTGTTCGGTTATCAGACGCGCCCGTGACCCGGCTTGGACACTAGAGCCAAAAGATTCTTTAGAATTGAGTGAAAAAAAAAGATTTCTGGAGTCACAGTTAATTAGGGGAGCCTTCTTTTTATTTAATTTATTCCATTACCACAGCCTGTTGAGTTTTTGTTGCTGTTGTGTGTTTTCCTCTTATCTGCTTACATGCACACTGCAGCTGACATTACCATGTTTGGTGTGACTGGCAACTAGCCTTAGCATTCATGGCAGGCTATGCTAGCTGCAGCTTAGCAGAGAGCAGGGGGGGAGGGGATTGAGCAGCGCCACAGGGAGGGATGACCAACAGCACTAGGATCCACCTGATTGTTTGCTTCTGACTGAGTGAAGTCTTTCTGCACTTAGCACTGAGGAGATGGATCTGTTCACAGATTGTACCATATTAAACTGTCTCAACAGTGACAGTTTTAACAAATATGTAAAAGCTTCTCTTTTGGGGAATCTATAATTAGTCCGATTTTTCTGCAGGATTTCAAATAAGCCAGATCAAGGCTTGTGTGAGTCATAAAACATCCTGATTACCAGACGGTAGGCTGAATATTTGCTTTGCGTGTCTTTGCAGATGCAGTCCTGTTCTCTGGACTCTTTCAGTTTTATTCTCTCCAGGAGAATCCTTGCTGTGGCACATCTCCTCCTCCAGACTGGAGGCGGGTGAATGCAGTGCATTCTGGGATTGATACGAGTGAGATCAGTGTGAGAGCATCAGCTCACATGTTTCCTGAGATTCCTTCATGTTGCTGTGTTTCCTGTGGTGTGGTTGTTAGACATGTTCTGATTCTGGCCCGTCTGCCTGCTCTGTTTCCCAGTCATGCCCATCTGGTCCATCTGCATGTTGCTGCACTGCAGTGCAATCAGGTTCATGCCATCCACCTGTTCACCAGCAGTTATATTCAGCACTCAGAAGGTGCTGGCTTTTTGAAAGCCTTTCTTGTGAGTAGATATCCAGCGTTACCTCCTTTGACCTTTGATCTGGTGAATTATGCTCTGAAAGACATGGCCCATTTTCTGGTTCTGCTTGTAAAGGTGGAAGAGTAAAGGCATGTCGCTTGTACTGGGTCTTTAAGGGCAGTTATGATTTAATGGCTTTAGCATCGGAGCTGATTTTTAAGGATTCTATATAGATATTAGTAGAAGATAATAAAATCTGGAAATTAGGGTTTTGTTGTAAATGTTAGGAGGTGTGAATATGATATTTACCATATATAATAAAAAAGTTAACATAAAAATTCTGTTTTGACAAGTTCACATTTCTCCATCCCAAACAAAACATCCTGATCTGTTAAAGTAATATTGAGATTTCTTTCTCAATATAATATCTCTCCAGAATATTTTGCTATAATTACAATCACAAAAAAGATAAACAAGCTTTTCCTCATTATTTTTTACAAAAAGTACACAAAGGGTCCAAATCCCATTTATATCTTTTTATCAAAAATGCTTTAACATGATAAACATTATGAATAATTGTATAAGAAATTTCTCTTACTTTATTGTTTAAGTATTTTTAGGAGCAACCAAGTCCACTTCCAATTTATATTTTCAAAAATGTTGGACCAATAAAATATACAAGCTGGTGAAAAAACAAGATCTGGTAAAAGAATCTTTTTTAACATTTTGTTGGTTTTCTTACTTAAAGGCATAATCATAATCAACATAAATGGAGTTTGGATCATAATTTGGCACTGAGTGAATTTGATCTGAAGATGATAAAAGCTTTAATGAGCCACTGGGGATTGTTTCAAACATTTTCTTTAGAAAAGTCATAAAATCAGAATAAGACAATAAATAACCATTTGGATTTAATAATTGGCTTACAAGTAATATTCCCCTATCAAACCATTTTCTACAAAAGATTGTCTTATTTTTGTTTTTAATGTCTTCATTATTCCAGAAATAATATTTATGAGGAGAAAAGTGACCAGCTTTACAGCATTTGTTTATGAAACGTAGATCATTTGAACTATAATTGCATCTAAGAAGAAAAGGTCAAATCCTGCAATTTTGTCAAAGTTGTAAATGGGAATATCATTAAATATAGAGTTTTTGTTTTTTAGATTTTTTAAATATTTAATTTTAAATGAATTGTTTAAAGATGTGAAATCAATGGCTTCAATTCCACCTTTTTCAACTTTATTCATTAGAATATTTTTCTTGATGAGATGGCATTTGATTTTCCATATAAAGTTAAAGTTTATTTTATTAATGTAAAGGGCTGGATAAACGAGTCTAGATAAACCTTCAGCTTTGATTAATAATGAACGTCCTAAACGAGAGAGATCTCACTGGAGCCACAGATTAAATCTTTGTTCAACTATTTTAATTATGGGGTTAAAATTTTCTATTGATCTTATATTTTGATCTTTAATTATTGTGATTCCAAGATATTTAACTTTGTCTTTTATAGGAATGTTGAGGAATGTGCCTTTAAATGAGATTTAATGGAAAGTAATTCACATTTATTTAGATTTAGAGTTAAACCAGAAGCTCTGGAGAAGGTGTTGATGATTTCAATAGTTTTTTATTTCACATTTATTCTTTTAAAAAAGTGCAAATTACTGGGAAATTACAATATTTCTGTTTGCAACATTAATCCCTGTGATTTTTTCCTTGATTTTAACTGAAAGAATTTGCATGGCCAGAATGAATAGATGTGTGGAGACTGGACACCCTTATCTTTTCAAATCAAATCTTTTAGAGCAGCCAGGTGATCATTTTACAGATGCAGTACAATTCCTATATAACATTTGACAACTTTTAATTAAGATTTGTCCGTATCTGAATACTTCTAATGCTTTAAATAAAAATGTATGTTCAACTGTGTCAAAATCTAGAAACGAGATCATCCCTCTATTAAATCTGAGTAATCTAGCAGATCCAAGATAATATTATTAGTTATATGTCTACCTGGTATGAATCCAGACTGAGTTTCATCAATAACTTCTTCAAGAGTATTCTGAATTTTTGTAGCAATACAACCTGCAATAATTGTAGTCATTGTGTAGTAATGTAATTGGTCAGGGTCAGGGTTGGGTTCAACCTGTGGTTTAGGGGTCAGTGTAATCAGACTTTGGGTCATTGTTGGAGGAACTGACCCAGAATCCAAACTTTCAAGATAAACTTGATGTAAAAATGGTGATAGCTGTTCTGAAAACTTTTTATAAAATTCTGCATTGAGGCCATCAGTACCTGGTGACTTATTTAGTTTTAATTTATTGATGGACTTTTGGACGTCTTCAAGTGTAATCAAGGAATCACATTGTTTTTATTATTTTTACTAATTTGTTGCATTTTATTCAGAGTTAATAAATTGTGAGACAGTTTCATCAGAACATCTTGACTGATAAAGTTCTTGGAAAAAAGTTTCACAGTAAGAAGAGATTTGAACTTCACAGATATTATTATTGATTTGAAGTTTCATAATACTGTTAGATATTTGGTGTTTTTTTCTAATCTAAAAAATAAGAAGAGTTTTTTCCTCCTAACCATTCCTGCCTCGATCTGATGTACGCTCCTTTAGCTTTGGAAATGTAAATATTGTCCAGGTTCAGTTGTAAATGGTTTAATCTGATCTTTTGTTCTTCAGATACATTTTCTGGCAGAACATTGTTCAATAAGATAATTTCTTTTATTACTTCTGATTCTACTTTCCTTTTTCTTTTAGAATCTCAGCTCCAGTTTTCAGAAACATTTTTTGAAGTTCATATTTTAGGAGTTCCCAATTTTTACTAAATTCCTTCTGACTGCAAACTGTATTACAAAACTTTATAATTATTTCTTTAATGTTTTCTTCCACTGTTTTATTTTCTAACAGTGAAGAGTTGTGTTTCCAGTAAGCTGTAACTGTATTTTTTCCATACTGGTTTAATTGAGTTTTTCCAGTTAAAATAAGTTTGTGGTCTGATAACGGAGCTGGAAGAATCTCTGACTTCATTTCATCAGTTATTAAATCAGACAGCAGCCAGAAATCAGTTCTTGATTTAAAGGAGCCTGTTTTGTTTTGCACATAAATTTAACTTTGGAGTTATTTTTTTGTCTCCATTCATCAATCAGGCCAAAGGTTGACATAAAGTTTTCTAGAACTGTGTTTGGATTTGTATTAGCCTTTGGAGGAAATCTATCTAATGCTTCGTTAAGAGTCCCTACCAATAGTAATAATATTCATATGATATTTTCCACATAAGTAATTCACCCTGTTACTCCATCTATCATAAAGTTGCATATTTTCTGCTTTGGTATTGTACCCATATATAGAACCCAACAAAAAAAATTCTTCATTTATTGATACAACTAATAAGACAAAATGTCCATATGTGTGGACATAATCCATCTCCACTGAAGTTGTTTGGTAATGTTGCCTCCTGCTGACTGAGTGGAGCCATTTGCCAGCCATAGTTCGTCCCCCACTGACTTTTCCAGAACTTGGTATCATTTGCAGTTGAATGAGTTTCTTGGATAAAACAGAAATCTGCTTTAAAAATTTTAATATATTGTAATGACGCCAACACCGGAGATGTAGTCCCGCCAAACAGGGTTTATTAGAAATAGGTACAAGCTGCTATTCCTGAGGCTGCAGCTCACGCCTCATAACTCCCTGAACTCTCCCCCACTTCCGGTCCTGGTACTCCCGCTCCCCCCATCCCCCGCCCACAGCCTATCACATGAGAGTGGGAGCCCAGAACCCTCCAACAGAAAGGATCACAATGCAACTTATAACAAATACAAATAACCGTATGGACCCCAGCAGAACTAAAACACAGAATCGTTACAATATAAAAAAGTTGCCTTTCTTTTAATGTTGTTCCTTAACCCTCGAGCACTGAGTGAAATAACTTTAAAAAAAGAAATGCTACTAAGAGTTGTAGCTTCTAACCCTGAAAATTGAGTTACAGAAAAATCTAACAAACTTTTCCAACAGAGAAATTATATAATAAACGGAGCTTTTTCAATATTTAATGTCATTACTTAACTGTTAGTTCTGATTCTCAAGATGTCTGCCAGTCATTAGCAGGTTCAAGTTTTTCCTTTTTCCTCCTTTGTCAGTAACAAAGTAAAAGGTTGTTTTCTCTTCTTCGCGTGTTTTTCTCACCAGCGGCCAGTTTCTTCTCTGACGGTCCTCTGGGCAGAAGAAGCTGCTTGACTTCAGAAAAGATGCCCGTTTGGCCGTTTCCCTGTAGGGTCTCATGGAGGACTGGATGATCACTGGATGAGTTTTTCTTTGCATCCTGGCTCTGTCTTCTGGCAAATGGTAACAGCCTGGCTACGAACATCTTCTTCTTCATTTATTCCCGAAAGCCTTCTTCTTCTTCTTCTTTAGATTTTAACGGCAGCTTGCATCCATTTACGTTGCACTACTGCCCTCTATTGCCTCCTACCATCTACACCTCAAATTCTCTTAAAAATCCCAGTGTTTTTTAAAAAACGAAAAATCTTCTTTTTCCCCTCAATACTATTCAGCTGATCGATCACCTTCTCAAATTTCAATTCCCTACTAACACCTAGTTCTGTTTTTAATAAACTTCTTTGACTTGCGTATTTCCTACATTTAATCAAAACATGTTCCACTGTTTCTACTTCATCACATCATCTACATAAACCAGTAAGATGTTTCCCCATCTTAAAAAGAGTTCCGTTTAGGAAACTATGCCCAGTTCTTATTCTATTTATAATTATCTCTTCCCTCCTGTTTAATCCTCTGATCCTTTCTACATCGACTGTATTTTGTATTCTAAATAAATGTCTTCCATTTATTTCATTTACCCACCTATCTTCCCATATCATCTTGCTTTCTTTCCAAATTATACTTTTGCCTTCAGATTTAGATAACTTTATTTGCATATCAATATCATCTTTTTTAATTGTCTCCTTAGCCAGCCTGTCCGCTCTTTCATTCCCCATAATACCTACATGAGCAGGAGTCCAGAATAATACAACTTTTTTATTTTGTTCACATATCCTATGATGAACCGCCATAATCTCATATAAAATATTTTGATGATTTTTTGTACGTCCCTTTCCGATACTCATCAACGCAGATAGAGAGTCACTACAAACTATTATTTTATTCCTATCAGTTTCCTCCACCCATTCTAAAGCTACTAAAATAGCACCTAGTTCTACCGCGAATACACTCAAATAATCAGATGTTCTTTTTGAAATACTAATCTTTAATTCAGGAATCACTACGGCTATACTGGTTGCTTCACTTTTAGGGTCTTTCGACCCATCCGTATAAATTTGCAAATATTCATTATATTTATTCTGCATTTGATTATAAAATTCTTGGCAAGTATCTAATGTTTCCTTTTCCTAATATTTGTTAGTGTTCTGTCTACATTAATATATTTCCAAGTCCATGTCGGTCTCAAAGGCCACAATACAGTTGGACTAAATTCCTTATAATATACATTAAAAATTTTCACTCTATCATCCCCAACCCACCCAAAGCTATCCATTTGTTTCTTTCCTCTTTCCCAACACTCTCCTAATAATTTCTTAACCGGGTGATCTTCATTATGTCCTTTTAAACTTATCCAATAATTGACCATTAGCTGCTGTCTTCTAATGCATAATGGCATTTCTCCTGACTCTGTCAGGATCTGTGTTTTCTGTGTTCATTTAGAGTTTTTTGTGTCCTTGCGTCTCTTCGTTGTCCTGTCCTCCCCTTGATTGTTCCCAGGTGTGTCTCGTTCTGTCATTACCCTCCCATGTATTTAACTCCACCTGTGTTCCTTGTTCCTCGTCAGGTCCTCGTCAATGTCTAGTCTGTTCGTCGTCGGTGTGTCTCTGTGCGAGCTGCCGTGTTTCTGGACTTATTTTCTATTAAACATCCATTATTCATCTCATCTGGGTCAATAGCGTCTGCCTCACCACCAACCCGCACCACACCTCATGACAGAAGGACCCGACCATACCGATCGGTGAGGCTGCTATAATGGACCCAGCTGGAGCGAGGTTCCGACTAAAGGAGCAGAGCGGAAGGAGGCGGAGATCCGGCAGGGAGGAGAGGGAGCTAGTGGAAGCCCTCGCCGACTTGCAGCGGGAGCTTTTCCGGGGGACAAGACTGGTGTTGGCACCCCCCGGATACGGCCCCCGTCGATACCTCCGTCCGGGAAGCCAGCGACCTGAGCCGCCGGTGGAGCCGGCCCCTCGTCGCTTTCCGGAGCCGCCACCTCGGCTGTCTGCCCGAAGACAGCGACGTGAGCCGCCGGCAGACCCGGCCCCTCGTCGCTTTCCGGAGCCAGCACCTCCGCTGTCTGCCCGGAGACAGCGACGTGAGCCGCCGGCAGACCCGGCCCCTCGTCGCTTTCCGGAGCCGCCACCTCCACGGTCAGCCCGGAGACAGCGACGTGAGCCGCCGGTGGACCCGGCCCCTCGTCGCCTTCCGGAGCTGTCACCTCCGCTGCCGGTTCCCAGGCTCCGCTCCGGCCCGCCCCTGCAGCCGGTTCCCAGGCTTCGCTGCGGCTCGCCCCCGCAGCCGTTTCCAAGGCTTCGCTGCGGCTCGCCCCCGCAGCCGTTTCCAAGGCTTCGCTGCGGCTCGCCCCCGCAGCCGTTTCCAAGGCTTCGCTGCGGCTCGCCCCCGCAGCCGTTTCCCAGGCTCCGCTCCGGCTCGCCCCCGCAACCGGCCCCGAGGCTCCGCTCCGGCTCGCCCCCGCAACCGGCCCCGAGGCTCCGCTCCGGCTCGCCCCCGCAACCGGCCCCGAGGCTCTGCTCCGGCTCACCTCCAGCCGGCGCACCCGAGGCCGAATCAGCCGGCGTTCCAGCCGGCGCACCCGAGGCCGAATCAGCCGGCGTTCCAGCCGGCGCACCCGAGGCCGAATCAGCCGGCGTTCCAGCCGGCGCACCTTCCGAGACTCCCAGTGTTCCTTCCGAGACTCCCAGTGTTCCTTCCGAGACCCAGACCCCCAGCGTTCCTTCCGAGACTCCCTGCGTTCCGACTCAGACTCCCTGCGTTCCTCCAGAGACTCCCTGCGTTCCTCCAGAGACTCCCTGCGTTCCGACTCTGACTCCCTGCGTTCCGACTCTGACTCCCTGCGTTCCGACTCTGACTCCCTGCGTTCCGACTCTGACTCCCTGTGTTCCGACTCTGACTCCCTGCGTTACTCCAGAGACTCCCTGCGTTCCGACCCTGACCCCCAGTGTTCCTCCTGAGACCGAGACCCCCAGTGTTCCTCCTGAGACCGAGACCCCCAGTGTTCCTCCTGAGACCGAGACCCCCAGCGTTCCTCCTGAGACCCTGACCCTCTGCGTTCCTTCGGAGACCCCGACTCCCGAGACCCTCTACGTTCCTTCCGAGACCCCGACGACCAAGACCCCCTGCGTTCCTCATAAGACTCCCAGTGTTCCGATTCAGACTCCTGGCGTTCCCACTGAGACCCCCTGTGCTCCACCAGAGACCCTGCCTCGGGGGGCTCGTCATCGCCGTCTGAGGGCGGCCCCCGGGACTCCCCATTGCCACCTCCTGCGCCGCGGACGGCCGCTGGACCGCCTCCGTGGTTCCTGCCTCCAGCGCCGCGGACGGCCGCTGGACCGCCTCCTGGGGTCCCGCCTCCGAGGTTCCCGCCTCCAGCGCCGCGGACGGCCGCCGGACCGCCTCCGTGGTTCCCGCCTCCGTGGTTCCCGCCTCCAGCGCCGCGGACGGCCGCCGGACCGCCTCCGTGGTTCCCGCCTCCAGCGCCGCGGACGGCCGCCGGACCGCCTCCGGGGTTCCCGCCTCCAGCGCTGCGGACGGCCGCCGGACCGCCTCCGTGGTTCCCGCCGCCGCGGACGACCGCCAGACCACCTCCGTGGTTCCCGCCTCCTTTGCCTCCGCCCACCCTGTGGGTAGTTTTTTGTTGTTTTTGGACTCTTGGCCCTCCCTGTGTTTCCGCCCGCAATGGTGGGTTGTTTTTTGTTTTTTCTGGACTCTGGCCCCCCGTCCAGCGCCCCTCCGCCCACCCTTGTTGGGTTTTTGTTTTGTGGGCGTCTGGTAGCCGCCCTTGAGGGGGGGGTACTGTCAGGATCTGTGTTTTCTGTGTTCATTTAGAGTTTTTTGTGTCCTTGCGTCTCTTCGTTGTCCTGTCCTCCCCTTGATTGTTCCCAGGTGTGTCTCGTTCTGTCATTACCCTCCCATGTATTTAACTCCACCTGTGTTCCTTGTTCCTCGTCAGGTCCTCGTCAATGTCTAGTCTGTTCGTCGTCGGTGTGTCTCTGTGCGAGCTGCCGTGTTTCTGGACTTATTTTCTATTAAACATCCATTATTCATCTCATCTGGGTCAATAGCGTCTGCCTCACCACCAACCCGCACCACACCTCATGACAGACTCTACTTGTAATGCACATATTGGTGTTGATTTAACTGCCCCTAAACATATTCTCAGTGCTCTGGCTTGAATAACATCTAACTTTTTTAACCTAGTTTTAGCTGCTGATCCATACACCACACTCCCATAATCTATTCTTGATCTAATTAGAGACACATATATATTTTTAAGGGAATCGAAATTTGCACCCCATGTCAACCCAGCTAAACACCTCATAATGTTTAGAACCTTTTTATTCTTCTCCATAATATGTTCTATATGATTTCCCCAAGTTAGTTTCTTATCAAAAACTACTCCCAAAAAACGAAACCAATCAACCCTTTCTAACTCTTTCCCATATAAACACAACTTTTTTTCAACCCCTATTTTTTTATTTGTGAAAAACATTACTTTTGTCTTTTCAATTGAAAATTTAAAGCCCCACTTTACTCCCCACTTACCCACTTTATCTATACCTTCCTGTATTTTAACAATAAGATGGTCCACATTTCTTCCCCTTTTCCATAATGCTCCATCATCAGCAAAAAGTGACTTACCAAAACCGATGGATAATTCTTTAAAAATATCGTTGATCATAACTGAAAATAATGTTGGACTTACCACACTTCCTTGAGGGGTTCCATTTTCTATTTTACATATTTCCGAAAACTGACATCCTATTTTAACTTGAATATTTCTATCCCGTAAAAAATCCCATAACCAATTAAACATATTACCTCCTATACCTATCTGATGTAATTTAATCATTAACCCTTCCCTAACATATCATATGCTTTCTCCACATCAAAAAACACAGCAACAACAGTTTCCTTATTAATCTGAGCTTTTCTAATATCATCCTCTAAACATAAAATAGGATCCATTGTTCCTCTCCCTCTACGAAAACCACTCTGATAAGGAGCAATTAAATGTTTTGACTCCAAATATTGTGTCAATCTCTCATTCACCATCCTTTCCACCAGTTTACACAGATTAGATGTTAAAGCTATTGGTCTGTAATTTACAGGGTTACTCTGATCTTTCCCAGGTTTCTTCAACGGAATAATAATAGCTTCTTTCCACTTACAAGGCAGTCTCCCCTCCTTCCAAATCTTATTGAATAAAATTAATAATTTATTTAAAACTTCCTCACTTACATGTTTTAACATAATATAACACACCTCATCCTTACCTGGAGCACTATTCCTAGTTCTATCCAAAGCTGTTTTTAGCTCTCCAATAGATAAAGGATAATTCATCAGATCATTATTATTCTCCTTTCTTCTTAAGATTCCATCATATTCCTTTTTAGTTCTCTCTCTTCCCTCCATTTCATTACCTAATAAATTTTTACCACTATGTATCTCCACAAATGTTCTCACTAACATATCAGCCTTTTCCTTGTCAGTTACAGCTACTATATCATTTTTATTTAGTATAGGATAACTCCATTCCCTTCTATCTCCTCCCATTTTTTTGATCATCCCCCAAACATCCCCCAGTTTTGTACTACTGCCAATTGTGTCACAGAAACCTCTCCAGTATTCTCTTTTTGTGCTCCTTATTGTTCTCCTGACTTTGGCTTGTGACTTTTTATATTCAATTAAATGTTGAAAATTATGAGACCTTTTAACCAATTTAAATGCTTTATTTCTTTCTCTAACTGCTTTCCTACACTCTTCATTCCACCATGGAACTAACTTTCTCCTATTTTTCCCTGATGTTTTTGGAATAGCCTCCTCTGCAGCAACTAAAATACCCTGACTAATCACTCGGTTCATACTTTCAATACTCTGATCATTTTGAACATTTAAAATTTTCCTATCACATAGGTTATAAAATTCCTCCCAATTTGCTTTCTCAAATATCCACTTTCCTCCTATCATTTCAGGCCTATGCACCTGGCCCATCCTTATTTTGCTGATTATAATGTAGTGATCACTACCAAATGACTTATATTTAACTTGCCAATCACATAGTGGAGCTAAACAGCTAGAAACAAATGTCAGATCTAGTACAGATTCCTTACCTGAATTTATATCAATTCTTGTCTTCTTTCCATTATTCAAGCAAACCAAATTATTACTATCTAGAAATTCTTCTAAAATGTTCCCATTATAATCTACTTTTCCACTACCCCATAATGAATGATGTGCATTAAAATCTCCACACCAAATAACATTTCCTTTCATATCCATCTCTTCAAGTTTACTTACCTCAAGCTTTTTACAAGGATTGTAAAAATTTAGAACCAACAGTACCTTCTCTTCCACCCATATTTCAGTTGCAACATACTCCAAATCACCTTTTCTTCCAATAACTTTATACGGAATACCTTCTTTAATCAGAGAAAGACACCCTCCCCCATTTCCTTCTTCTCTATCATATCTAACTGCAATATATCCATCCAATTTGAAATCCAAAAAAGGCCTCAGCCAAGTTTCCTGTATACAAATTACATCAGGTTTTTCTTTTAATTCGTAAATAAACTGTTTAAAATCTTGCCCATTTGACAGAAGACTCCTCGCATCCCATTGTAATATTGAGACTATCCTTCTTGACTTGCCTGACTACACAGTTCTCCCCTTATGTCCTCCCACCGAATATTCTTTAAGTCTAAACTATGGCACGCTGCCTTTACAATAATCTGAATCCTTTCCGTTTTTGATTTCACATCCGATGTTGCATTTATAACTCCTGCAATAAAAGTCACCATTTTCTTTTTTTCCTCTTCAATTTTCTTTTCAACCATTTCCATAATTTTTGAAATTACTTACTTTTCTCCTGTTAGAGATTTCCCAGTTTGTTTCTCTTTCTCAACTACTCTGCATACGTTACTTTCTGCGTAACTTTTGTTTTCTGTATCATTGATTGTCGTTTCATTACCTCGCATCCCCAAAAAGTGACACTATGCTCTCCTCCACAACTACAGCACTTTGGTTTAACTCCAACTCCACATTTACCATATTCATGGTCTCCAGAACAACGGGCACATCTCCTTTTTCCTTTACACATTTTTGCAATATGGCCAAATTCCTGACAGTTGAAGCACCTCACTGGTTTGGGCACATATTCCCTGACACTAAATCTTATCAAGCCAAAGAAAACCTCCCTTGGCATTTCTTTTGTTTCAAACTCCAGCAACACAGTTTCTGTTTCAATCTTCTCTGTACCCCTTTTCATTCTTCGTGCTCCTTTTACTTCCTTGTTTCTTTCTTTCAGATTTTCAACTAATTCCTTCATGTCAACACTTAACGGCACTCCTGTTATGATTCCTTTGCTTTCATTATTTTTTTTCACCCACTTTAACAACTGCTCTAATTTTGACTTTACACACCCATCCAAGCTTTTTTGCCTTTTCAACCTGACCTTCAGAATTACAGCCAATCAAAAGATTTCCATCTCTCAGTACTTTAGCATGTTTAATTTCCCCAACATGTGTCTTAGGTGCTTTTGTTAGTTTAAGTGGATCAATCTTCTTGACTCCTTCTCCTTCATCAAATCTTATTATAATGTTCAGATTTTCTCTTTTTGGTGCTTCTTTTCCTTCCTCAATTCCTTCATTATCAGTGTCTTCAGTGCTTTCCTCATTGGGGCCTGCCATGCAAAGCAATGGCAGGAACCTATTACTATTGTCGGAGAGAAGCGTCTCTTTAATATTCTTTATTCTTCCGTAACCGTTAATGCGGCTCATACCGCTTGGTGCACACCTACAAATGAGGTATCAAAACGTGCAGAAAATTCACGCCATTGGAGCTATTACTTGTGGTGGGATTTGGGCTTAACGTGGCGACATAATTCGCAAAACACTACGAAAAAAACCCCATTATAAGTCAATGGGAAAAATCCTAGAAATACCCTATTTTTGAGGATTTTCTGTGTCGTCACAAATTCACCTAGAAATGCCATTCAAATTTCATTTTGTAGATACGTCTGTGATCTCTTCGAAAGTGAAGACGGCTCGTCGATACCAGTTACGGTTTGTCCACAATTTGCCTCTAAGCGACCCAAAGTTTCTCATTTTTCTTCAAATTAGAGTGACAGCCCATCTCGGTTCAGATCTGGGCACAACATTTCTTTCTCTCATCGCTGTAAATGCTCTGAGTGAGGTACAGATATGAATCTCGGGACTATCGCAGAAGACACATTGAACTGTCATACGCTACAAACGCTTTTTGAATATGTATTACGGTTCCTGAACAGGAAGGATTTGTTTCCAATGCTTCTTTTCAGTAAAACGTGTTTGCTCAAACACACAATTGTGTGTTTGACAGCTCAGAGCTCAGAGCTCACACCCTGCTGAGACCATTATTTGCCATAGCAACGGAACTCAAGAGGCTATTGGCTGCTGATTTGTACTACAAATACGCATCGCTGTAGTTCTATCTATCCTCAGTTGAAACAGATCAGGACTGAGAACTGGCCTTTAGAACTACCTGCTGCTATGGGCTGTATATAACTGATTTAACTCAGTAACTGTTACACATGGGATTAGTTTGGAACTTTAAAATTAAGCATACTGAAAATTTCAAAATAAAAGCCTTGAATATTTTACATGACGTAATTGCTCTTTTTGGCCGTATATGACTTTTTCATCCAAAGCAATGTTACACATGGGATTAGTTTGGAACTTTAAAATTAAGCATACTGAAAATTTCAAAATAAAAGCCTTGAATATTTTACATGACGTAATTGCTCTTTTTGGCCGTATATGACTTTTTCATCCACAGCACTGTTACACATGGGATTAGTTCGGAACTTTAAAATGGAGCATAATAATAATTTCAAAATAAAAGCCTTGAATATTTTTACATCAGGCAATTGCTGTTTTTGGCTTTATGTGACTTTTTCATCCAAAGCACTGTTACACATGGTATTAGTTCAGAACTTTAAAATGAAGCGTAATGAAAATTTCAAAATAAAAGCCTTGAATATTTTTAAATCATGTAATTGCTGTTTTTGGCTTTGTGTGACTTTTTCATCCAAAGCACTGTTACACATGGGATTAGTTTGGCCCTCTGAAATGAAGCATACTGAAAATTTCAAAATAAAAGCCTTGAATATTTTTACATCATGTAATTGCTCTTTTTGGCTTTATTTGACTTTTTCATCCAAAGCACTGTTACACATGGTATTAGTTTGGCCCTTTGAAATGAAGCATACTGAAAATTTCAAAATAAAAGCCTTGAATATTTTTACATGACGTAATTGCTCTTTTTGGCTTTATATAACTGATTTAACCCAGCAATTGTTACACATGGGATTAGTGTGGCAATTTAAAATTAAGCTTGATGAAAATTTCAAAATAAAAGCCTTGAATATTATTACATCAGGTAATTGCTGTTTTTGGCTTTATTTGACTTTTTCATCCAAAGCACTGTTACACATGGTATTAGTTTGGCCCTTTGAAATGAAGCTTAACAAAAATTTCAAAATAAAAGCCTTGAATATTTTTACATCAACTACTTGCGTTTTCAGCATTATATAACTGATTTAACCCAATGACTATTACACATGGGATTAAAATAGACTGTTTTGCATGAGCAGCAGATAGATCCTCTATTGCACATGTGTCAAACTCAAGGCCCGCGGGCCACATGTTGCCCGCTACGTCATTTTATGTGGCCCTCTCCCCCCTACCACCGTTTTACAGCCCCATTGATTGACTTAAAATAGGTTTTGAGGACGAATTGACTACAAACTACATATCCCATAATGCCTTCCGATTCTTACCAACCAACATTACGGCTTCTCGCCACTAGAGTGCAGCAGAGTCACCTCAAGCTGATTATTAATTTTCCCAGCGAATAAAACTGAAACATCGACAAGCTAACAAGCTAAAGAGCGAAGTCCCGTGATGTTTCAATCGAGGACTTTTACCGTCTACTGCCCCCTGATTTGATGCCACAGCTTCGACTCCATGCAGCTCGTGTTTTGTCCACGTTTGGAAGCACCTATCTGTGCGAACAGATGTTTTCAATAATGACTTTAAACAAGACCAAGCACAGATCGCGCATTACTGACGAAAACCTACACGCCGTTTTGCGGATTGCCACAGAATAGAACTAAAACCAGACATCGACGAACTGACCAGGGGAAAACGGTGCCTGACATCCGGCCAGAAAACATTGGTAAGCACAAACAAACTACATTTAAATAGAATGAATGTAAAACCAAAACTCAGTATACTGGAATATGCATATAGTTTATTGATTTTGCTAACATTAGCGTTTCTGCTGATTTTAGCTGATATACTTACTTTATAATACTGAATGGTGCACGTCCGCCTCGCTTAACGTTCTTGCGGTTCTCCGCGTGCCACTGATTACGTTGCGGCGTTCTTTAGCGTCGACGCCGATTTGTGGCGTGACGACGCCGGGCCCATGCCCGACGGGCGCGCCTTGGCAGGCCCCGGCTAAATTTCTTCCGAAATTTTCTAGTTGGGGCCTGCCATGCAAAGCAATGGCAGGAACCTATTACTCTACACCCAACAAGCGTCTCTTTATTGGGGCCTGCCATGCAAAGCAATGGCAGGAACCTATTGTTATTGTCGGAGAAAGTGTTTCTTTATTGGGGCCTGCCATGCAAAGCAATGGCAGGAACCTATTACTCTACACCCAACAAGCGTCTCTTTATTATTATTGGGGCCTGCCATGCAAAGCAATGGCAGGAACCTATTACTCTACACCCAACAAGCGTCTCTTTATTGGGGCCTGCCATGCAAAGCAATGGCAGGAACCTATTACTCTACACCCAACAAAGTGTCTCTTTAATATTATTGGGGCCTGCCATGCAAAGCAATGGCAGGAACCTATTACTCTACACCCAACAAGCGTCTCTTTATTATAATTCTTTATTTTTCTTCCGTCACCGTTAATGCGGCTCATACCGCTGGGTGCACACCTACAAATGAGGTATCAAAACGTGCAGAAAATTCACGCCATTGGAGCTATTATTTTTGGTGGGATTTGGGGTTAACGTGGCGACATAATTCGCAAAAAACTACGAAAAAAACCCCATTATAAGTCAATGGGAAAAATCCTGGAAATACCCTATTTTTGAGGATTTTCTGTGTCGTCACAAATTCACCTAGAAATGCCATTCAAATTTCATTTTGTAGATACGTCTGTGATCTCTTCGAAAGTGAAGACGGCTCGTCGATACCAGTTACGGTTTGTCCACAATTTGCCTCTAAGCGACCCAAAGTTTCTCATTTTTCCGAAAATTACAGTGCTTCTCTCGCTGATTAGAGTGAGAGATGAAGACAACTTTTTCAACCCAAATCATTTTTGAAATCGCCATCACGCCCACAAATATCGCACGATTAGTATCAAAATCGGTCCTGACATTGATACGCCTGTCTGCTCCGGTAAAATGTTTTCGAAATTTATCTAGACCGTACGGTTTTCTGTCACGGTGCTTCAGAGCAAAGTCATGCGACAGGATTTTCTGAGGCTGTCTGAGGCTCTCTCCCATGTATTTGAATAGAATTTCAGATCTGGGCACAACATTTCTTTCTCTCATCACTGTAAATGTTCTGAGTGAGGTACAGATATGAATCTCGGGACTATCGCAGAAGACACATAGGCCTGTCATACGCTCCAAACGCTTTTCGAATATGTATTACGGTTCCCGAACAGGAAGGATTTGTTTCCAATGCTTCTTTTCAGTAAAATGTGTTTGCTCAAACACACAATTGTGTGTTTGACAGCTCAGAGCTCAGAGCTCACACCCTGCTGAGACCATTATTTGCCATAGCAACGGATCTCAAGAGGCTATTGGCTGCTGGTTTGGACTACAGATACGCATCATTGTAGTTCTATCTATAGTGGAACCCTCAGTTGAAACAGATCAGGACTGAACTGGCCTTTAGAACTATTTGCTGCTATGGGCTGTATATAACTGATTTAACTCAGGAACTGTTACACATGGTATTAGTTTGGAACTTTAAAATTAAGCATAATAATAATTTCAAAATAAAAGCCTTGAATATTTTTACATCAGGTAATTGCTGTTTTTGGCTTTATTTGACTTTTTCATCCAAAGCACTGTTACACATGGTATTAGTTTGGCCCTTTGAAATGAAGCTTAACAAAAATTTCAAAATAAAAGCTTTGAATATTTTTACATCATGTAATTGCTATTTTTGGCTTTATATGACTTTTTCATCCAAAGCACTGTTACACATGGGATTAGTTCGGAACTTTAAAATGGAGCATAATAATAATTTCAAAATAAAAGCCTTGAATATTTTTACATCAGGTAATTGCGCTTTTTGGCTTTATGTGACTTTTTTATCCAAAGCACTGTTACACAATGGAATAGTTTGGCCCTCTGAAATGAAGCATACTGAAAATTTCAAAATAAAAGCCTTGAATATTTTTACGTCATGTAATTGCTCTTTTTGGCCGTATATGACTTTTTCATCCAAAGCACTGTTACACATGGGATTTGTTAGGAACTTTAAAATGGAGCATAATAATAATTTCAAAATAAAAGCCTTGAATATTTTTACGTCATGCAATTGCTCTTTTTGGCCGTATATGACTTTTTCATCCAAAGCACTGTTACACATGGGATTAGTTCGGAACTTTAAAATGGAGCATAATAATAATTTCAAAATAAAAGCCTTGCATATTTTTACATCAGGTAATTGCGCTTTTTGGCTTTATGTGACTTTTTTATCCAAAGCACTGTTACACATGGGATTCGTTCAGAACTTTAAAATGGAGCATACTGAAAATTTCAAAATAAAAGCCTTGAGAATTCTTACATGAGATTATTGCTGTTTTGAGCACTATATAACTGATTTTATCCAATGACTGTTATTCATGGGATTAGGTTGGCCCTTTGAAATGAAGTTTAACAAAACTTCCAAAATAAAAGCCTTGACAAAAATTTTAAATCGTACCGAATGGTGCACGTCCGCCTCGCTTAACGTTCTTGCGGTTCTCCGCGTGCCATTGATTACGTCGCGGCGTCCTTTAGCGTCGACGCCGATTTGTGGCGTGACGACGCCGGGCCCGAGCCCGACGGGCGCGCCTTGGCAGGCCCCGGCTAAATTTCTTCCGAAATTTTCTAGTTGCTGTTTTTGGCCTTCCGTCACCGTTAATGCGGCTCATACCGCTGGGTGCACACCTACAAATGAGGTATCAAAACGTGCAGAAAATTCACGCCATTGGAGCTATTATTTGTGGTGGGATTTGGGCTTAACGTGGCGACATAATTCGCAAAAAACTACGAAAAAAAACCCATTATAAATCCAAAGCACTGTTACACATGGTATTAGTTTGGCCCTTTGAAATGAAGCATACTGAAAATTTCAAAATAAAAGCCTTGAATATTTTTACATGACGTAATTGCTCTTTTTGGCTTTATTTGACTTTTTCATCCAAAGCACTCTTACACGTGGTATTAGTTCAGAACTTTAAAATGAAGCATACTGAAAATTTCAAAATAAAAGCCTTGAATATTTTTACATCATGTAATTGCTCTTTTTGGCTTTATTTGACTTTTTCATCCAAAGCACTGTTACACATGGTATTAGTTTGTCCCTTTGAAATGAAGCATACTGAAAATTTCAAAATAAAAGCCTTGAATATTTTTACATCATGTAATTGCTGTTTTTGGCTTTATTTGACTTTTTCATCCAAAGCACTGTTACACATGGTATTAGTTTGTCCCTTTGAAATGAAGCATACTGAAAATTTCAAAATAAAAGCCTTGAATATTTTTACATCATGTAATTGCTCTTTTTGGCTTTATTTGACTTTTTCATCCAAAGCACTGTTACACATGGTATTAGTTTGTCCCTTTGAAATGAAGCATACTGAAAATTTCAAAATAAAAGCCTTGAATATTTTTACATGACGTAATTGCTCTTTTTGGCTTTATTTGACTTTTTCATCCAAAGCACTCTTACACGTGGTATTACTTCAGAACTTTAAAATGAAGCATACTGAAAATTTCAAAATAAAAGCCTTGAATATTTTTACATCAGCTACTTGTGTTTTGAGCATTATATAACTATTTTAACCCAAGGACTATTACGCATGGGATTAGCTTGGCCCTTTGAAATGAAGTTTAACAAAACTTCCAAAATAAAAGCCTTGACAACATTTTAAATCGTACTGAACGGTGCACGTCCGCCTCGCTTAACGTTCTTGCGGTTCTCCGCGTGCCACTGATTACGTCGCGGCGTTCTTTAGCGTCGATGCCGATTTGTAGCGTGACGACGCCGGGCCCAAACCCCACGGGCGCGCCTTGGCAGGCCCCGGCTAAATTTCTTCCGAAATTTTCTAGTATTCTTTATTTTTCTTCCGTCACCGTTAATGCGGCTCATACCGCTGGGTGCACACCTACAAATGAGGTATCAAAACGTGCAGAAAATTCACGCCATTGGAGCTATTACTTGTGGTGGGATTTGGGGTTAACGTGGCGACATAATTCGCAAAAAACTACGAAAAAAAACCCATTATAAGTCAATGGGAAAAATCCTAGAAATACCCTATTTTTGAGGATTTTCTGTGTCGTCACAAATTCACCTAGAAATGCCATTCAAATTTCATTTTGTAGATACGTCTGTGATCTCTTCGAAAGTGAAGACGGCTCGTCGATACCAGTTACGGTTTGTCCACAATTTGCCTCTAAGCGACCCAAACTTTCTCATTTTTCCTAAAGTTAGAGTGCTTCTCTCGCTGATTAGAGTGGGAGATCAAGACAACTTTTTCAGCCCAAATCATTTTTGAAATCGCCATCACGCCCACAAATATCGCACGATTAGTATCAAAATCGGTCCTGACATTGATACGCCTGTCTGCTCCGGTAAAATGTTTTCGAAATTTATCTAGACCGTACGGTTTTCTGTCACGGTGCTTTAGAGCAAAGTGATGCGACAGGATTTTCTGAGGCTCTCAGGCTCTTTCACTAACACTTCACACCTTGGTGTGAAACTTATTTAACATAGCAACGGAACTCAAGAGGCTATTGGCTGCTGATTTGGACTACAAATACGCATCGCTGTAGTTCTATCTATCCTCAGTTGAAACAGATCAGGACTGAGAACTGGCCTTTAGAACTACTTGCTGCTATGGGCTGTATATAACTGATTTAACTCAGTAACTGTTACACATGGGATTAGTTTGGCCCTTTGAAATGAAGCTTAACAAAAATTTCAAAATAAAAGCCTTGAATATTTTTACATCATGTAATTGCTCTTTTTGGCTTTATTTGACTTTTTCATCCAAAGCACTGTTACACATGGTATTAGTTTGGCCCTTTGAAATGAAGCATAGTGAAAATTTCAAAATAAAAGCCTTGAATATTTTTACATGACGTAATTGCTCTTTTTGGCTTTATATGACTTTTTCATCCAAAGCACTGTTACACATGGGATTACTTCGGAACTTTCAAATGGAGCATAATAATAATTTCAAAATAAAAGCCTTGAATATTTTTACATCAGGTAATTGCGCTTTTTGGCTTTATGTGACTTTTTTATCCAAAGCACTGTTACACAATGGAATAGTTTGGCCCTCTGAAATGAATCATACTGAAAATTTCAAAATAAAAGCCTTGAATATTTTTACATCATGTAATTGCTCTTTTTGGCCGTATATGACTTTTTCATCCAAAGCACTGTTACACATGGGATTACTTCGGAACTTTAAAATGGAGCATAATAATAATTTCAAAATAAAAGCCTTGAATATTTTTACATGACGTAATTGCTCTGTTTTGCCTTTATTTGACTTTTTCATCCAAAGCACTCTTACACGTGGTATTAGTTCAGAACTTTAAAATGAAGCATACTGAAAATTTCAAAATAAAAGCCTTGAATATTTTTACATCAGCTACTTGTGTTTTGAGCATTATATAACTATTTTAACCCAAGGACTATTACGCATGGGATTAGTTTGGCCCTTTGAAATGAAGTTTAACAAAACTTCCAAAATAAAAGCCTTGACAACATTTTAAATCGTACCGAATTGTGCACGTCCGCCTCGCTTAACGTTCTTGCGGTTCTCCGCGTGCCACTGATTACGTCGCGGCGTTCTTTAGCGTCGACGCCGATTTGTGGCGCGACGACGCCGGGCCCGAGCCCGACGGGCGCGCCTTGGCAGGCCCCGGCTAAATTTCTTCCGAAATTTTCTAGTTATAATTCTTTATTTTTCTTCCGTAACCGTTAATGCGGCTCATACCGCTGGGTGCACACCTACAAATGAGGTATCAAAACGTGCAGAAAATTCACGCCATTGGAGCTATTACTTCTGGTGGGATTTGGGCTTAACGTGGCGACATAATTCGCAAAAAACTACGAAAAAAACCCCATTATAACTCAATGGGAAAAATCCTAGAAATACCCTATTTTTGAGGATTTGCTGTGTCGTCACAAATTCACCTAGAAATGCCATTCAAATTTCATTTTGTAGATACGTCTGTGATCTCTTCGAAAGTGAAGACGGCTCGTCGATACCAGTTACGGTTTGTCCACAATTTGCCTCTAAGCGACCCAAAGTTTCTCATTTTTCCTAAAGTTAGAGGGCTTCTCTCGCTGATTAGAGTGAGAGATCAAGACAACTTTTTCAACCCAAATCATTTTTGAAATCGCCATCACGGCCACAAATATCGCACGATTAGTATCAAAATCGGTCCTGACATTGATACGCCTGTCTGCTCCGGTTAAATGTTTTCGAAATTTATCTAGACCGTACGGTTTTCTGTCACGGTGCTTCAGAGCAAAGTCATGCGACAGGATTTTCTGAGGCTCTCAGGCTGTCTCACTGACACTTCACACCTTGGTGTGAAACTTATTTAACATAGCAACGGATCTCAAGAGGCTATTGGCTGCTGATTTGGACTACAAATACGCATCATTGTAGTTCTATCTATCCTCAGTTGAAACAGATCAGGACTTAACTGGCCTTTATAACTACTTGCTGCTATGGGCTGTATATAACTGATTTAACTCAGTAACTGTTACACATGGGATTAGTTTGGCCCTTTGAAATGAAGCTTAACAAAAATTTCAAAATAAAAGCCTTGAATATTTTTACATCAGAAAATTGCTCTTTTGAGCTGTATATAACTGATTTAACCCAGCAATTGTTACACATGGGATTAGTGTGGCAATTTAAAATTAAGCTTGATGAAAATTTCAAAATAAAAGCCTTGAATATTTTTACATGACGTAATTGCTCTTTTTGGCTTTATTTGACTTTTTCATCCAAAGCACTGTTACACATGGTATTAGTTTGGCCCTTTGAAATGAAGCATACTGAAAATTTCAAAATAAAAGCCTTGAATATTTTTACATGACGTAATTGCTCTTTTTGGCTTTATTTGACTTTTTCATCCAAAGCACTGTTACACATGGTATTAGTTTGGCCCTTTGAAATGAAGCATACTGAAAATTTCAAAATAAAAGCCTTGAATATTTTTACATGACGTAACTGCTCTTTTTGGCTTTATTTGACGTTTTCATCCAAAGCACTGATAAACATAGGATTAGTTTGGCGCTTTGAAATGAAGCTTAACAAACATTTCAAAATAAAAGCCTTGAATATTTTTACATCAGCTACTTGTGTTTTGAGCATTATATAACTATTTTAACCCAATGACTGTTACGCATGGGATTAGTTTGGCCCTTTGAAATGAAGTTTAACAAAACTTCCAAAATAAAAGCCTTGACAACATTTTAAATCGTACTGAATGGTGCACGTCCGCCTCGCTTAACGTTCTTGCGGTTCTCCGCGTGCCACTGATTACGTCGCGGCGTTCTTTAGCGTCGACGCCGATTTGTGGCGTGACGACGCCGGGCCCAAGCCCGACGGGCGCGCCTTGGCAGGCCCCGGCTAAATTTCTTCCGAAATTTTCTAGTTATAATTCTTTATTTTTCTTCCGTCACCGTTAATGCGGCTCATACCGCTGGGTGCACACCTACAAATGAGGTATCAAAACGTGCAGAAAATTCACGCCATTGGAGCTATTATTTTTGGTGGGATTTGGGGTTAACGTGGCGACATAATTCGCAAAAAACTACGAAAAAAACCCCATTATAAGTCAATGGGAAAAATCCTGGAAATACCCTATTTTTGAGGATTTTCTGTGTCGTCACAAATTCACCTAGAAATGCCATTCAAATTTCATTTTGTAGATACGTCTGTGATCTCTTCGAAAGTGAAGACGGCTCGTCGATACCAGTTACGGTTTGTCCACAATTTGCCTCTAAGCGACCCAAAGTTTCTCATTTTTCCTAAAGTTAGAGGGCTTCTCTCGCTGATTAGAGTGAGAGATCAAGACAACTTTTTCAACCCAAATCATTTTTGAAATCGCCATCACGGCCACAAATATCGCACGATTAGTATCAAAATCGGTCCTGACATTGATACGCCTGTCTGCTCCGGTTAAATGTTTTCGAAATTTATCTAGACCGTACGGTTTTCTGTCACGGTGCTTCAGAGCAAAGTCATGCGACAGGATTTTCTGAGGCTCTCAGGCTGTCTCACTGACACTTCACACCTTGGTGTGAAACTTATTTAACATAGCAACGGATCTCAAGAGGCTATTGGCTGCTGATTTGGACTACAAATACGCATCATTGTAGTTCTATCTATCCTCAGTTGAAACAGATCAGGACTTAACTGGCCTTTATAACTACTTGCTGCTATGGGCTGTATATAACTGATTTAACTCAGTAACTGTTACACATGGGATTAGTTTGGCCCTTTGAAATGAAGCTTAACAAAAATTTCAAAATAAAAGCCTTGAATATTTTTACATCAGAAAATTGCTCTTTTGAGCTGTATATAACTGATTTAACCCAGCAATTGTTACACATGGGATTAGTGTGGCAATTTAAAATTAAGCTTGATGAAAATTTCAAAATAAAAGCCTTGAATATTTTTACATCAGGTCATTGCTCTTTTTGGCTTTATTTGACTTTTTCATCCAAAGCACTGTTACACATGGTATTAGTTTGGCCCTTTGAAATGAAGCATACTGAAAATTTCAAAATAAAAGCCTTGAATATTTTTACATCAGGTCATTGCTCTTTTTGGCTTTATTTGACTTTTTCATCCAAAGCACTGTTACACATGGTATTAGTTTGGCCCTTTGAAATGAAGCATACTGAAAATTTCAAAATAAAAGCCTTGAATATTTTTACATGACGTAATTGCTCTTTTTGGCTTTATTTGACTTTTTCATCCAAAGCACTGTTACACATGGTATTAGTTTGGCCCTTTGAAATGAAGCATACTGAAAATTTCAAAATAAAAGCCTTGAATATTTTTACATGACGTAATTGCTCTTTTTGGCTTTATTTGACTTTTTCATCCAAAGCACTGTTACACATGGTATTAGTTTGGCCCTTTGAAATGAAGCATACTGAAAATTTCAAAATAAAAGCCTTGAATATTTTTACATGACGTAATTGCTCTTTTTGGCTTTATTTGACTTTTTCATCCAAAGCACTGTTACACATGGTATTAGTTTGGCCCTTTGAAATGAAGCATACTGAAAATTTCAAAATAAAAGCCTTGAATATTTTTACATGACGTAACTGCTCTTTTTGGCTTTATTTGACGTTTTCATCCAAAGCACTGATAAACATAGGATTAGTTTGGCGCTTTGAAATGAAGCTTAACAAACATTTCAAAATAAAAGCCTTGCATATTTTTACATCAGCTACTTGTGTTTTGAGCATTATATAACTATTTTAACCCAATGACTGTTACGCATGGGATTAGTTTGGCCCTTTGAAATGAAGTTTAACAAAACTTCCAAAATAAAAGCCTTGACAACATTTTAAATCGTACTGAATGGTGCACGTCCGCCTCGCTTAACGTTCTTGCGGTTCTCCGCGTGCCACTGATTACGTCGCGGCGTTCTTTAGCGTCGACGCCGATTTGTGGCGTGACGACGCCGGGCCCAAGCCCGACGGGCGCGCCTTGGCAGGCCCCGGCTAAATTTCTTCCGAAATTTTCTAGTTATAATTCTTTATTTTTCTTCCGTCACCGTTAATGCGGCTCATACCGCTGGGTGCACACCTACAAATGAGGTATCAAAACGTGCAGAAAATTCACGCCATTGGAGCTATTATTTTTGGTGGGATTTGGGGTTAACGTGGCGACATAATTCGCAAAAAACTACGAAAAAAACCCCATTATAAGTCAATGGGAAAAATCCTGGAAATACCCTATTTTTGAGGATTTTCTGTGTCGTCACAAATTCACCTAGAAATGCCATTCAAATTTCATTTTGTAGATACGTCTGTGATCTCTTCGAAAGTGAAGACGGCTCGTCGATACCAGTTACGGTTTGTCCACAATTTGCCTCTAAGCGACCCAAAGTTTCTCATTTTTGCTCAAATTACAGTGAGAGCCGATCTCGGTTCAGATCTGGGCACAACATTTCTTTCTCTCATCACTGTAAATGTTCTGAGTGAGGTACAGATATGAATCTCGGGACTATCGCAGAAGACACATTGAACTGTCATACGCTCCAAACGCTTTTCGAATATGTATTACGGTACCCGAACAGGAAGGATTTGGTTCCAATGCTTTTTGTCAGTAAAACGTGTTTGCTCAAACACACAATTGTGTGTTTGACAGCTCAGAGCTCAGAGCTCACACCCTGCTGAGACCATTATTTGCCATAGCAACGGATCTCAAGAGGCTATTGGCTGCTGGTTTGGACTACAAATACGCATCATTGTAGTTCTATCTATCCTCAGTTGAAACAGATCAGGACTGAGAACTGGCCTTTAGAACTAATTGCTGCTATGGGCTGTATATAACTGATTTAACTCAGTAACTGTTACACATGGGATTAGTTTGGAACTTTAAAATTAAGCATATTGAAAATTTCAAAATAAAAGCCCTGAATATTTTTACATGACGTAATTGCTCTTTTTGGCTTTATTTGACTTTTCCATCCAAAGCACTGTTACACATGGGATTAGTTTGGAACTTTAAAATTAAGCATACTGAAAATTTCAAAATAAAAGCCTTGAATATTTTACATGACGTAATTGCTCTTTTTGGCCGTATATGACTTTTTCATCCAAAGCAATGTTACACATGGGATTAGTTCGGAACTTTAAAATGGAGCATAATAATAATTTCAAAATAAAAGCCTTGAATATTTTTACATCAGGTAATTGCGCTTTTTGGCTTTATGTGACTTTTTTATCCAAAGCACTGTTACACAATGGAATAGTTTGGCCCTCTGAAATGAATCATACTGAAAATTTCAAAATAAAAGCCTTGAATATTTTTACATCATGTAATTGCTCTTTTTGGCCGTATATGACTTTTTCATCCAAAGCACTGTTACACATGGGATTACTTCGGAACTTTAAAATGGAGCATAATAATAATTTCAAAATAAAAGCCTTGAATATTTTTACATGACGTAATTGCTCTGTTTTGCCTTTATTTGACTTTTTCATCCAAAGCACTGTTACACATGGGATTACTTCGGAACTTTCAAATGGAGCATAATAATAATTTCAAAATAAAAGCCTTGAATATTTTTACATCAGGTAATTGCGCTTTTTGGCTTTATGTGACTTTTTTATCCAAAGAACTGTTACACAATGGAATAGTTTGGCCCTCTGAAGTGAATCATACTGAAAATTTCAAAATAAAAGCCTTGAATATTTTTACATCATGTAATTGCTCTTTTTGGCCGTATATGACTTTTTCATCCAAAGCACTGTTACACATGGGATTACTTCGGAACTTTAAAATGGAGCATAATAATAATTTCAAAATAAAAGCCTTGAATATTTTTACATGACGTAATTGCTCTGTTTTGCCTTTATTTGACTTTTTCATCCAAAGCACTCTTACACGTGGTATCAGTTCAGAACTTTAAAATGAAGCATACTGAAAATTTCAAAATAAAAGCCTTGAATATTTTTACATCAGCTACTTGTGTTTTGAGCATTATATAACTATTTTAACCCAAGGACTATTACGCATGGGATTAGTTTGGCCCTTTGAAATGAAGTTTAACAAAACTTCCAAAATAAAAGCCTTGACAACATTTTAAATCGTACCGAATTGTGCACGTCCGCCTCGCTTAACGTTCTTGCGGTTCTCCGCGTGCCACTGATTACGTCGCGGCGTTCTTTAGCGTCGACGCCAACTTGTGGCGCGACGACGCCGTGCCCGAGCCCGACGGGCGCGCCTTGGCAGGCCCCGGCTAAATTTCTTCCGAAATTTTCTAGTTGGGGCCTGCCATGCAAAGCAATGGCAGGAACCTATTACTCTACACCCAACAAGCGTCTCTTTATTATTGGGGCCTGCCATGCAAAGCAATGGCAGGAACCTATTACTCTACACCCAACAAAGTGTCTCTTTAATATTATTATAATTCTTTATTTTTCTTCCGTAACCGTTAATGCGGCTCATACCGCTGGGTGCACACCTACAAATGAGGTATCAAAACGTGCAGAAAATTCACGCCATTGGAGCTATTACTTCTGGTGGGATTTGGGCTTAACGTGGCGACATAATTCGCAAAAAACTACGAAAAAAAACCCATTATAACTCAATGGGAAAAATCCTAGAAATACCCTATTTTTGAGGATTTGCTGTGTCGTCACAAATTCACCTAGAAATGCCATTCAAATTTCATTTTGTAGATACGTCTGTGATCTCTTCGAAAGTGAAGACGGCTCGTCGATACCAGTTACGGTTTGTCCACAATTTGCCTCTAAGCGACCCAAAGTTTCTCATTTTTCCTAAAGTTAGAGGGCTTCTCTCGCTGATTAGAGTGAGAGATCAAGACAACTTTTTCAACCCAAATCATTTTTGAAATCGCCATCACGGCCACAAATATCGCACGATTAGTATCAAAATCGGTCCTGACATTGATACGCCTGTCTGCTCCGGTAAAATGTTTTCGAAATTTATCTAGACCGTACGGTTTTCTGTCACGGTGCTTCAGAGCAAAGTCATGCGACAGGATTTTCTGAGGCTCTCAGGCTGTCTCACTGACACTTCACACCTTGGTGTGAAACTTATTTAACATAGCAACGGATCTCAAGAGGCTATTGGCTGCTGATTTGGACTACAAATACGCATCATTGTAGTTCTATCTATCCTCAGTTGAAACAGATCAGGACTTAACTGGCCTTTATAACTACTTGCTGCTATGGGCTGTATATAACTGATTTAACTCAGTAACTGTTACACATGGGATTAGTTTGGCCCTTTGAAATGAAGCTTAACAAAAATTTCAAAATAAAAGCCTTGAATATTTTTACATCAGAAAATTGCTCTTTTGAGCTGTATATAACTGATTTAACCCAGCAATTGTTACACATGGGATTAGTGTGGCAATTTAAAATTAAGCTTGATGAAAATTTCAAAATAAAAGCCTTGAATATTTTTACATCAGGTCATTGCTCTTTTTGGCTTTATTTGACTTTTTCATCCAAAGCACTGTTACACATGGTATTAGTTTGGCCCTTTGAAA
Source organism: Xiphophorus hellerii (assembly GCF_003331165.1). Lineage (NCBI taxonomy): Eukaryota > Metazoa > Chordata > Actinopteri > Cyprinodontiformes > Poeciliidae > Xiphophorus > Xiphophorus hellerii. The sequence goes on along the minus strand of NC_045673.1, from coordinate 251,791 downwards.
TGAAGCATACTGAAAATTTCAAAATAAAAGCCTTGAATATTTTTACATGACGTAATTGCTCTTTTTGGCTTTATTTGACTTTTTCATCCAAAGCACTGTTACACATGGTATTAGTTTGGCCCTTTGAAATGAAGCATACTGAAAATTTCAAAATAAAAGCCTTGAATATTTTTACATGACGTAATTGCTCTTTTTGGCTTTATTTGACTTTTTCATCCAAAGCACTGTTACACATGGTATTAGTTTGGCCCTTTGAAATGAAGCATACTGAAAATTTCAAAATAAAAGCCTTGAATATTTTTACATGACGTAATTGCTCTTTTTGGCTTTATTTGACTTTTTCATCCAAAGCACTGTTACACATGGTATTAGTTTGGCCCTTTGAAATGAAGCATACTGAAAATTTCAAAATAAAAGCCTTGAATATTTTTACATGACGTAACTGCTCTTTTTGGCTTTATTTGACGTTTTCATCCAAAGCACTGATAAACATAGGATTAGTTTGGCGCTTTGAAATGAAGCTTAACAAACATTTCAAAATAAAAGCCTTGAATATTTTTACATCAGCTACTTGTGTTTTGAGCATTATATAACTATTTTAACCCAATGACTGTTACGCATGGGATTAGTTTGGCCCTTTGAAATGAAGTTTAACAAAACTTCCAAAATAAAAGCCTTGACAACATTTTAAATCGTACTGAATGGTGCACGTCCGCCTCGCTTAACGTTCTTGCGGTTCTCCGCGTGCCACTGATTACGTCGCGGCGTTCTTTAGCGTCGACGCCGATTTGTGGCGTGACGACGCCGGGCCCAAGCCCGACGGGCGCGCCTTGGCAGGCCCCGGCTAAATTTCTTCCGAAATTTTCTAGTTATAATTCTTTATTTTTCTTCCGTCACCGTTAATGCGGCTCATACCGCTGGGTGCACACCTACAAATGAGGTATCAAAACGTGCAGAAAATTCACGCCATTGGAGCTATTATTTTTGGTGGGATTTGGGGTTAACGTGGCGACATAATTCGCAAAAAACTACGAAAAAAACCCCATTATAAGTCAATGGGAAAAATCCTGGAAATACCCTATTTTTGAGGATTTTCTGTGTCGTCACAAATTCACCTAGAAATGCCATTCAAATTTCATTTTGTAGATACGTCTGTGATCTCTTCGAAAGTGAAGACGGCTCGTCGATACCAGTTACGGTTTGTCCACAATTTGCCTCTAAGCGACCCAAAGTTTCTCATTTTTCCTAAAGTTAGAGGGCTTCTCTCGCTGATTAGAGTGAGAGATCAAGACAACTTTTTCAACCCAAATCATTTTTGAAATCGCCATCACGGCCACAAATATCGCACGATTAGTATCAAAATCGGTCCTGACATTGATACGCCTGTCTGCTCCGGTTAAATGTTTTCGAAATTTATCTAGACCGTACGGTTTTCTGTCACGGTGCTTCAGAGCAAAGTCATGCGACAGGATTTTCTGAGGCTCTCAGGCTGTCTCACTGACACTTCACACCTTGGTGTGAAACTTATTTAACATAGCAACGGATCTCAAGAGGCTATTGGCTGCTGATTTGGACTACAAATACGCATCATTGTAGTTCTATCTATCCTCAGTTGAAACAGATCAGGACTTAACTGGCCTTTATAACTACTTGCTGCTATGGGCTGTATATAACTGATTTAACTCAGTAACTGTTACACATGGGATTAGTTTGGCCCTTTGAAATGAAGCTTAACAAAAATTTCAAAATAAAAGCCTTGAATATTTTTACATCAGAAAATTGCTCTTTTGAGCTGTATATAACTGATTTAACCCAGCAATTGTTACACATGGGATTAGTGTGGCAATTTAAAATTAAGCTTGATGAAAATTTCAAAATAAAAGCCTTGAATATTTTTACATCAGGTCATTGCTCTTTTTGGCTTTATTTGACTTTTTCATCCAAAGCACTGTTACACATGGTATTAGTTTGGCCCTTTGAAATGAAGCATACTGAAAATTTCAAAATAAAAGCCTTGAATATTTTTACATCAGGTCATTGCTCTTTTTGGCTTTATTTGACTTTTTCATCCAAAGCACTGTTACACATGGTATTAGTTTGGCCCTTTGAAATGAAGCATACTGAAAATTTCAAAATAAAAGCCTTGAATATTTTTACATGACGTAATTGCTCTTTTTGGCTTTATTTGACTTTTTCATCCAAAGCACTGTTACACATGGTATTAGTTTGGCCCTTTGAAATGAAGCATACTGAAAATTTCAAAATAAAAGCCTTGAATATTTTTACATGACGTAATTGCTCTTTTTGGCTTTATTTGACTTTTTCATCCAAAGCACTGTTACACATGGTATTAGTTTGGCCCTTTGAAATGAAGCATACTGAAAATTTCAAAATAAAAGCCTTGAATATTTTTACATGACGTAATTGCTCTTTTTGGCTTTATTTGACTTTTTCATCCAAAGCACTGTTACACATGGTATTAGTTTGGCCCTTTGAAATGAAGCATACTGAAAATTTCAAAATAAAAGCCTTGAATATTTTTACATGACGTAACTGCTCTTTTTGGCTTTATTTGACGTTTTCATCCAAAGCACTGATAAACATAGGATTAGTTTGGCGCTTTGAAATGAAGCTTAACAAACATTTCAAAATAAAAGCCTTGCATATTTTTACATCAGCTACTTGTGTTTTGAGCATTATATAACTATTTTAACCCAATGACTGTTACGCATGGGATTAGTTTGGCCCTTTGAAATGAAGTTTAACAAAACTTCCAAAATAAAAGCCTTGACAACATTTTAAATCGTACTGAATGGTGCACGTCCGCCTCGCTTAACGTTCTTGCGGTTCTCCGCGTGCCACTGATTACGTCGCGGCGTTCTTTAGCGTCGACGCCGATTTGTGGCGTGACGACGCCGGGCCCAAGCCCGACGGGCGCGCCTTGGCAGGCCCCGGCTAAATTTCTTCCGAAATTTTCTAGTTATAATTCTTTATTTTTCTTCCGTCACCGTTAATGCGGCTCATACCGCTGGGTGCACACCTACAAATGAGGTATCAAAACGTGCAGAAAATTCACGCCATTGGAGCTATTATTTTTGGTGGGATTTGGGGTTAACGTGGCGACATAATTCGCAAAAAACTACGAAAAAAACCCCATTATAAGTCAATGGGAAAAATCCTGGAAATACCCTATTTTTGAGGATTTTCTGTGTCGTCACAAATTCACCTAGAAATGCCATTCAAATTTCATTTTGTAGATACGTCTGTGATCTCTTCGAAAGTGAAGACGGCTCGTCGATACCAGTTACGGTTTGTCCACAATTTGCCTCTAAGCGACCCAAAGTTTCTCATTTTTGCTCAAATTACAGTGAGAGCCGATCTCGGTTCAGATCTGGGCACAACATTTCTTTCTCTCATCGCTGTAAATGCTCTGAGTGAGGTACAGATATGAATCTCGGGACTATCGCAGAAGACACATTGAACTGTCATACGCTCCAAACGCTTTTCGAATATGTATTACGGTACCCGAACAGGAAGGATTTGGTTCCAATGCTTTTTGTCAGTAAAACGTGTTTGCTCAAACACACAATTGTGTGTTTGACAGCTCAGAGCTCAGAGCTCACACCCTGCTGAGACCATTATTTGCCATAGCAACGGATCTCAAGAGGCTATTGGCTGCTGGTTTGGACTACAAATACGCATCATTGTAGTTCTATCTATCCTCAGTTGAAACAGATCAGGACTGAGAACTGGCCTTTAGAACTAATTGCTGCTATGGGCTGTATATAACTGATTTAACTCAGTAACTGTTACACATGGGATTAGTTTGGAACTTTAAAATTAAGCATATTGAAAATTTCAAAATAAAAGCCCTGAATATTTTTACATGACGTAATTGCTCTTTTTGGCTTTATTTGACTTTTCCATCCAAAGCACTGTTACACATGGGATTAGTTTGGAACTTTAAAATTAAGCATACTGAAAATTTCAAAATAAAAGCCTTGAATATTTTACATGACGTAATTGCTCTTTTTGGCCGTATATGACTTTTTCATCCAAAGCAATGTTACACATGGGATTAGTTCGGAACTTTAAAATGGAGCATAATAATAATTTCAAAATAAAAGCCTTGAATATTTTTACATCAGGTAATTGCGCTTTTTGGCTTTATGTGACTTTTTTATCCAAAGCACTGTTACACAATGGAATAGTTTGGCCCTCTGAAATGAATCATACTGAAAATTTCAAAATAAAAGCCTTGAATATTTTTACATCATGTAATTGCTCTTTTTGGCCGTATATGACTTTTTCATCCAAAGCACTGTTACACATGGGATTACTTCGGAACTTTAAAATGGAGCATAATAATAATTTCAAAATAAAAGCCTTGAATATTTTTACATGACGTAATTGCTCTGTTTTGCCTTTATTTGACTTTTTCATCCAAAGCACTGTTACACATGGGATTACTTCGGAACTTTCAAATGGAGCATAATAATAATTTCAAAATAAAAGCCTTGAATATTTTTACATCAGGTAATTGCGCTTTTTGGCTTTATGTGACTTTTTTATCCAAAGAACTGTTACACAATGGAATAGTTTGGCCCTCTGAAGTGAATCATACTGAAAATTTCAAAATAAAAGCCTTGAATATTTTTACATCATGTAATTGCTCTTTTTGGCCGTATATGACTTTTTCATCCAAAGCACTGTTACACATGGGATTACTTCGGAACTTTAAAATGGAGCATAATAATAATTTCAAAATAAAAGCCTTGAATATTTTTACATGACGTAATTGCTCTGTTTTGCCTTTATTTGACTTTTTCATCCAAAGCACTCTTACACGTGGTATCAGTTCAGAACTTTAAAATGAAGCATACTGAAAATTTCAAAATAAAAGCCTTGAATATTTTTACATCAGCTACTTGTGTTTTGAGCATTATATAACTATTTTAACCCAAGGACTATTACGCATGGGATTAGTTTGGCCCTTTGAAATGAAGTTTAACAAAACTTCCAAAATAAAAGCCTTGACAACATTTTAAATCGTACCGAATTGTGCACGTCTGCCTCGCTTAACGTTCTTGCGGTTCTCCGCGTGCCACTGATTACGTCGCGGCGTTCTTTAGCGTCGACGCCAACTTGTGGCGCGACGACGCCGTGCCCGAGCCCGACGGGCGCGCCTTGGCAGGCCCCGGCTAAATTTCTTCCGAAATTTTCTAGTTGGGGCCTGCCATGCAAAGCAATGGCAGGAACCTATTACTCTACACCCAACAAGCGTCTCTTTATTATTATAATTCTTTATTTTTCTTCCGTCACCGTTAATGCGGCTCATACCGCTGGGTGCACACCTACAAATGAGGTATCAAAACGTGCAGAAAATTCACGCCATTGGAGCTATTATTTTTGGTGGGATTTGGGGTTAACGTGGCGACATAATTCGCAAAAAACTACGAAAAAAACCCCATTATAAGTCAATGGGAAAAATCCTGGAAATACCCTATTTTTGAGGATTTTCTGTGTCGTCACAAATTCACCTAGAAATGCCATTCAAATTTCATTTTGTAGATACGTCTGTGATCTCTTCGAAAGTGAAGACGGCTCGTCGATACCAGTTACGGTTTGTCCACAATTTGCCTCTAAGCGACCCAAAGTTTCTCATTTTTCTTCAAATTAGAGTGACAGCCCATCTCGGTTCATATCTGGGCACAACATTTCTTTCTCTCATCACTGTAAATGCTCTGAGTGAGGTACAGATATGAATCTCGGGACTATCGCAGAAGACACATTGAACTGTCATACGCTTAAAACGCTTTTCCAATATGTATTACGGTTCCCGAACAAGAAGGATTTGTTTCCAATGCTTTTTTTCAGTAAAGTGTGTTTGCTCAAACACACTTGTGTGTTTGAGAGCTCAGAGCTCACAGCTCACACCTGCTGAGACCATTATTTGCCATAGCAACGGATCTCAAGAGGCTATTGGCTGCTGGTTAGGACTACGAATACGCATCACTGTAGTTCTATCTACCCTCAGTTGAAACAGATCAGGACTGAGAACTGGCCTTTTGAACTACCTGCTGCTATCGGCTGTATATAACTGATTTAACTCAGTAACTGTTACACATGGGATTAGTTTTAAACTTTAAAATGAAGCATACTGAAAATTTCAAAATAAAAGCCTTGAATATTTTACATGACGTAATTGCTCTTTTTGGCCGTATATGACTTTTTCATCCAAAGCACTGTTACACATGGGATTAGTTTGGAACTTTAAAATGGAGCATAATAATAATTTCAAAATAAAAGCCTTGAATATTTTTACATGAGGTAATAGCTCTTTTTGGCTTTTTTTGACTTTTTCATCCAAAGCACTCTTACACGTGGTATTAGTTCGGAACTTAAAAATGAAGCATACTGAAAATTTCAAAATAAAAGCCTTGCATTTTTTTACATCAGCTACTTGTGTTTTGAGCATTATATAACTATTTTAACCCAAGGACTATTACGCATGGGATTAGTTTGGCCCTTTGAAATGAAGTTTAACAAAACTTCCAAAATAAAAGCCTTGACAACATTTTAAATCGTACCGAATGGTGCACGTCCGCCTCACTTAACGTTCTTGCGGTTCTCCGCGTGCCACTGATTACGTCACGGCGTTCTTTAGCGTCGACGCCGATTTGTGGCGCGACAACGCCGGGCCCAAACCCCACGGGCGCGCCTTGGCAGGCCCCGGCTAAATTTCTTCCGAAATTTTCTAGTATTATTATTTATTATTATTATAGAACTTTATTTTTCTTCCGTAACCGTTAATGTGGCTCATACCGCTGGGTGCACACCTACAAATGAGGTATCAAAACGTGCAGAAAATTCACGCCATTGGAGCTATTACTTGTGGTGGGATTTGGGCTTAACGTGGCGACATAATTCGCAAAAAACTGGGAAAAAAACCCCATTATAACTCAATGGGAAAAATCCTAGAAATACCCTATTTTTGAGGATTTGCTGTGTCGTCACAAATTCACCTAGAAATGCCATTCAAATTTCATTTTGTAGATACGTCTGTGATCTCTTCGAAAGTGAAGACGGCTCGTCGATACCAGTTACGGTTTGTCCACAATTTGCCTCTAAGCGACCCAAACTTTCTCATTTTTGCTCAAATTAGAGTGACAACCGATGTAGGTTCAGACCTGGGCACAACATTTCTTTCTCTCATCGCTGTAAATGTTCTGAGTGAGGTACAGATATGAATCTCGGGACTATCGCAGAAGACACATTGAACTGTCATACGCTGCAAACGCTTTTCGAATATGTATTACGGTTCCCGAACAAGAAGGATTTGTTTACAATGCTTTTTTGTCAGTAAAATGTGTTTGCTCAAACACACAATTGTGTGTTTGACAGCTCAGCGCTCAGAGCTCACACCTGCTGAGACCATTATTTGCCATAGCAACGGAACTCAAGAGGCTATTGGCTGCTGATTTGGACTACAGATACGCATCATTGTAGTTCTATCTATCCTCAGTTGAAACAGATCAGGACTGAGAACTGGCCTTTAGAACTACCTGCTGCTATGGGCTGTATATAACTGATTTAACTCAGTAACTGTTACACATGGGATTAGTTTGGAACTTTAAAATTAAGCATACTGAAAATTTCAAAATAAAAGCCTTGAATATTTTACATGACGTAATTGCTCTTTTTGGCCGTATATGACTTTTTCATCCAAAGCACTGTTACACGTGGTATTAGTTTGGCCCTCTGAAATGAAGCATATTGAAAATTTCAAAATAAAAGCCTTGAATATTTTTACATCATGTAATTGCTTTTTTTGGCCGTATATGACTTTTTCATCCAAAGCACTGTTACACATGGGATTAGTTTGGAACTTTAAAATGGAGCATAATAATAATTTCAAAATAAAAGCCTTGAATATTTTTACATCATGCAATTGCTGTTTTTGGCTTTGTGTGACTTTTTCATCCAAAGCACTGTTACACATGGGATTAGTTTTGAACTTTAAAATTAAGCATATTGAACATTTCACAATAAAAGCCCTGAATATTTTTACATGACGTAATTGCTCTTTTTGGCTTTATTTGACTTTTTCATCCAAAGCACTGTTACACATGGTATTAGTTCAGAACTTTAAAATGAAGCGTAATGAAAATTTCAAAATAAAAGCCTTGAATATTTTTAAATCATGTAATTGCTGTTTTTGGCTTTGTATGACTTTTTCATCCAAAGCACTGTTACACATGGGATTAGTTTGTTACACATGGGATTAGCTTAACAAAAATTTCAAAATAAAAGCCTTGAATATTTTTACATGACGTAATTGCTCTTTTTGGCTTTATTTGACTTTTTCATCCAAAGCACTGTTACACATGGTATTAGTTTGGCCCTTTGAAATGAAGCATCCTGCAAATTTCAAAATAAAAGCCTTGAATATTTTTACATGACGTAATTGCTCTTTTTGGCCGTATATGACTTTTTCATCCAAAGCAATGTTACACATGGGATTAGTTCGGAACTTTGAAAATGGAGCATAATAATAATTTCAAAATAAAAGCCTTGAATATTTTTACATCATGTAATTGCTCTTTTTGGCTTTATTTGACTTTTTCATCCAAAGCACTGTTACACATGGTATTAGTTCAGAACTTTAAAATGAAGCGTAATGAAAATTTCAAAATAAAAGCCTTGAATATTTTTAAATCATGTAATTGCTGTTTTTGGCTTTGTATGACTTTTTCATCCAAAGCACTGTTACACATGGGATTAGTTTGTTACACATGGGATTAGCTTAACAAAAATTTCAAAATAAAAGCCTTGAATATTTTTACATCATGTAATTGCTCTTTTTGGCTTTATTTGACTTTTTCATCCAAAGCACTGTTACACATGGTATTAGTTTGGCCCTTTGAAATGAAGCTTAACAAAAATTTCAAAATAAAAGCCTTGAATATTTTTACATCAACTACTTGCGTTTTCAGCATTATATAACTGATTTAACCCAATGACCATTACACATGGGATTAAAATAGACTGTTTTGCATGAGCAGCAGATAGATCCTCTATTGCACATGTGTCAAACTCAAGGCCCGCGGGCCACATGTGGCCGGCTACGTCATTTTATGTGGCCCTCTCCCCCCTACCACCGTTTTACAGCCCCATTGATTGACTTAAAATAGGTTTTGAGCACGAATTGACTACAAACTACATATCCCATAATGCCTTCCGATTCTTACCAACCAACATTACGGCTTCTCGCCACTAGAGTGCAGCAGAGTCACCTCAAGCTGATTATTAATTTTCCCAGCGAATAAAACTGAAACATCGACAAGCTAAGAAGCTAAAGAGCGAAGTCCCGTGATGTTTCAATCGAGGACTTTTACCGTCTACTGCCCCCTGATTTGATGCCACAGCTTCGACTCCATGCAGCTCGTGTTTTGTCCACGTTTGGAAGCACCTATCTGTGCGAACAGATGTTTTCAATAATGACTTTAAACAAGACCAAGCACAGATCGCGCATTACTGACGAAAACCTACACGCCGTTTTGCGGATTGCCACAGCACCAGAACTAAAACCAGACATCGACGAACTGACCAGGGGAAAACGGTGCCAGACATCCGGCCAGAAAACATTGGTAAGCACAAACAAACTACATTTAAATAGAATGAATGTAAAACCAAAACTCAGTATACTGGAATATGCATATAGTTTATTGATTTTGCTTGTGTTTTGTTTATTTACAGAACACAACACAATGAGGATGTGTGTGAGTTGGTGACAGGGTGAAGAGGGATCAGCGTTGTGTTCAAGGACAGGCAACGTCACCTCATTGTTTTGTTCTTATGTGAAATGCATGTTCGTTGTGTAATAAATAACGAAAAAGTTTTGTGAATGAAGTTGAGAGTTTATATCAAAACTTGTTTTTTATTATTTGTCTGCTTATCTTCAAAGCAGACAAAGAATAATTTTCCCAGCGAATAAAACTGAAACATCGACAAGCTAACGAGCTAAAGAGCGAAGTTTAGCTGAGCAGTTTAAAAATACTGAGCATATTTTTAAACTGCTCAGTTTAAAGATACTGTAATTTTTAAACTGAGCAGTAATTTTACATCCATGCAAACTCAAATGTAATATTTAAAACTTGAATACATAAAATCAGTTATTTAACAATATGAGGTGTTGTTTAAAAATAAAAAAGATAGCAATTTCTTTTTATTGCAGAGACATTAGATTCTTAAATTTATGGTATTCTTTAAATGTTGTAATTTTGGTTCATTGTAAACTTTACCTGTAAAACGTTTGTAGAAATCTTTAACATAAGGTCAATATATATTTTTAAACTGTAATATGTTGTGTGTGTGTGCGTTATTGAAAATTTATATTTGTGACAATCATTAGGTAAATGCTAATGAACTGCCTTCCTGCAGTTTATGAGCATTGAACTGTTACTAAACAGTTCAATGCAAGGTTCATTAGCGTTAGCATTTTAGCTTCAATAAGCTATTAGCTATTTATTTTACTTTTTAGCAATGTTTAGTATACTGAATGGAGTAAATCAATTATAGAAAATATCCTAGTGATTTCCCACATACTGATGAAAGCAATGACGCTAACATTAGCGTTTCTGCTGATTTTAGCTGATATACTTACTTTATAATACTGAATGGTGCACGTCCGCCTTACTTAACGTTCTTGCGATTCTCCGCGTGCCACTGATTACGTTGCGGCGTTCTTTAGCATCGATGCCGATTTGTAGCGTGACGACGCCGGGCCCAGAGCCACGGGCGCGCCTTGGCAGGCCCCGGCTAAATTTCTTCCGAAATTTTCTAGTATTCTTTATTCTTCCGTAACCGTTAATGCGGCTCATACCGCTTGGTGCACACCTACAAATGAGGTATCAAAACGTGCAGAAAATTCACGCCATTGGAGCTATTACTTGTGGTGGGATTTGGGCTTAACGTGGCGACATAATTCGCAAAAAACTACGAAAAAAACCCCATTATAAGTCAATGGGAAAAATCCTAGAAATACCCTATTTTTGAGGATTTTCTGTGTCGTCACAAATTCACCTAGAAATGCCATTCAAATTTCATTTTGTAGATATGTCTGTGATCTCTTCGAAAGTGAAGACGGCTCGTCGATACCAGTTACGGTTTGTCCACAATTTGCCTCTAAGCGACCCAAAGTTTCTCATTTTTCTTCAAATTAGAGTGACAGCCCATCTCGGTTCAGATCTGGGCACAACATTTCTTTCTCTCATCGCTGTAAATGCTCTGAGTGAGGTACAGATATGAATCTCGGGACTATCGCAGAAGACACATTGAACTGTCATACGCTACAAACGCTTTTCGAATATGTATTACGGTTCCCGAACAGGAAGGATTTGTTTCCAATGCTTCTTTTCAGTAAAACGTGTTTGCTCAAACACACAATTGTGTGTTTGACAGCTCAGAGCTCAGAGCTCACACCCTGCTGAGACCATTATTTGCCATAGCAACGGAACTCAAGAGGCTATTGGCTGCTGATTTGTACTACAAATACGCATCATTGTAGTTCTATCTATCCTCAGTTGAAACAGATCAGGACTGAGAACTGGCCTTTAGAACTACGTGCTGCTATGGGCTGTATATAACTGATTTAACTCAGTAACTGTTACACATGGGATTAGTTTGGAACTTTAAAATTAAGCATATTGAAAATTTCAAAATAAAAGCCGAAATGAAGCATACTGAAAATTTCAAAATAAAAGCCTTGAATATTTTTACATCATGTAATTGCTGTTTTTGGCTTTGTATGACTTTTTCATCCAAAGCACTGTTACACATGGGATTAGTTTTGAACTTTAAAATGAAGCTTAACAAAAATTTCACAATAAAAGCCTTGAATATTTTTACATCATGTAATTGCTCTTTTTGGCTTTATTTGACTTTTTCATCCAAAGCACTGTTACACATGGTATTAGTTTGGCCCTTTGAAATGAAGCTTAACAAAAATTTCAAAATAAAAGCCTTGAATATTTTCACATCAGAAAATTGCTCTTTTGAGCTTTATATAACTGATTTAACCCAGCAATTGTTACACATGGGATTAGTGTGGCAATTTAAAATTAAGCTTGATGAAAATTTCAAAATAAAAGCTTTGAATATTTTTACATCAGGTAATTGCTGTTTTTGGCTTTATTTGACTTTTTCATCCAAAGCACTGTTACACATGGTATTAGTTTGGCCCTTTGAAATGAAGCTTAACAAAAATTTCAAAATAAAAGCCTTGAATATTTTTACATCATGTAATTGCTCTTTTTGGCTTTATTTCACTTTTTCATCCAAAGCACTGTTACACATGGTATTAGTTTGGCCCTTTGAAATGAAGCATACTGAAAATTTCAAAATAAAAGCCTTGAATATTTTTACATCATGTAATTGCTCTTTTTGGCTTTATTTGACTTTTTCATCCAAAGCACATGGTATTAGTTTGGCCCTTTGAAATGAAGCATACTGAAAATTTCAAAATAAAAGCCTTGAATATTTTTACATCAACTACTTGCGTTTTCAGCATTATATAACTGATTTAACCCAATGACTATTACACATGGGATTAAAATAGACTGTTTTGCATGAGCAGCAGATAGATCCTCTATTGCACATGTGTCAAACTCAAGGCCCGCGGGCCACATGTGGCCCGCTACGTCATTTTATGTGGCCCTCTCCCCCCTACCACCGTTTTACAGCCCCATTGATTGACTTAAAATAGGTTTTGAGCACGAATGGACTACAAACTACATATCCCATAATGCCTTCCGATTCTTACCAACCAACATTACGGCTTCTCGCCACTAGAGTGCAGCAGAGTCACCTCAAGCTGATTATTAATTGTTTTGAGCACGAATGGACTACAAACTACATATCCCATAATGCCTTCCGATTCTTACCAACCAACATTATGGCTTCTCGCCACTAGAGTGCAGCAGAGTCACCTCAAGCTGATTATTAATTTTCCCAGCGAATAAAACTGAAACATCGACAAGCTAAGAAGCTAAAGAGCGAAGTTCCGTGATGTTTCAATCGAGGACTTTTACTTTTACCGTCTACTGCCCCTGATTTAATGCCGCAGCTTCGACTCCACGCAGCTCGTGTTTTGTCCACGTTTGGAAGCACCTATCTGTGCGAAGAGATGTTTTCAATAATGACTTTAAACAAGACCAAGCACAGATCGCGCATTACTGACGAAAACCTACACGCCGTTTTGCGGATTGCCACAGAATAGAACAAAAAACCAGACATCGACGAACTGACCAGGGGAAAACGGTGCCTGACATCCGGCCAGAAAACATTGGTAAGCACGAACAAACTAAATTTAAATAGAATGAATGTAAAACCAAAACTCAGTATACTGGAATATGCATATAGTTTATTGATTTTGCTTGTGTTTTGTTTATTTACAGAACACAACACAATGAGGATGTGTGTGAGTTGGTGACAGGGTGAAGAGGGATCAGCGTTGTGTTCAAGGACAGGCAACATCACCTCATTGTTTTGTTCTTATGTGAAATGCATGTTCGTTGTGTAATAAATAACGAAAAAGTTTTGTGAATGAAGTTGAGAGTTAATATCAAAACTTGTTTTTTATTATTTGTCTGCTTATCTTCAAAGCAGACAAAGAATAATTTTCCCAGCGAATAAAACTGAAACATCGACAAGCTAACGAGCTAAAGAGCGAAGTTTAGCTGAGCAGCTTAAAAATACTGAGCATATTTTTAAACTGCTCAGTTTAAAAATACTGTAATTTTTAAACTGAGCAGTAATTTTACATCCATGCAAACTCAAATGTAATATTTAAAACTTGAATACATAAAATCAGTTATTTAACAATATGAGGTGTTGTTTAAAAATAAAAAAGATAGCAATTTCTTTTTATTGCAGAGACATTAGATTCTTAAATTTATGGTATTCTTTAAATGTTGTAATTTTGGTTCATTGTAAACTTTACCTGTAAAAAGTTTGTAGAAATCTTTAACATAAGGTCAATATATATTTTTAAACTGTGATATGTTGTGTGTGTGTGCGTTATTGAAAATTTATATTTGTGACAATCATTAGGTAAATGCTAATGAACTGCCTTCCTGCAGTTTATGAGCATTGAACTGTTACTAAACAGTTCAATGCAAGGTTCATTAGCGTTAGCATTTTAGCTTCAATAAGCTATTAGCTATTTATTTTACTTTTTAGCAATGTTTAGTATACTGAATGGAGTAAATCAATTACAGAAAATATCCTAGTGATTTCCCACATGCTGATGAAAGGAATGACGCTAACATTAGCGTTTCTGCTGATTTTAGCTGATATACTTACTTTATAATACTGAACGGTGCACGTCCGCCTCGCTTAACGTTCTTGCGGTTCTCCGCGTGCCACTGATTACGTCGCGGCGTTCTTTAGCGTCGATGCCGATTTGTGGCGTGACGACGCCGGGCCCAGAGCCACGGGCGCGCCTTGGCAGGCCCCGGCTAAATTTCTTCCGAAATTTTCTAGTTGGGGCCTGCCATGCAAAGCAATGGCAGGAACCTATTACTCTACACCCAACAAGGTGTCTCTTTATTCTTTATTTTTCTTCCGTAACCGTTAATGCGGCTCATACCGCTGGGTGCACACCTACAAATGAGGTATCAAAACGTGCAGAAAATTCACGCCATTGGAGCTATTATTTTTGGTGGGATTTGGGCTTAACGTGGCGACATAATTCGCAAAAAACTGCGAAAAAAAACCCATTATAAGTCAATGGGAAAAATCCTGGAAATACCCTATTTTTGAGGATTTTCTGTGTCGTCACAAATTCACCTAGAAATGCCATTCAAATTTCATTTTGTAGATACGTCTGTGATCTCTTCGAAAGTGAAGACGGCTCGTCGATACCAGTTACGGTTTGTCCACAATTTGCCTCTAAGCGACCCAAAGTTTCTCATTTTTCCTAAAGTTAGAGGGCTTCTCTCGCTGATTAGAGTGAGAGATCAAGACAACTTTTTCAACCCAAATCATTTTTGAAATCGCCATCACGGCCACAAATATCGCACGATTAGTATCAAAATCGGTCCTGACATTGATACGCCTGTCTGCTCCGGTAAAATGTTTTCGAAATTTATCTAGACCGTACGGTTTTCTGTCACGGTGCTTCAGAGCAAAGTCATGCGACAAGATTTTCTGAGGCTCTCAGGCTGTCTCACTGACATTTCACACCTTGGTGTGAAACTTATTTAACATAGCAACGGATCTCAAGAGGCTATTGGCTGCTGATTTGGACTACAAATACGCATCATTGTAGTTCTATCTATCCTCAGTTGAAACAGATCAGGACTGAACTGGCCTTTATAACTAATTGCTGCTATGGGCTGTATATAACTGATTTAACTCAGTAACTGTTACACATGGGATTAGTTTTGAACTTTAAAATGAAGCTTAACAAAAATTTCACAATAAAAGCCTTGAATATTTTTACATCAGAAAATTGCTCTTTTGAGCTGTATATAACTGATTTAACCCAGCAATTGTTACACATGGGATTAGTGTGGCAATTTAAAATTAAGCTTGATGAAAATTTCAAAATAAAAGCCTTGAATATTTTTACATCAGGTAATTGCTGTTTTTGGCTTTATTTGACTTTTTCATCCAAAGCACTGTTACACATGGTATTAGTTTGGCCCTTTGAAATGAAGCTTAACAAAAATTTCAAAATAAAAGCCTTGACTATTTTTACATCATGTAATTGCTCTTTTTGGCTTTATTTGACTTTTTCATCCAAAGCACTGTTACACATGGTATTAGTTTGGCCCTTTGAAATGAAGCATACTGAAAATTTCAAAATAAAAGCCTTGAATATTTTTACATCAACTACTTGCATTTTCAGCATTATATAACTGATTTAACCCAATGACTATTACACATGGGATTAAAATAGACTGTTTTGCATGAGCAGCAGATAGATCCTCTATTGCACATGTGTCAAACTCAAGGCCCGCGGGCCACATGTGGCCCGCTACGTCATTTTATGTGGCCCTCTCCCCCCTACCACCGTTTTACAGCCCCATTGATTGACTTAAAATAGGTTTTGAGCACGAATTGACTACAAACTACATATCCCATAATGCCTTCCGATTCTTACCAACCAACATTACGGCTTCTCGCCACTAGAGTGCAGCAGAGTCACCTCAAGCTGATTATTAATTTTCCCAGCGAATAAAACTGAAACATCGACAAGCTAAGAAGCTAAAGAGCGAAGTTCCGTGATGTTTCAATCGAGGACTTTTACTTTTACCGTCTACTGCCCCCTGATTTGATGCCACAGCTTCGACTCCATGCAGCTCGTGTTTTGTCCACGTTTGGAAGCACCTATCTGTGCGAAGAGATGTTTTCAATAATGACTTTAAACAAGACCAAGCACAGATCGCGCATTACTGACGAAAACCTACACGCCGTTTTGCGGATTGCCACAGAATAGAACTAAAACCAGACATCGACAAACTGACCAGGGGAAAACGGTGCCTGACATCCGGCCAGAAAACATTGGTAAGCACAAACAAACTACATTTAAATAGAATGAATGTAAAACCAAAACTCAGTATACTGGAATATGCATATAGTTTATTGATTTTGCTTGTGTTTTGTTTATTTACAGAACACAACACAATGAGGATGTGTGTGAGTTATTGACAGGGTGAAGAGGGATCAGCGTTGTGTTCAAGGACAGGCAACGTCACCTCATTGTTTTGTTCTTATGTGAAATGCATGTTCGTTGCGTAATAAATAACGAAAAAGTTTTGTGAATGAAGTTGAGAGTTAATATCAAAACTTGTTTTTTATTATTTGTCTGCTTATCTTCAAAGCAGACAAAGAATAATTTTCCCAGCGAATAAAACTGAAACATCGACAAGCTAACGAGCTAAAGAGCGAAGTTTAGCTGAGCAGTTTAAAAATACTGAGCATATTTTTAAACTGCTCAGTTTAAAAATACTGTAATTTTTAAACTGAGCAGTAATTTTACATCCATGCAAACTCAAATGTAATATTTAAAACTTGAATACATAAAATCAGTTATTTAACAATATGAGGTGTTGTTTAAAAATAAAAAAGATAGCAATTTCTTTTTATTGCAGAGACATTAGATTCTTAAATTTATGGTATTCTTTAAATGTTGTAATTTTGGTTCATTGTAAACTTTACCTGTAAAACGTTTGTAGAAATCTTTAACATAAGGTCAATATATATTTTTAAACTGTAATATGTTGTGTGTGTGTGCGTTATTGAAAATTTATATTTGTGACAATCATTAGGTAAATGCTAATGAACTGCCTTCCTGCAGTTTATGAGCATTGAACTGTTACTAAACAGTTCAATGCAAGGTTCATTAGCGTTAGCATTTTAGCTTCAATAAGCTATTAGCTATTTATTTTACTTTTTAGCAATGTTTAGTATACTGAATGGAGTAAATCAATTACAGAAAATATCCTAGTGATTTCCCACATACTGATGAAAGCAATGACGCTAACATTAGCGTTTCTGCTGATTTTAGCTGATATACTTACTTTATAATACTGAACGGTGCACGTCCGCCTCGCTTAACGTTCTTGCGATTCTCCGCGTGCCACTGATTACGTCGCGGCGTTCTTTAGCGTCGACGCCGATTTGTGGCGTGACGACGCCGGGCCCATGCCCGACGGGCGCGCCTTGGCAGGCCCCGGCTAAATTTCTTCCGAAATTTTCTAGTTGGGGCCTGCCATGCAAAGCAATGGCAGGAACCTATTACTCTACACCCAACAAGCGTCTCTTTATTATAATTCTTTATTTTTCTTCCGTCACCGTTAATGCGGCTCATACCGCTGGGTGCACACCTACAAATGAGGTATCAAAACGTGCAGAAAATTCACGCCATTGGAGCTATTATTTTTGGTGGGATTTGGGGTTAACGTGGCGACATAATTCGCAAAAAACTACGAAAAAACCCCCATTATAAGTCAATGGGAAAAATCCTGGAAATACCCTATTTTTGAGGATTTTCTGTGTCGTCACAAATTCACCTAGAAATGCCATTCAAATTTCATTTTGTAGATACGTCTGTGATCTCTTCGAAAGTGAAGACGGCTCGTCGATACCAGTTACGGTTTGTCCACAATTTGCCTCTAAGCGACCCAAAGTTTCTCATTTTTCCGAAAATTACAGTGCTTCTCTCGCTGATTAGAGTGAGAGATGAAGACAACTTTTTCAACCCAAATCATTTTTGAAATCGCCATCACGCCCACAAATATCGCACGATTAGTATCAAAATCGGTCCTGACATTGATACGCCTGTCTGCTCCGGTAAAATGTTTTCGAAATTTATCTAGACCGTACGGTTTTCTGTCACGGTGCTTCAGAGCAAAGTCATGCGACAGGATTTTCTGAGGCTGTCTGAGGCTCTCTCCCATGTATTTGAATAGAATTTCAGATCTGGGCACAACATTTCTTTCTCTCATCACTGTAAATGTTCTGAGTGAGGTACAGATATGAATCTCGGGACTATCGCAGAAGACACATAGGCCTGTCATACGCTCCAAACGCTTTTCGAATATGTATTACGGTTCCCGAACAGGAAGGATTTGTTTCCAATGCTTCTTTTCAGTAAAATGTGTTTGCTCAAACACACAATTGTGTGTTTGACAGCTCAGAGCTCAGAGCTCACACCCTGCTGAGACCATTATTTGCCATAGCAACGGATCTCAAGAGGCTATTGGCTGCTGGTTTGGACTACAGATACGCATCATTGTAGTTCTATCTATAGTGGAACCCTCAGTTGAAACAGATCAGGACTGAACTGGCCTTTAGAACTATTTGCTGCTATGGGCTGTATATAACTGATTTAACTCAGGAACTGTTACACATGGTATTAGTTTGGAACTTTAAAATTAAGCATAATAATAATTTCAAAATAAAAGCCTTGAATATTTTTACATCAGGTAATTGCTGTTTTTGGCTTTATTTGACTTTTTCATCCAAAGCACTGTTACACATGGTATTAGTTTGGCCCTTTGAAATGAAGCTTAACAAAAATTTCAAAATAAAAGCTTTGAATATTTTTACATCATGTAATTGCTCTTTTTGGCTTTATATGACTTTTTCATCCAAAGCACTGTTACACATGGGATTAGTTCGGAACTTTAAAATGGAGCATAATAATAATTTCAAAATAAAAGCCTTGAATATTTTTACATCAGGTAATTGCGCTTTTTGGCTTTATGTGACTTTTTTATCCAAAGCACTGTTACACAATGGAATAGTTTGGCCCTCTGAAATGAAGCATACTGAAAATTTCAAAATAAAAGCCTTGAATATTTTTACGTCATGTAATTGCTCTTTTTGGCCGTATATGACTTTTTCATCCAAAGCACTGTTACACATGGGATTTGTTAGGAACTTTAAAATGGAGCATAATAATAATTTCAAAATAAAAGCCTTGAATATTTTTACGTCATGCAATTGCTCTTTTTGGCCGTATATGACTTTTTCATCCAAAGCACTGTTACACATGGGATTAGTTCGGAACTTTAAAATGGAGCATAATAATAATTTCAAAATAAAAGCCTTGCATATTTTTACATCAGGTAATTGCGCTTTTTGGCTTTATGTGACTTTTTTATCCAAAGCACTGTTACACATGGGATTCGTTCAGAACTTTAAAATGGAGCATACTGAAAATTTCAAAATAAAAGCCTTGAGAATTCTTACATGAGATTATTGCTGTTTTGAGCACTATATAACTGATTTTATCCAATGACTGTTATTCATGGGATTAGGTTGGCCCTTTGAAATGAAGTTTAACAAAACTTCCAAAATAAAAGCCTTGACAAAAATTTTAAATCGTACCGAATGGTGCACGTCCGCCTTGCTTAACGTTCTTGCGGTTCTCCGCGTGCCATTGATTATGTTGCGGCGTCCTTTAGCGTCGACGCCGATTTGTGGCGTGACGACGCCGGGCCCGAGCCCGACGGGCGCGCCTCGGCAGGCCCCGGCTAAATTTCTTCCGAAATTTTCTAGTTCTTCTTTATTTTTCTTCCGTAACCGTTAATGCGGCTCATACCGCTTGGTGCACACCTACAAATGAGGTATCAAAACCTGCAGAAAATTCACGCCATTCCAGCTATTACTTCTGGTGGGATTTGGGCTTAACGTGGCGACATAATTCGCAAAAAACTACGAAAAAAACCCCATTATAAGTCAATGGGAAAAATCCTAGAAATACCCTATTTTTGAGGATTTTCTGTGTCGTCACAAATTCACCTAGAAATGCCATTCAAATTTCATTTTGTAGATACGTCTGTGATCTCTTCGAAAGTGAAGACGGCTCGTCGATACCAGTTACGGTTTGTCCACAATTTGCCTCTAAGCGACCCAAAGTTTCTCATTTTTCCTAAAGTTAGAGTGCGTCTCTGGCTGCTTAGAGTGAGAGATGAAGACAACTTTTTCAGCCCAAATCATTTTTGAAATCGCCATCACGCCCACAAATATCGCACGATTTGTATCAAAATCGGTCCTGACATTGATACGCCTGTCTGCTCCGGTAAAATGTTTTCGAAATTTATCTAGACCGTACGGTTTTCTGTCACGGTGCTTCAGAGCAAAGTCATGCGACAGGATTTTCTGAGGCTGTCTGAGGCTCTCTCCCATGTATTTGAATAGAATTTCAGATCTGGGCACAACATTTCTTTCTCTCATCACTGTAAATACTCTGAGTGAGGTACAGATATGAATCTCGGGACTATCGCAGAAGACACATAGGCCTCTCATACGCTCGAAACGCTTTTCGAATATGTATTACGGTTCCCGAACAAGAAGGATTTGTTTCCAATGCTTTTTTTCAGTAAACCGTGTTGGCTCAAACACACAATTGTGTGTTTGAGCATGTATGACTCACAGCTCACACCTGCTGAGACCATTATTTACCATGGCAACGGAACTCAAGAGGCTGTTGGCTGCTGATTTGGACTACAAATACGCATCATTGTAGTTCTATCTATCCTCAGTTGAAACAGATCAGGACTGAGAACTGGCCTTTAGAACTACCAGCTGCTATGGGCTGTGTATAACTGATTTAACTCAGTAACTGTTACACATGGGATTATTTTGGAACTTTAAAATTAAGCATACTGAAAATTTCAAAATAAAAGCCTTGAATATTTTACATGACGTAATTGCTCTTTTTGGTCGTATATGACTTTTTCATCCAAAGCAATGTTACACATGGGATTAGTTCGGAACTTTAAAATGGAGCATAATAATAATTTCAAAATAAAAGCCTTGAATATTTTTACATCAGGTAATTGCTGTTTTTGGCTTTATGTGACTTTTTCATCCAAAGCACTGTTACACATGGGATTAGTTTGGAACTTTAAAATTAAGCATAATGAAAATTTCAAAATAAAAGCCTTGAATATTTTACATGACGTAATTGCTTTTTTTGGCCGTATATGACTTTTTCATCCAAAGCACTGTTACACATGGGATTAGTTCGGAACTTTAAAATGGAGCATAATGAAAATTTCAAAATAAAAGCCTTGAATATTTTTACATCAGCTACTTGTGTTTTGAGCATTATATAACTATTTTAACCCAAGGACTATTACGCATGGGATTAGTTTGGCCCTTTGAAATGAAGTTTAACAAAACTTCCAAAATAAAAGCCTTGACAACATTTTAAATCGTACTGAATGGTGCACGTCCGCCTCGCTTAACGTTCTTGTGGTTCTCCGCGTGCCACTGATTACGTTGCGGCGTTCTTTAGCGTCGACGCCAATTTGTGGCGTGACGACGCCGGGCCCAAGCCCGACGGGCGCGCCTTGGCAGGCCCCGGCTAAATTTCTTCAGAAATTTTGTTTTTCTAGTTATAATTCTTTATTTTTCTTCCGTCACCGTTAATGCGGCTCATACCGCTGGGTGCACACCTACAAATGAGGTATCAAAACGTGCAGAAAATTCACGCCATTGGAGCTATTATTTTTGGTGGGATTTGGGGTTAACGTGGCGACATAATTCGCAAAAAACTACGAAAAAAACCCCATTATAAGTCAATGGGAAAAATCCTGGAAATACCCTATTTTTGAGGATTTTCTGTGTCATCACAAATTCACCTAGAAATGCCATTCAAATTTCATTTTGTAGATACGTCTGTGATCTCTTCGAAAGTGAAGACGGCTCGTCGATACCAGTTACGGTTTGTCCACAATTTGCCTCTAAGCGACCCAAAGTTTCTCATTTTTCCGAAAATTACAGTGCTTCTCTCGCTGATTAGAGTGAGAGATGAAGACAACTTTTTCAACCCAAATCATTTTTGAAATCGCCATCACGCCCACAAATATCGCACGATTAGTATCAAAATCGGTCCTGACATTGATACGCCTGTCTGCTCCGGTAAAATGTTTTCGAAATTTATCTAGACCGTACGGTTTTCTGTCACGGTGCTTCAGAGCAAAGTCATGCGACAGGATTTTCTGAGGCTGTCTGAGGCTCTCTCCCATGTATTTGAATAGAATTTCAGATCTGGGCACAACATTTCTTTCTCTCATCGCTGTAAATGTTCTGAGTGAGGTACAGATATGAATCTCGGGACTATCGCAGAAGACACATAGGCCTGTCATACGCTCCAAACGCTTTTCGAATATGTATTACGGTTCCCGAACAGGAAGGATTTGTTTCCAATGCTTCTTTTCAGTAAAATGTGTTTGCTCAAACACACAATTGTGTGTTTGACAGCTCAGAGCTCAGAGCTCACACCTGCTGAGACCATTATTTGCCATAGCAACGGATCTCAAGAGGCTATTGGCTGCTGGTTTGGACTACAGATACGCATCATTGTAGTTCTATCTATAGTGGAACCCTCAGTTGAAACAGATCAGGACTGAACTGGCCTTTAGAACTATTTGCTGCTATGGGCTGTATATAACTGATTTAACTCAGGAACTGTTACACATGGTATTAGTTTGGAACTTTAAAATTAAGCATAATAATAATTTCAAAATAAAAGCCTTGAATATTTTTACATCAGGTAATTGCTGTTTTTGGCTTTATTTGACTTTTTCATCCAAAGCACTGTTACACATGGTATTAGTTTGGCCCTTTGAAATGAAGCTTAACAAAAATTTCAAAATAAAAGCTTTGAATATTTTTACATCATGTAATTGCTCTTTTTGGCTTTATATGACTTTTTCATCCAAAGCACTGTTACACATGGGATTAGTTCGGAACTTTAAAATGGAGCATAATAATAATTTCAAAATAAAAGCCTTGAATATTTTTACATCAGGTAATTGCGCTTTTTGGCTTTATGTGACTTTTTTATCCAAAGCACTGTTACACAATGGAATAGTTTGGCCCTCTGAAATGAAGCATGCTGAAAATTTCAAAATAAAAGCCTTGAATATTTTTACATCATGTAATTGCTCTTTTTGGCTTTATATGACTTTTTCATCCAAAGCACTGTTACACATGGGATTAGTTCGGAACTTTAAAATGGAGCATAATAATAATTTCAAAATAAAAGCCTTGAATATTTTTACATCAGGTAATTGCGCTTTTTGGCTTTATGTGACTTTTTTATCCAAAGCACTGTTACACAATGGAATAGTTTGGCCCTCTGAAATGAAGCATGCTGAAAATTTCAAAATTAAAGCCTTGAATATTTTTACGTCATGTAATTGCTCTTTTTGGCCGTATATGACTTTTTCATCCAAAGCACTGTTACACATGGGATTTGTTAGGAACTTTAAAATGGAGCATAATAATAATTTCAAAATAAAAGCCTTGAATATTTTTACGTCATGTAATTGCTCTTTTTGGCCGTATATGACTTTTTCATCCAAAGCACTGTTACACATGGGATTAGTTCGGAACTTTAAAATGGAGCATAATAATAATTTCAAAATAAAAGCCTTGCATATTTTTACATCAGGTAATTGCGCTTTTTGGCTTTATGTGACTTTTTTATCCAAAGCACTGTTACACATGGGATTCGTTCAGAACTTTAAAATGGAGCATACTGAAAATTTCAAAATAAAAGCCTTGAGAATTCTTACATGAGATTATTGCTGTTTTGAGCACTATATAACTGATTTTATCCAATGACTGTTATTCATGGGATTAGGTTGGCCCTTTGAAATGAAGTTTAACAAAACTTCCAAAATAAAAGCCTTGACAAAAATTTTAAATCGTACCGAATGGTGCACGTCCGCCTCGCTTAACGTTCTTGCGGTTCTCCGCGTGCCACTGATTACGTCGCGGCGTCCTTTGGCGTCGACGCCGATTTGTGGCGCGACGACGCCGGGCCCAAGCCCGACGGGCGCGCCTTGGCAGGCCCCGGCTAAATTTCTTCAGAAATTTTGTTTTTCTAGTTGGGGCCTGCCATGCAAAGCAATGGCAGGAACCTATTACTCTACACCCAACAAAGTGTCTCTTTAATATTATTATAATTCTTTATTTTTCTTCCGTAACCGTTAATGCGGCTCATACCGCTGGGTGCACACCTACAAATGAGGTATCAAAACGTGCAGAAAATTCACGCCATTGGAGCTATTACTTCTGGTGGGATTTGGGCTTAACGTGGCGACATAATTCGCAAAAAACTACGAAAAAAACCCCATTATAACTCAATGGGAAAAATCCTAGAAATACCCTATTTTTGAGGATTTGCTGTGTCGTCACAAATTCACCTAGAAATGCCATTCAAATTTCATTTTGTAGATACGTCTGTGATCTCTTCGAAAGTGAAGACGGCTCGTCGATACCAGTTACGGTTTGTCCACAATTTGCCTCTAAGCGACCCAAAGTTTCTCATTTTTCCTAAAGTTAGAGGGCTTCTCTCGCTGATTAGAGTGAGAGATCAAGACAACTTTTTCAACCCAAATCATTTTTGAAATCGCCATCACGGCCACAAATATCGCACGATTAGTATCAAAATCGGTCCTGACATTGATACGCCTGTCTGCTCCGGTAAAATGTTTTCGAAATTTATCTAGACCGTACGGTTTTCTGTCACGGTGCTTCAGAGCAAAGTCATGCGACAGGATTTTCTGAGGCTCTCAGGCTGTCTCACTGACACTTCACACCTTGGTGTGAAACTTATTTAACATAGCAACGGATCTCAAGAGGCTATTGGCTGCTGATTTGGACTACAAATACGCATCATTGTAGTTCTATCTATCCTCAGTTGAAACAGATCAGGACTTAACTGGCCTTTATAACTACTTGCTGCTATGGGCTGTATATAACTGATTTAACTCAGTAACTGTTACACATGGGATTAGTTTGGCCCTTTGAAATGAAGCTTAACAAAAATTTCAAAATAAAAGCCTTGAATATTTTTACATCAGAAAATTGCTCTTTTGAGCTGTATATAACTGATTTAACCCAGCAATTGTTACACATGGGATTAGTGTGGCAATTTAAAATTAAGCTTGATGAAAATTTCAAAATAAAAGCCTTGAATATTTTTACATCAGGTCATTGCTCTTTTTGGCTTTATTTGACTTTTTCATCCAAAGCACTGTTACACATGGTATTAGTTTGGCCCTTTGAAATGAAGCATACTGAAAATTTCAAAATAAAAGCCTTGAATATTTTTACATCATGTAATTGCTCTTTTTGGCTTTATTTGACTTTTTCATCCAAAGCACTCTTACACGTGGTATTAGTTCGGCCCTTTGAAATGAAGTTTAACAAAACTTCCAAAATAAAAGCCTTGACAACATTTTAAATCGTACCGAATGGTGCACGTCCGCCTCGCTTAACGTTCTTGCGGTTCTCCGCGTGCCGCTGATCACGTCGCGGCGTTCTTCGGCGTCGACGCCGATTTGTGGCGCGACCACGCCGGGCCCGAACCCCACGGGCGCGCCTTGGCAGGCCCCGGCTAAATTTCTTCCGAAATTTTCTAGTTATTCTTTATTTTTCTTCCGTAACCGTTAATGCGGCTCATACCGCTGGGTGCACACCTACAAATGAGGTATCAAAACGTGCAGAAAATTCACGCCATTGGAGCTATTATTTTTGGTGGGATTTGGCCTTAACGTGGCGACATAATTCGCAAAAAACTACGAAAAAAAACCCATTATAAGTCAATGGGAAAAATCCTAGAAATACCCTATTTTTGAGGATTTTCTGTGTCGTCACAAATTCACCTAGAAATGCCATTCAAATTTCATTTTGTAGATACGTCTGTGATCTCTTCGAAAGTGAAGACGGCTCGTCGATACCAGTTACGGTTTGTCCACAATTTGCCTCTAAGCGACCCAAAGTTTCTCATTTTTCTTCAAATTAGAGTGACAGCCCATCTCGGTTCATATCTGGGCACAACATTTCTTTCTCTCATCGCTGTAAATGTTCTGAGTGAGGTACAGATATGAATCTCGGGACTATCGCAGAAGACACATTGAACTGTCATACGCTTAAAACGCTTTTCGAATATGTATTACGGTTCCCGAACAAGAAGGATTTGTTTCCAATGCTTTTTTTCAGTAAAGTGTGTTTGCTCAAACACACTTGTGTGTTTGAGACCTCAGAGCTCAGAGCTCACACCTGCTGAGACCATTATTTACCATAGCAACGGAACTCAAGAGGCTATTGGCTGCTGGTTAGGACTACGAATACGCATCACTGTAGTTCTATCTATAGTGGAATACTCAGTTGAAACAGATCAGGACTGAACTGGCCTTTACAACTAATTGCTGCTTTGGGCTGTATATAACTGATTTAACTCAGTAACTGTTACACATGGGATTAGTTTTACACTTTAAAATTAAGCATATTGAAAATTTCACAATAAAAGCCCTGAATATTTTTACATGACGTAATTGCTCTTTTTTGGCTTTATTTGACTTTTTCATCCAAAGCACTGTTACACATGGGATTAGTTTGGCCCTTTAAAATGAGGCTTAACAAAAATTTCAAAATAAAAGCCCTGAATATTTTTACATGACGTAATTGCTCTTTTTTGGCTTTATTTGACTTTTTCATCCAAAGCACTGTTACACATGGTATTAGTTCAGAACTTTAAAATGAAGCATACTGAAAATTTCAAAATAAAAGCCTTGAATATTTTTACATCATGTAATTGCTCTTTTTGGCTTTATATGACTTTTTCATCCAAAGCACTGTTACACATGGGATTAGTTTGGAACTTTAAAATGAAGCATACTGAAAATTTCAAAATAAAAGCCTTGAATATTTTTACATCATGTAATTGCTCTTTTTGGCTTTATTTGACTTTTTCATCCAAAGCACTGTTACACATGGTATTAGTTTGGAACTTTAAAATGGAGCATAATAATAATTTTAAAATAAAAGCCTTGAATATTTTTACATCATGTAATTGCTGTTTTTGGCTTTGTATGACTTTTTCATCCAAAGCACTGTTACACATGGGATTAGTTCGGAACTTTAAAATGAAACATACTGAAAATTTCAAAATAAAAGCCTTGAATATTTTTACATCATGTAATTGCTCTTTTTGGCTTTATTTGACTTTTTCATCCAAAGCACTGTTACACATGGGATTAGTTTGGCCCTTTGAAATGAAGCATACTGAAAATTTTAAAATAAAAGCCTTGAATATTTTTACATGACGTAATTGCTGTTTGTGGCTTTATGTGACTTTTTCATCCAAAGCACTGTTACACATGGGATTAGTTTGGAACTTTAAAATTAAGCATACTGAAAATTTCAAAATAAAAGCCTTGAATATTTTACATGACGTAATTGCTTTTTTTGGCCGTATATGACTTTTTCATCCAAAGCACTGTTACACATGGGATTAGTTCGGAACTTTAAAATGGAGCATACTGAAAATTTCAAAATAAAAGCCTTGAATATTTTTACATCAGCTACTTGTGTTTTGAGCATTATATAACTATTTTAACCCAAGGACTATTACGCATGGGATTAGTTTGGCCCTTTGAAATGAAGTTTAACAAAACTTCCAAAATAAAAGCCTTGACAACATTTTAAATCGTACTGAATGGTGCACGTCCGCCTCGCTTAACGTTCTTGCGGTTCTCCGCGTGCCACTGGTTACGTTGCGGCGTTCTTTGGCGTCGACGCCGATTTGTGGCGTGACGACGCCGGGCCCAAGCCCGACGGGCGCGCCTTGGCAGGCCCCGGCTAAATTTCTTCAGAAATTTTGTTTTTCTAGTATTCTTTATTTTTCTTCCGTAACCGTTAATGCGGCTCGTACCGCTGGGTGCACACCTACAAATGAGGTATCAAAACGTGCAGAAAATTCACGCCATTGGAGCTATTACTTCTGGTGGGATTTGGGCTTAACGTGGCGACATAATTCGCAAAAAACTACGAAAAAAACCCCATTATAACTCAATGGGAAAAATCCTAGAAATACCCTATTTTTGAGGATTTGCTGTGTCGTCACAAATTCACCTAGAAATGCCATTCAAATTTCATTTTGTAGATACGTCTGTGATCTCTTCGAAAGTGAAGACGGCTCGTCGATACCAGTTACGGTTTGTCCACAATTTGCCTCTAAGCGACCCAAAGTTTCTCATTTTTCCTAAAGTTAGAGTGCGTCTCTGGCTGCTTAGAGTGAGAGATGAAGACAACTTTTTCAGCCCAAATCATTTTTGAAATCGCCATCACGCCCACAAATATCGCACGATTAGTATCAAAATCGGTCCTGACATTGATACGCCTGTCTGCTCCGGTAAAATGTTTTCGAAATTTATCTAGACCGTACGGTTTTCTGTCACGGTGCTTCAGAGCAAAGTCATGCGACAGGATTTTCTGAGGCTCTCAGGCTCTTTCACTAACACTTCACACCTTGGTGTGAAACTTATTTAACATAGCAACGGAACTCAAGAGGCTATTGGCTGCTGGTTTGGACTACAAATACGCATCATTGTAGTTCTATCTATAGTGAAACCCTGAGTTGAAACAGATCAGGACTTAACTGGCCTTTATAACTACTTGCTGCTATGGGCTGTATATAACTGATTTAACTCAGTAACTGTTACACATGGGATTAGTTTGGCCCTTTGAAATGAAGCTTAACAAAAATTTCAAAATAAAAGCCTTGAATATTTTTACATCAGAAAATTGCTCTTTTGAGCTGTATATAACTGATTTAACCCAGCAATTGTTACACATGGGATTAGTGTGGCAATTTAAAATTAAGCTTGATGAAAATTTCAAAATAAAAGCCTTGAATATTTTTACATCAGGTCATTGCTCTTTTTGGCTTTATTTGATTTTTTCATCCAAAGCACTGTTACACATGGTATTAGTTTGGCCCTTTGAAATGAAGCATACTGAAAATTTCAAAATAAAAGCCTTGAATATTTTTACATGACGTAATTGCTCTTTTTGGCTTTATTTGACTTTTTCATCCAAAGCACTGTTACACATGGTATTAGTTTGGCCCTTTGAAATGAAGCATACTGAAAATTTCAAAATAAAAGCCTTGAATATTTTTACATGACGTAATTGCTCTTTTTGGCTTTATTTGACTTTTTCATCCAAAGCACTGTTACACATGGTATTAGTTTGGCCCTTTGAAATGAAGCATACTGAAAATTTCAAAATAAAAGCCTTGAATATTTTTACATGACGTAATTGCTCTTTTTGGCTTTATTTGACTTTTTCATCCAAAGCACTGTTACACATGGTATTAGTTTGGCCCTTTGAAATGAAGCATACTGAAAATTTCAAAATAAAAGCCTTGAATATTTTTACATGACGTAACTGCTCTTTTTGGCTTTATTTGACGTTTTCATCCAAAGCACTGATAAACATAGGATTAGTTTGGCGCTTTGAAATGAAGCTTAACAAACATTTCAAAATAAAAGCCTTGAATATTTTTACATCAGCTACTTGTGTTTTGAGCATTATATAACTATTTTAACCCAATGACTGTTACGCATGGGATTAGTTTGGCCCTTTGAAATGAAGTTTAACAAAACTTCCAAAATAAAAGCCTTGACAACATTTTAAATCATACTGAATGGTGCACGTCCGCCTCGCTTAACGTTCTTGCGGTTCTCCGCGTGCCACTGATTACGTCGCGGCGTTCTTTAGCGTCGACGCCGATTTGTGGCGTGACGACGCCGGGCCCAAGCCCGACGGGCGCGCCTTGGCAGGCCCCGGCTAAATTTCTTCCGAAATTTTCTAGTTTCCTTTCTTCCTCTTTCTTTCAGCAGCTCGCTGCTTCTTTCCACCCTTTCCCACCAATTCCCACTCTTTATCTTCATTCCGACCACTCCTTCCTTCCTCGTCTCTACACTCCATACTATTACAGTCTCTTCTTTCCAAATCCAACGTCGTCATGTTCCGAATTAAGTCGCATTTAACACCGAAGTTCAGCGAATCAGTCCTCCTCCTCTCCGTCTGTCCCGAGCTTAGCAGTTAGCACCGCCCCACTCTCCATTCCCGAAAGCCGGAAGTCCCATCTTCTTTTAAAACGTGAAAGTCCGAGCAGCTTATTTTCCATTTGCACCTTTTTTCCTGATTTCTCAACTCTCCTGACGGTTTCTGTCATCTTTTCCAGCATTTCTTTCATTTCAGCATGGATGTAATCCACCGAATCTTTGGGATCATTTGTGCTTGAAAACCGTCCGCTCTCTCCTTCATCGTTTAAAGTTGCTGATATTTTCAGCGAAGTCATGGTCTTCCGTCGATTTGTGACTTTTAGCCGACATCTTAGTTGGAGTATTTTCTGTGCTGACGGATTTGCGTTTACCACTTGCAGCCATTCTTTGACGTTTTCAGGACGTCTTTTTTAAGCAGCTTTAAACACAATATTTCTTCTTCTTCTTCTTTTTGTTTTATGGCGGTTTTCAAACAACTTATAGGTGCATTACCGCCACCTTCCAGACTGGAGTATGAACCAGATGTAAAACCACTATAATCTTCCCATAATACCTGTCCTCTTAAGAAAACTAAAAATACAAGCACAATATTTCACGAAGGTCTCACAATAAATGCTTCCCTGCGTTAAAGCAGCAATAACAGCTCCCTATAGACAATCTTGGGAGAGCTTGCAAAGAACGACCACTCACGCCGCCATCTTGCTCCAGGTTCCATTAGTCTGGTTCTCCATCAGATTTATCTGAACTGTTTCAGAAACGGGCTGGTTTCCATAAACATCAGCTTCTGTATGTTTTGTTTTTTTGTGCGTGTCCTGTTTCCTGTGGTGGGAAATTTTTATTATAAATAAAGTACCATCTGCTGGTTGTGTCATGTCTTTATTAGTGCATGAACTCTCACCACATGCACCTGGTTGTTTTCTTGCAGCTGCCTGGGAGTCAGATCGTCTCTCCCTCGGGTTGGATCCTTTATATCAAAACTACGGGAAGCCGTTTGTAGAGTAACAGTGAAAAACCGTTGACATAACCGTTGAAAATAACTATTATTCATACATTTATCAATGTCACAATTTAAATATTTAGTTTACAAACTAAATATTTAGCCTCAAAATTGCATATTTAGTTAGGAAGCTAAATATAATATATATATATATATATATATATATAGCAAATACCTATTTATTTTTAACAACATATTTAGTTCTTAACTAAATATAAATATTTACTTTCCACACTAATCATTGAATTAACAAACCAAATATTTCAATTTCAAACTAAATATGGCTAAATATTTAGGTCCAAGCTGAATATTTAGCAAATGTACAAATTGGCTTGAACGTAGTTACATCAAAAATATTTAGCTTGTCTGCTAAATATTTAGTTAGCAAGTTAAATATTTAGTTCAGAAAATAAATATTTAATTTAGAGCTAAATAGTTAGCTCAGACTTAACCATTTGGTTGAGCACTGAATATTTAGCTTAAAAAACTAAATATTTTAATGACAGGCTAAATAAACCAAATTATTGCTGTATTTTTTGTGCCTAAATGTCAGTAAGTGGTCATCCCGTAAACGAAACTGTGAAAAGATCCGAGCGGAAGTCCAGCTTTCTCCTCCCTCATTCCTCTCCTCCACAACAGAAGAAGAAGAAGAAGAAGAACAGCAGCCTTTTAGCTGCCGACGCTACGCGGAACTTAGCGAGCAGCTAGCTGGATAGCCTGTCCGCTGCTGCTATCTGTGGGGGTTTATTTTCTCTAACAGAGCCTCTCGGTGCTGCAGTCTCAGCCAGGCGGTGTGAATGTCCCCCAGAACTTCCGTAGAGTTTATTATCACCTTTAACTGGCTGTTTCTGTCGCTTTCTGACAGAGAAACCAGAGGAGTGTTGAGCTAGGCTAACAGTTAGCAGGCTAGCTTTCTAACCATTTTGTTCTGGATCCAGCTCGCTTTAAACCGGCTCATACCGCAGATCTGTGAGTATACTTTTTATTTTTTAAATCGGTGAACTTTATAGTGAAAATGATGAGTTAACGTTTATTCGGTTTGTTTTTTATCTTATAATGTTATTGTTAGGCTGGCGTGCTAGCCTAGCTGAAAAGCTTTTGTTTGTCAACAATGTATATTTATAAGATATAATTTTACCGATCAGCTACTTCACAAACATCACCCAGGTTTCCCCCAGAAAACTCACTAGGCCTGGTGGCTGGGCGCCCGGCAGGCAGTCATCCATCCATCCAGCGGCCCGCCTGTCTTTGAGTTAAATGTCTAAAGTTGACAGGAGATTTGAAAATATCACTTGATAATTATGTGTTATTGGAAGATTGGAAGATTAATATCTGAACACCAACTATAACGTCTTAAAAATGCAACCATAAAAAAACTTAAATAAATAAGCATATAAATAAGCATTGCTTAACCTGGTGGCCCGCAAGGCTTATGATACCCTGAGAGAAACCCTGATCACGGTTCATGGTTAAAAGAGCCCCACAGTTTTCCTCCAGTAAAGTAACAGTCATTCTTTTAAGTGAAATTATTGCTGTAGGAGATCCTTACAGAACTTGAATATAAGTATTTTTCTTTGGACTTTTAGAAGTATTATTTTCAAAATGTTTCAGTTAAAAGCTACTGTCTGTATCCCAAAGAGAAATTTGATGCTTTAATAACTCATGTCATCCAAGTATCTTAAGACAGAGGGCAGGAAGGAGCTCCAGTAGCTGTCAGTCTTGCAGTGAATCTGGATAAGTCTCTGACTAAAGACAGTTGCTGTATGACATTCTCGTGCTAACAGCTCAACTGCATGTTCTGAAAGAGTTTGAATTAGATTAGGATTTGGCTCATTTATAAGATGAAGAACAAATATCATATTTTCAAAGCAAACTGATGCAGTTTCTGTACAGAGTTTTAAAGATCAGCTGAGCTTTTTGCCAGTAGTTTCTCATGTTGCTTGTTGTTCTGATGAAATGAATGTCCGGAGTTTCTTCTGCTCTGATTGGTTCTTATCTCTGCAGCTCAGAGGTCCAGATGAAGCTGTCCTCCTGAACCCGGTGCCCTCGGTGATGTCCACAGCTCGTGTGGCTTCAGGCTCCGCCCCCTGACGTTCCATGTGTCGTTGAACCCCTCCGATCTCCTCTAGGCAACAGAATGAGTGGCGCCGCTGACCCGACCCAGCCCACTGAGAAGAGGAGCCCCAAACCACGGCTCTCCAAATGATATGATAGTAGCTGCCTGGATCACTTTCTGTGCCTGTAGGAGCCTCGCCCAGCTGCTGCTGCTCCTCTCCCCCTCGGCGCCCCCGGCCCGGGAGACGCTCGCCGCCACCCGCCTCGGTGCCATGGGCAACAGCTGCGTGTGCAGAGAGGACAGCGACCTAGAAGACCACCGCCACGACTCGGCCTCCAGAGCCACCTCCAGAGCTCAGGCCCGCCGGGTCGACCACGGCGCCGCCGTCGGAGCCGACGCCGCCGACAGAAGCGGCCGGCCCAGAGATCCGGTCCGACCGCCGCGCCGCGGCCGCGGCCCACACGAGCCCAGACGGAAGAAGCAGAACGTGGACGGGCTGGTGCTGGACACGCTGGCTGTCATCAGGACGCTGGTGGACAAGTAAGTCCTGAGACAGGAAGGCGGGTCCAATCGGGTCAGCTGGAAGCAAGCAGGCACCAGCAGGTCAAGTAAGGTGGTTCCCTCAGAGTTAGGGCAGTTCTGTGATTCTCAATCTTGGTTCTCTCACTGTTCAGTTCATTTCCTGTTCAGTTCATTTCCTGTTCAGTTCGTTTCCTGTTCAGTTCGTTTCCTGTCTCAGAAGCTCTCACCGTGTTAAACCTGCAGGTCAGTGGTGCAGCGTTAGCAGTAGCTTCCTGCTCTGTGGTGACGTATTGTATTAGCAGTGGACCTGTGCTGGTTCTGATCTGTTGCTTAGCGACTGAGATGCTGAAGAAGAGCAGGGAGGAAAATGTTTTAGTCTGTTTTTTTTCCTGCTTTTCTTCGCTCGCTAACAGACCTCCTGAGGTGCGCTGCAGCTGGTTATGGCTGCGGCTGAGGTTCTGTATATGAATGCTATGTTATGGTCTGACCTCTGACCCCAGACGGGTTAGAAGGTTCTGGTTGAACTGTGACCAGGTGTTCTGATCTAATGATGTCATAGTTTCTGTTATGAAGCTGCTCTGCAGGTTTCTAAGCGCTGCTGTTCACCTCCTGTTGTGCCTTTTGCCTCTGGTGGTGTTTTTTTAATCTCAGCTGGATGTTCTCTTTGGACCAGTTGGACCAGTTCAGCCCAGTTCAGCTGTGGGCTGTTTGAGCAGTTTCCAGTCAGCAGCAGCAGAAAGCGCCGCCTGACCAGAGCAGAGCATCATGGGTCGGATCCAGCAGCACCGACTCATGTCTGCCTTGTGTTTGGTTCACTGGAACCTCAGACTTATTATGCTAATGCTCCATCAGGCTTTTAGCTCCAAAGCCGTTCATAAAACACACATTACTATTATATCCTAGGGTGGGACTTCAACATGTTAATTTTTATTTATAAATTACAGACATATTAAAATGTTTAACGCAATTAATCTTTTATTTTTACATACAAAAGTCCAGAATCATAAATGTGACGAATGAGCTACATCCGCTAGCAGCTGCGACGCCTCTTGCTTCATTTCTGCTTCTGAACGATCTGATTGGACGATGGAAAAGACTGCTGTTATGTTCAACTTGTGCTAAGAGGAGTAAGCCTATTAGAAGCTATGCTAGCATGAAATAGCATCTCAATGTTAGCATGTAGCAGCTAATGCTAATGTCAGTGTCCACAGTCCAGATTTCTAAAGATCCATGAACGATCAGAGAAACTCTGGAAAGATGAACGGATAGAAAAACGTTTTGCTCCAATCTGATGAAGAACCTGAAGATTAAAAACTAAAAATATTTTTGTTGCTGAGCTCAGGTTGACATTATATAGTTTTGGATTAATTGTCATTAACTACAGACCCTGAGGTTACCTCTATTAAAAGTTGGATAGATTTTCTGTAGTTAATTTGGGTGAAGTGAGCAGGATGTTCACCTGTGATGACATGTTTTGTGTCTTTCAGTGACCAGGAACCTCCTTATTCCATGATCACGCTGCATGAGATGGCAGAGACAGGTAAGTCGCTTACAGCAACACACGGGCTTCCATCCTGATCTGTGACGCTCTGTCATCAGAGGCTGACTTGGTCCTGATCAGATTGTTCAGATAAAAGCTGGTTTAGGTATTTGATCGGTTCCTGGATCTCAGCAGATCCTCTCTGGACTGAAACATGTCTGCTGCCTCGCCTAGAATCTTCCTCGTTCTGCCTGACCCGATCCAGACTTTTCATTTGTTCCCCCATCTAACATCTAATGTCTGTGTGAGATGCATTAGATGTCAGTAATCCAGCAGGATTATAAACTAGTTTTCCTTAAGCTCTAGGAATCTCTCTGCAGCGTTGGTTGGGTGGAAGTTTGGGTCGACTCGGCCTTAGGAGACGGCTGAACGTTCAGCAGCAGCTCCCTTCCTGTTGGGTTCCGTCTCATTTTAATGTCATTAATCTCCGTCTCTTCATGCAAATGGATTTAGTAGTTGGCTTATATTTGCTGAGTTTTCCTCTGTGCTGTGCGGCTGGAGGTTCTGTCCACGGCGCCGTGTGGCTCTGCCTGCATTATTCATGAGCAGGTTGACTTGCAAACGAGGTGGGAAGTAATTTATGCCTTAATGAAGAGGAAATGCCTGCTTTCATTATGTTGCACATTGTAATCAAGAGCGAGGACAAATTACTCATAAAATTTCATGGGAAACTAAAGCAGGAGATGAGAAATTAGAACATGTTAATTTAATAAACTGGAACTTTTTATTGTTAGTGTCTTGACCAGCTGTGTTCATGAACACATTTAAAGAGGTTTTGAGTTAAAATCTGGTTATTTATTCAGTTTATTCCCTTCTTTATAAATGATTTTGCTGCTGACTGTGTTTTCTCCCAGACGACGGTTGGCTGGAGGTGGTCCAGTCTCTGATTCGAGTGATTCCATTGGATGATCCGCTCGGTCCTGCAGTCATCACCCTCCTCCTGGATGAGTGTCCTCTTCCTACCAAGGTGTGGAATCTGGAATAATCTGCGTCCCCAGGCTGCTTCAGGCATCAACAATAATCAGGAAGCTGCCTGGCTTCATTTCCAACCTGCCTTTGACTTTCTGTTTCATTTATTGTTTAATTACATGAGCTGTGTTAGAGGAATGAGTCGCTGCTGCTGCAATGTTTGAGTCATGATCATCTGTGTGCCGCCTTTATGTTGAGAAACAAAACGCAATGCACCACAAAAGGTGTGGCGTTTTGTGACGCCGTGTGACATTATGTGGGTCAACGGCCGTTTTCCTTCCAGGACGCTCTGCAGAAACTGTCAGACATGTTGAGTCTGAGCGCTACGGTGGCCCAGCAGGACGCTCTGAACCCGGCTAAGCACAGAAACACCACGGCCGTCCTGGGCTGCCTGGCTGAGAAACTAGCAGGTACGGTCAGAAAGCCCTGCTTCCTGCAGCCGGGGGAGTTTGAGCGCTGCTGAATTTTGACCTTCGATGTTGTTGGTAACGCTTCATTATTGCTCCAGTTACCCAGCTGCTTTCTTCCCCAGGACCAGCCAGCATTGGGTTGTTGAGTCCTGGAACCCTGGAATACCTTCTGGAGAGCCTGGTGAGCGCTCTCTGTTTCTGGGTCAGAGGTCATGCATGGTTGGTCGCACTGCATGCTGGGTAATCATGCAGGACCAGTTGGGACGTCGGTCCGTCCTCTAATGTGTAAATCTGGTCAGACTGTTGAATGTTTGAGGGGAACGTTGCTGACTGATTGTGTCTCCATGTAGAGCGCCGACTCCCACCCGACTGTCATGCTGTTCGCTCTCATTGCCCTGGAGAAGTTCTCCCAGACCAGTAGGTGGAGCCGACTCATCGCCGATCTGATCCAGCTGAGAAGCAGTTCATGCAGAGGATTTTAATCTAGATAACACGTCTGCTCAGTCATCTCGTTTTCTCCTGGCATCCGTGTTTGTTTTCAGCCTAGAATGAGCCGAGGTGATGCTGTGCTGCAGTTTTCATCCCGTTAGTCCAGGGGTCGGCAACCTTTTCTATTCAAAGAGCCATTTGGGACCGCCTCCCAATAAAAAGAAAGCACTTGGAGCCACAACCCATTTTGACGTCGTATATATAAAACCTATATGCTATGTACAAAAATCGATACTATGTTGCGTTTATGAAATCAACGAACTTCTGCAGAGAACACAAAATTTTATTTCTGCATGTAACAAAACGCATTTTACACTTTGTTGATGCTCAATTTCAAACAAAATACCCTCTGTCTAATTGGGTCTTTGTATTTAAGAAATAAAAATCAAAACTTACCCAACCCGCACTGAAGGAAACATAGAAACAGAATGCAGTCACCTGTCCTCCTCTTATTCAGGAGATAAAAATCAAAACTTATCCAAATATTATCCACCGGCACTGAACGAACCAAGCAAACCAAAAAATGCGCAGTCTGCTTCTGTGTCCCGTAGTTCGGTACGGCGCCCCCTAGGGGACACGGGGAAGTTTTTTTCTTTTGCGTTCCCTCGCAATATTGTACTGGTCAGTTATGCAGCATAATTGAATCCTGTAAGCCTTTCTTACGGTGGGCGCCGTACTTTCTGCTTTAATGGTTATGTGAGGTTTTTCCATGAATGTTAATATCTTTTTGTGAAATATCTGAAGTTTTATATCTTTCTTAGAAAGGCACCACAAACCTACGATATAAACAGAAACCTTCCGTAAGTAGGAAAGAAATAAAAACACATTATAATTTGGACTATTTCTGAGTTATTATAATAAATCATCTGACAGTTTTGATTGTGTCTCTGTTGTTCTAGTCTGAATGGTTTAAAGAGCTGCTTTCAGTGCCGCTCCATCTTAGCCTTAACAGACATAAACATGCAGTAAAAAATAAATCGATTTTCAATCTGTGTTTTGCACCAAACAGTTTTTATTATTAACAAGTTTTTATTATTAAAAACACGACAAACTAATGATGGTAAAGGGCAGCACTGGGTTAACTCGGGGAATCTCATCTGTCCGTTTATCAATCAAGTCCAGATCATTTCTTTATTCTGTCACAATTATCGATTTATTCCATTTTGATGATCAGGCTCCAAACTTTGCAAGGACTGACCGCCCCGCTCACCGCTTCCTCATACACACAAAGCCAGTTTCCTTCCCATTCACACCTGGTGACGTCACTCCCACGTCGACACACCTAAGTGTCAAATCCGCTGCTCCTGTCATATCAATAATTACTTATTTCATTCATATGGCTCTTACAGAGCCTCAGTGAAAACTTGTTTATTATTATTAACTGTTTGGTGCAAAACACAGATTGAAAATCGATTTATTTTTTACTGCATGTTTATGTCTGTTAAGGCGAAGATGGAGCGGCACTGAAAGCAGCTCTTTAAACCATTCAGACTAGAACAACAGAGACACAATCAAAACTGTCAGATGATTTATTATAATAACTCAGAAATAGTCCAAATTATAATGTGTTTTTATTTCTTTCCTACTTACGGAAAGTTTCTGTTTATATTGTAGGTTTGTGGTGCCTTTCTATCCTAAAGAAAGATATAAAACTTCAGATATTTCACTAAAAGATTCTAACATTCATGGAAAAACCTCACATAACCTTTTATTAAAGCAGAAAGTACGGCGCCCACCGTAAGAAAGGCTTACAGTGTTAAATTATGCTGCATAACTGACCAGTACAGTATTGCG
Source organism: Xiphophorus hellerii (assembly GCF_003331165.1). Lineage (NCBI taxonomy): Eukaryota > Metazoa > Chordata > Actinopteri > Cyprinodontiformes > Poeciliidae > Xiphophorus > Xiphophorus hellerii. The sequence continues at coordinate 212,622 of NC_045673.1, read as the reverse complement.
AGGTAACGCAAAAGGAAAAAATCCCCATGTCCCCTAGGGGGCGCCGTACGTTTCAGCCTTTCGCATCAGCTCCGAAACGGCCTTTTTTCTCTCCTCTCCCTCGGGATATTTTTTAGTGTTTGCTCTTGAAATGTCTTTCAACATTTGACTTCTTGTTGTTTGCCAGTCTTTCGCCACATATTAAGCAGAAGGTGAACCAGTTTCATCAGCGGTGAAAGCAAAATGATCTGTCCACGTAGCATTAAATGTTCTGCCATCTTCACAATGTTTCCTTTTCTTGGATTTATTCATGATGTATCTTCCAGGCAAAGATCAAAAAGTCAATAAATCAGTGCGCTAAAAAAACGCGGTCTGCCAGACATGTGGGGTTCGCCAGGAAAGCCTGTCGCACATCGGCGGACATGACGTATATTTTGGGTGCTAAAAATGTTCAAAACTTTTATTTTAATGTTACAAGTTTACCATAATCTTCAGATTTAGAAATTTATTTTAAAATGATTTTAATTTATAATTTTTGAATGATTTAATTTTAATAAAATATTCTATTTCCCAAAGTCACTGGGAGCCACAACAGAAGGATGAAAGAGCCACACGGGGCTCCGGAGCCATCGGTTGCCGACCCCTGCGTTAGACCATCCACAGTCCGGGTTCACTACTTATTGTTCATGAACATTAGAAAACATTCCCTGTTCTTTAGTGTTCCTTCATAACATGTTGACACATTTTCAACAAAAAAGCAACAAGATAAGAAAATCCTCCCTGGTCCTCACTGCGCATCGTAGCGTTTCTCGTCCGGCAGCATAATTTTTTGTCAGAACCGTTCGCTCCGTCAGGCTCAAACTGCGTTTAACTTTTTTATGACTTTAAAAATGTCGTTTTATTCACTCAGGATAATTTGTTTATTTTACGGTGAAAACATTTGCTGGAATAAGAAGTTTTTTGTTTTTTATTAAATTAGTTTCATCATCTTGTTTCAGGTGAGAACAAGCTGACTGTGTCAGAGTCGTCCATCAGCGATCGACTCGCTGTCCTGGAGTCGTGGGCGGACCACCAGGACTACCTGAAGAGGCAGGTGGGCTTCTGCTCACAGTGGAGCCTGGACAACCTGTGTGAGTGAAACTGTGGCGCAGCCCGGACCAGGAAGTAGACCAGACCAGGATCAGACATTAGACTGCATCGGGATCAGAAACTAGACCAGGATCAGACATTAGACTGGACCGGGATCAGAAACTAGACCAGACCAGGAAGTAGACCAGACCAGGATCAGACATTAGACTGGACCGGGATCAGAAACCAGACCGGACCAGGAAGTAGACCAGACCGGGATCAGACATTAGACTGAACCAGGATCAGAAACTAGACCGGACCAGGACGTAGACCAGACCAGGATCAGAAACTAGACCAGGATCAGACATTAGACTGGACCAGGATCAGAAACTAGGCCGGACCAGGAAGTAGACCAGACCAGGATCAGACATTAGACTGAACCAGGATCAGAAACTAGGCCGGACCAGGAAGTAGACCAGACCAGGATCAGACATTAGACTGAACCAGGATCAGAAACTAGACCGGACCAGGACGTAGACCAGACCAGGATCAGAAACTAGAGTCTAGGCTACACAGACTCTGCGGCTCCAGATTGACGTGTTTCTCCGTTTCTCCCGGGTTCAGTCCTGAAGGACGGCCGTCAGTTCACCTACGAGAAGGTGAACCTGAGCAGCATCAACGCCATGCTGAACAGCAACGACGTCAGCGAGTACCTCAAGATTTCCCCGACTGGATTGGAGGTCAGTCTGGGTTCATTGGAGTGGAGACGGGATTTCTGGATGCTGATCTCTAGTTGACCTGTGGCTGACCTCCGGCTGACCCCGAGCAGCTGAGGTCACGAAGGACAGAGAAGGTCTTGCTATCGCCAAAGGTCAGCTGAGGTCAGGGCCCGTGTGCGGTTGGATCCCAGCGGTGCTGATGTGAAACGGCAGCTGATTGGCTGCAGTATTGCATATTTTGCACATGCTGATGTTAGGTGGGTTGTGTATCATGCTGTCAGCAGCAGGGCTCTCAGGCTGCAGGCCCATCTCAGCGGTTTCGGCCTTGTAAAGCTGCTACTGAGGCGTTTGTGCAGATTGAGGCCTCTGGTCTGCAGAGTTCGTGAGGTTTATCATCCTGTGTCGTCACGTTCTGCAGGCGCGGTGCGACGCCTCTTCCTTTGAGAGCGTGCGCTGTACGTTCTGCGTGGATTCGGGCGTCTGGTACTACGAGGTGACCGTCGTCACATCGGGCGTGATGCAGATCGGATGGGCCACCAAAGACAGCAAGTTCCTAAACCATGTAGGTAGCAGATCTGTGCTGCGCCTCGGCTTGCGTCGCTCCATTTAACGCCGTTCTGCTCCCACAGGAAGGCTACGGCATCGGAGACGATGAATATTCATGCGCTTATGATGGCTGCAGGCAGCTCATCTGGTACAACGCTCGCAGTAAACCTCATTCTCATCCCTGCTGGAAGGAGGGTGAGCCTTACGTCTAACGTTTCCTCAACTGTCCAAAGAACACACCAGCTTTTGATGGCTGGGTTGATCTCAGCATTCGGCCGCTAACTCGGCTCGCTTCGAGTGAAAACGGTGAAATCGTTTTGTGATCTGTCCGCTGCAGGAGACGCCATCGGCTTCCTGTTAGATCTGAACAAAAAGCAGATGATCTTCTATCTTAACGGACACCAGCTGCCGCCAGAGAAACAAGTCTTCTCCTCAGCCACGTAAGTTTCAGCGCCACTTCCCTCATCGCACACAGGAAGTAACACTTTGAGCAAAAACATCAACAGAGACCATTAAACATTTCTGATCAAATCTACTGTAATGAAGCTTCCTCTCAGTAATATTTAAGTAATCAGACTCATTTACAGAAACATAATCCTCCTGTGAGGCACAACTAATCAATCTGCTGATCACAGATCAACTAGTAAAGTCTGAGGTGGACCTGATGCTCAATAAGCGTCTTGGAATGATTTATTTTTCTGTTCGGTCGTATTATCTTCATGATTTGCTGCTTTTAGGTTATTAATGTTTCCTTTGTGCTGAGTGTGCAGCGGTGAGACGAACCAGTTAGTCGGCGCTGGTTCCTCTGGTCCGACTCGTTTCCTGTGGTTCTCCTGCAGGTCGGGTTTCTTCGCCGCCGCCAGCTTCATGTCCTACCAGCAGTGTGAGTTTAACTTCGGGGCCAAGCCGTTCCGCCATCCGCCCTCCGTCAAGTTCAGCACCTTCAACGACTTCGCCTCCCTCAAGCCCACCGAGAAGATCATCCTGCCAAGGTAGGAGCCCTGCTGCACCAGGGAGTGACCTTTGACCCCCATCCCGTTGTCGCTCTGTGTTCCTGGTTAACTAATAACGCTTGTGTAAGTCTGCTCATCCTGTTGTCATGGAAACGGTGATGATCGGTCGTTTGGTTCCCCAGACATCGGCGTCTTGCCTTACTGAAGCAGGTCAGCATCAGGGACAACTGCTGCACGCTGTGCTGCGACGTCATGGCCGACACGGAGCTGCGGCCCTGTGGACACGGGTAAGACTGCAGACCTGAGGCGGCCGCAGCATCTGTAGCGGCGGCAACATCTGTAGCTGCTGCTGCTGCTGTGGCTGCATCACTGACGCTCTCCCCCTCCCGGCAGTGGGATGTGCATGGACTGTGCCTTACAGCTGGAGACGTGTCCGCTGTGCCGCCAGGAGATCCAGACCCGAGTCAGACTCATCGCTCACGTCTCCTGACCAAGTTCACGCTCTTCCTCCTCCTGCTCCTCTTCCTCCTTCCTGATGAAGATGGCTCCGTGTTTCCCTGAGGAAGAGGAGGGGAGGAGTCTCCTCTTGGTGTTCTGATCTGGACCGGATCCTGACAGAACCAGCGCCTTGTTGAGGCAGCCCTCAGACCTGAGGATCCGTCCTGCAGCTGCAGACGCTGCAGAGCGTCTGCAGAGCGTCTGCTAGTGTTCAGCCGTCTGCAGGCTGCAGTATTAAATCTGAGGTACAGGCACGTTGATTCCATCAATATGCTAATTATTGTTCTCTAAAGGTAGCAGTTAATATTTCCTCCACGGCTTCTGTCTTTATGAACGGCCCCAAAACTCTTTGTTTGGCTTTATGCCACATTCTGCCGCTGATGAATTATAAGATTATCATTTATATTCCAAATTCAGTTTGTCCTGCAGCCAGGAAAGGAAACTCTGAGAACTCCTCAAGCTTCTGCTGTTTCACCCACATTCAACTGTCCTCTGGAGAACAGCGCCGCCGCTGGCTGGTGTGAGAACAGCGCCTCCGCTGGCTGGTGTGAGAACAGCGCCGCCGCTGGCTGGTGTGAGCGTCAGGGTTTCGGTTCTCTCCAGAAATCGTTTCTGCTGTTGCTTTATGGATTCAGCTGCTGGAAATGTTTCCATGAAGCTTTCAGGGTTTCATCAGATCTGATCTGGAAACAGATTCAACTGAAGCAACTAATAGGAACCGAAACATGTCAGGATGGTTCATCGAGTCACCTTGTTTCCTCCAAGCCAAGGGACGTGCCCCCCCCTGCTCCCCTAGTCCTCCGAGTCCCCCCGAGTCGTCCCTGTGTCTCTGGGTTCACTGAGCTGGCTTTCACAAACAGGTTCATGGATTTTTGGACCGCAGAATGTCTTTCGGGAAAAGTTGTTTGTACAACCAAACAAAACGCTTCAGTAGCTTTTGAAATCAAAGAGTGAATCATTTAACGGTCAAACAAATCCTGCAGAGGCAGCAGAGTTGATGGAAACCCTGGAAGAAGACGACGAGTCGGCACCTTAACGTGGAGCAGAAGAATCTGACTGGTTGGAAACCAGGTTCAGGATTGTAAAGATTAATTTGTGACTTGTATTTAAAATGTTTATAAAGGAATTATGATCCGGAGTTCCCAAAGATGTGATTTATAAAGAAATTGTTGTTTCTTGATTTGTGATATTTGTAATAAATGTATGTTAATGTGATCTCTGTCTGACTGACTCTGGTTTTCCAGCATCAACCAGAACCTGTGAAATTAAAATCCTGAAATGATTTGACCTTCAAAAAGTCCAACTGCTGAATAGATTTCATGAATTTATCTCACATGACTTTATTTCTGCTGGTTCTGGTTTCCAGCTTCAGCAACACTCAGATCCTCAGGAGATGCAAAGAGTTTAAGGCAGAAATCTGGGCCCAAACAACAGAACCTCCAGGTTCTGCTCTCAGATCTGGGTCTGGGCTCATTTTATCAATCAAGCAATCAAATTTTATCCGTATAGAACATTTCAGCAGGAAGGCATTTCAAAGAGCTTTACATCAAACAAACACAAAGTCAACAGAATCAACAATCAAACATGACATAAAGTCGAGTTCCATCGTTGAATTGATTATTGATTATGTTTCTAATAAAACTAACAGCAGCTTTTAGTCTGGATTTAAAGGATCTCAGTGTTTCAGCTGTTTTACAGTTTTCTGGAAGTTTGTTCCAGATTTGTGGTGCATAGAAACTGAATGCTGCTTCTCCTTGTTTGGTTCTGGTTCTGGTTCTGGATGCAGAGCAGAACCAGAACCAGAACCTGAGAGGTCTGGAAGGTTGATACAACAGCAGCAGATCTTTAATGTATTGTGGTGCTAAGCCGTTCAGTGATTTATAAACTAACAGGATTTCAGCTACAGGGAGCCAGTGGAGGTTCTGGAGAACTGGGTTTATGTCTCTATCCTCCTGGTTCTGGTCAGAACTCCAGCAGCAGCGTTCTGGATCAGCTGCAGCTGGAGGATTGATTTGTTGGACAGACGCTGCTGCAGGAATCAAAGCGACTGGATGAGTTTCTCTAGATCTCACTGAGACATTAGTCATCTAGATGTTGTTCATCTGATAGAAGGTGACTTTGTGACCGTCTTTATGTGGCTCTGAAGGGTCAGGTCAGAGGTCATCACTACTCCCAGGTTTCAGGATGATCACTGGTTTGAGTTCTAATAACTGAAGCTGTGCATTGACTCTAGATCAGTGGTTCTTAACCTTTTTTGAGGTACCGAACCCATCAGTTTCATATGTGCAGTCACCAAACCCTTCTTTAGTGATAAATAAAAATTTTTTTTTTCCTAATTCAAGACATAGGTATATGTTTTTTTTACTGGTGCACAAAATGAGCCGCGCATGAACGTCACTTTGCTCAAAGAACAAAACCATGAACTCACAGCAAGTTACAGTGTTACTTTATTCTGGCCCCCAAAAAATATTTTGGCCCCATAAAAGAATTTCAGCCCCCAAAATATTTTTTTACTATTTTACTAATTAAAAATAAATTTGGATTTTTTCAAAGAATTAAAATTTTTTTAATAACTTAATTTTTTTTTTAATTTTAAATTTAGTTTGTTTTTTGTTGTTTTGAATCCACAAAATACTTTTTGGGGCCAGAATAAAGTATTGCACAAATTACATACCTGCAAATCAGTGAGACTCCTGCTGTTGTTTTTGGGAGACCAGTTCAGAGAGGCGTGGCTTCAGAGAGGCGTGGCTTCAGAGAGGCGTGGCTTCAGAGAGGCGTGGCTTCACCTTGGCAGGTGCATCTTCAGAGCAAAGTCTGTTCATTTTCTTCTTTTTTTGCTCGACATATTTAGTATGGATTAAAATATTAAGAAAGAAACCACGCAACGTACAACTACGACAGCCGCTGATACTGCGCGCACTAAATTCCCCGCAGCCCTGATTGGCCGAGCAATGTAACATGATCCTCTGCAGCAAGTGATGGCCAAGCGGGGCGCGTCATCACGACTTTACACAGGTGTGTCTTTACCTCCGCGGCAGAGGCTCCGCCGAACCCCTGAGACCGACTCATCGAACCCCAGGTTAAGAACCACTGCTCTAGATCTATAACTCTAGATCTGTAGCTCTAGATATATAACTCTAGATTGTTCTATATAATATCTTCAGTTTCTGTTCAGCTGGAGAAAGTTTTGTCTCATCCACACATTGATCTGTTCTCAGCATTTATTCAGTGACTGGATGGGGTCAAAGGTCACCTGGTGACATCATAATGTAGAGCTGTGTCATCAGTGTAGTTATGATAACTGATATTATTTCCTGTTATAACCTGAGCCAGTGGGAGCTTATAGATATTGAATCAGAGGATCCTAGGGTTGAACCTTGGGGAACCCCACATGTGACCTTTGACCTCTGATGAGAAGTTTCCAGTTGAAACAGAGAAATCCCAGTTCTTCATGTCAGATTCAAACCAGTTGAGTTCTGGACCAGAGAGTCCGACCCGACTCTCCAGGCGGTTCAGTAAATCAACACTGAGGTCCAACAGAACCAGAACCAGAACCAGCTCTGTCGTTCTCCCACAGTCTGTATTTATATGGACGTCATTGAACACTTTGACTAGGCCAGTCTCTGTGCTGTGGTAACCATGGAAACCAGACTGGAAGGAGTCAAAATTTAGTTAGGAAGCTGTTTAACTGTTGAAGCGTTTTCAGTAACTGCTGATGAGTCAGAGGTCAGTGTAGTGATTTTATCAGAGGTTTGATAACTGCTGGTTTCAAAGCCTGATGAGAGCCAAGAGTTACTATTTGGATCAGATCAGCAGCAACAGGCAGGACTTTGTTAAAGAAACGTTCTAGAGTTATAGATCTAGAACATCCAGACAGCAGGAACTGGAGCTTCACTGACTTATTATTTCTTCCAGGGTTTTATAATTTAGTGGCTGAAATTGGGTCATTTTTCCTGCATTAGTTGTGTTTGGGTTCAGCTTTGGTTCTGGCTTTAGAGTGGATCTGCACATTAATCTCCAGATTTTCTGAATTTTCTCTGAAAAGAATCTGGAAAACTTGTTGCAGGCGTCAGATTGAAGTTCAGGAGTTTCAGTCACTGGAGGGTTTGAGATTCTGTGGACTGTTGCAGATAAAGCTGGAGTTTTGTTCATGTTTTTATGACATCTGCCAAGAAAGCTTCCTTTTCATGTTTTAGTGTGTAATGGAAAATGTTCTAATGTGCTCCTCAACCCTCTTCTGCTTTAGGTATTTCTGCATAGTCTTATCATCAAGCTGCTCTCAAGACTTATGCAGTGTCATATAACAGCAGGAGAGCTCCTTGATCCCAGAGACTAAGTGTTACTTCCCCAACGTAGAACTTATCTGCCCTCTTTAGCACCAAAGAACAACCTTAACAATAGACAAATGGCCAAACCATCTGGGCTCCACAGAATCCCTGGTTCATCACAATCAGGGATTCACACCTCTAGTCCGATCAAGACTCTCTTCTCTCTTCTCTGATTAGAACCTATAAAAGGAAACCAGGTCCACTGTTGGTCAGAGCAGACTGACGGACTCCTTTCACTCTGTATTTCTGTTCTCACCTTGCAACGTTTTAATACATTTCTTATTTTTTCTCATCCAGATTCTTGTTAAAGTCATTACTTTCATGACATAGTGCTGAGTGATAGTTACCTAGACTTTCTTTATAGATGTCATAATAAACGTAAAGTTGAGTTTTACTCCATTTTCGTTCTGCTCTACGGCAGAGTTGAGCAGAACTGTTTGTGCATTCCTCCATGGAGATTTCTTCCTACCACACAACCTTCACTTTAATGGAATCAATGAAATCTGAAACTTTAGACTGAAAATCATTTACCAACTTATCTACATCATTACAGCTCAAGGGTGAGGAAGAAGAGTAGATTTGATTAAAAGTTTCTGCTGTGTTTTCAGTGAGAGAACGTTTTGTGATGGTTGCTGTTTGTCCAAGTGGGTTAAAAGATAAAGAACTTTCAAAGATAACAGGAAGTGATGCGACAGGCGACATCAGTTAGAGACATTGGAAATATTCACACCCTTACTGATAACCAGGTCCAGTGTGTGTCCTTGAGTGTGTGTTGCTTGTTTGACATGTTGTGTTAGACCAAAAGTCTCTAAAATATTAGCGAGCTTTTTTGCCCCTCTGTCTTGGGGGTTGTCAACATGAATGTTGAATCACCGACAATTATTAAACAATCATAATCAATACATATGAGAGATAGAAGCTCATTCAAGTCAGTAAAGAAATTTTCCACAAAAGTTGGAGTTTTGTATAGAGGTACTGTCAAAGTTCGTTTGTGGCCTTTAACCTCAATTCCAAGATACTCAAAAGAGGTGAAGAGACCCAAAGAGATTTTACTACAATTTATGGTATTCTTAAATATTGAAGCCACGCCTCCTCCTTTTTTATGTTTTCTATTTTCACTTAAAAACTTGTAGTTAGGAGGCGCTGATTCAATTAGCGATCGGTTCATTATTGTCATTCAACCGTTTCTGTCAGAAACATAACATCGATATTATGCTGCATCACAGCAGCGGACCCACTGGACCAGAACCAGAACCGGATGAGCTGATCGGACCCAGTGTTGGACCAGCACATGTTGGACCTCCAGCAGCCTGGGACCAGGTCTTGTAAGAAAATCTGTTCCCTCCGTGTCGGCAGCGCGCATTTGTAAGGCTTAATTGGCAAAAGCTGGAAACAGACCGATTCTCTTAAAAAACAAAATAAAGTAAGAAGACCTCGTTTATTTATTTATTTTATAATTTTGTTATGCTGCCGAAGGTTACAACCTTGACATGATTATATGAGTTGTTTTACCGACAAATCGATCAGATGAAATGAACGGATCCTCTCTGGCTGCAGTTCGCGCTCCCGACACAAGGGGGCAGAATGTCACACAACACCGGTTGTCCTCAGCCCAGGTGAGTTGGTTCTGATGTCTTTGTTCCCAATGTAAACCATCAACACTTTAACTTTTATATGACTTATTGATAAACACAATTTTTTAAAAGGAAGCTGCAGACTGAACATGTTTCCATCTTTTTCTCTACTTAGGAACCAAACGACCCCGGGATCTTGTTCTGCCGGAAGGTATTTAGAGACCCACATAATACAGCCGTTTCCTTGACAACGAGATTTCTTTGTCGATCACCAAACGGCTCCCACAAACAGATTTGTTCAGGAAGTAAGTAAACTAAAGTCTTCTAACAGATAAATTCATCAGAACCGGAACATGTTTAGACTGAACTCTATCGGTGTAATCGGATCTCTTAACGTGAACTGGTAACTGAACTGTTCTCTGTGTTGCCGCCCAGCTGAGACTGGACCGGTTCGTATGGAGGAGGAACTGTTCGCTCCGTCATGGTGGGTCAGCTGGTTTCCCGAACAGAACCAGCGGAGTTCGGTCTGTAAACAGAACCAGTCGCTTTGTTCGTTTCGGTCCAAATGGTTCCGATTCATTCAGAGCCTAGATGAGACGCTAGAACTGATTCATATGTGTTCATTTGATGATTCCTCTTCATCCACCCATCATTTATAGATTAGAACATTTTCAGTCCACTAAAACCGAACCTGGTCCATATGTGGTCGCTGTTGACACCAGAGCACTCCAGAATCGTGGTTCCGGTCAGACTGGTGACGATGTGTAGTGACATCACTTCCTGTTTGTGAACCTGGATGTCTGTCCTCCATGCAGCTCCTCGGCAGCAGAGGCGGCTTTCGACGTGGTGATCGGCTGCATCCTGGAGATCATCATGGGTAACTGAGTTCAACCTGCAGATGCAACCAGTACACCCAGCGCTCCCAGTTAGAGCCACTGGTTTGTGTTTCCTTCAGAGGAGGACTTCCAGCTGGTCCAGCGCAGCTTCTTGGACCGGCACTACCTGGAGTTTGAAGAGTCTGATGAGAACAAGCTGAGCTACACTCTGATCTTCAACGAATACGTGAGTGGCAGCATCATGGCTCTGATTGGCCCGGCGCTGGCAGCATCATGGCTCTGATTGGCCCGGCGCTGGCAGCATCATGGCTCTGATTGGCCCGGCGCTGGCAGCATCATGGCTCTGATTGGCCCGGCGCTGGCAGCATCATGGCTCTGATTGGCCCGGCACTGGCAGCATCATGGCTCTGATTGGCCCGGCGCTGGCAGCATCATGGCTCTGATTGGCTGTTGCTCTGCAGGTGGAGCTGCTGGAGAAACCTCTGGAGGAATGTCTGATGAAGAAGATCCCCGGATTCAACATGGCCAGCTTCATTCAGCTGCTGATGTGAGCTACGGAAACTCAGAGCTGCCAAACCATCAGAGCTAACATGGAGCCTATTCATGTTTCCATTCATATTTACAGAAGTTTGATTCTGTTTATGGTGATTTCTGGTTTAGACATGAAAAGACGCCGTCTAGCAGTTTTGAGCTTAGAAACTCAAATTGTGCTTCTGTTTCCTGGCCACCAGGTGGCAGACTGAAGCTTTCTCCTGTCTTCTGCAGGCAGCACAAAGAAGAAGTCCCAGACGAGATGTTTGACATGCTGCTCACCTTCATCGACTTCATGGCCTTCAAGGAAATGTTTGTCGAGTACCGAGCGGTGAGTGGAGGGCGCCGATCCGAGCAGATCAGGACGGAGGCAGACGCCGCAAACACCACAGACGCTGCAGACGCTGACCTCTGGTTGTGCTCCCTGTGTTTTCAGGCTAAAGAGGGTCGAGGTTTGGACCCGAGTCAGGATCTGCTGGTGACGTCTCTAAACCCGGCAGGTTCTGCTGGACACCAGTAGAACCACCAGAACCACCTTGGCCCTCATATTGGAGCTGCTTCGAGTCTGACAGAAACTCTGACCTGATTCAAGACTAAGAACTCACTGAGTGTTGGATGAATGGATGAATGAACAGATGAATGAGTGAATGAACAGATGAATGAGTGATCTGTGTTTGATCTAAGTTCTTGTTTCGTCTGAATTTATTGAAACTGAATAATTTTCTCTTCCTTCACTGAAGGTCGTCATAGTGATTTTAATGTTTGTGAATAAATTATCTTTGTCAGATTTCTGATGAAAATTTGTTCAAATTAATTTTTAAATGAAATTGACTGAAAGCTTAAGAGTCCTTTATTGTAAATGTTTCATAAAATGAGCTTTAAAAATCTGATTACAGTGAAAACATAAATGAAAACATGAACGTCTGGATCAGATCCTTCTGTGTAAACAAACATTTTCATTTAAAATGAAGGAAAAACAAACCAAACATTTGATCTAAACACAAATAATTTAAACTTTTATCATCAAGCTGCCGACTTTCTTTCCTTTAACTGGTTTTATTCACAGATTTTTTACTTCATTTCAAAATCTTCAATAATTCATGTGCAGCCACCATCAGCCTGAAGGTTCACTGGATTCGTTGGCGGCTGAGCCTGAGGTCGTCCTTCCACAGAGTTTTCACTCCGGGGTCACAAACAGAGTGGCTGGAATTTGCTGTGATCATCTTTAAGGTGTGGTTAATTATTAAAACATAATTCAGTTTCTCGGATTTCAGATTAAAAAATCATAATTTCTGGGAATTAAAAAGTTTTTTATGATTCAAATTTAAACATTTTGATCCTGGAGGAGAAATTCCCTGTTTCCTCCAGAACCTTCAGCATCTGGACTGAAATAGAGCCACGATGAACTAGTTCCAGGTCAAAGGTCAGTCGCTGCCTGTAAACAGAGATCCAGACGTTCAGGCGGAACCGGTCCATTCGGTAAACGGTGGAGCAAACCTTCACTCTGCGTTTAGCTTCAGGATTATCGGAACGCTGAGAATAAATCCCAAACGGGTCAAAAGGTTTGAGAAATGATTCCTGAGCTGGAGTTGAGAGAAAACATGAATCGGACCAGATCTGAACCAGTTGGTGGTTCGGTTCTGATCTGGTCAGATCAGATCTTCATCAGGTTGAGGAAGATCTCCAGAGTTTCCTTTTCTATCAAAGCAAGATGACGAGTCTGGAGAATTAGACGGATTGCTGAGCTCAGATGATTACTGGGTCCATGTGAAGGCCTGGTTCTGGTGGTCCTGGTTCTGGTGGTCCTAAGTGGGCACAGTGCTGGTGGCGGCGTTCCCTCCGTCGGCCCTCCAGTCCAGGTAGGACAGGTAAGCTCCGGCGCCGTACAGCAGCGTCAGCACCGCTCCAAAGAACTGCAGGGAGAGGAGAAACATCTGGAGACGGTCGCAGTCAGGGCTGCAGGAACAGCCGTTCCCTGAACAGCCGTTCCCTGAACAGCCCTGCAGGGTTAGGGTTAGACCTGCTAGCTGCACAGCAGGAACCCTGATGGGTCCCCACCTGGAGAAGCAACCAATCAACAGCTGGTTGGTTCTCCAGGCCCTGTTGATGCAAGCCTCCACGCTGTTGACCTCTGACCTCAACCTGTTGGCTGCTGTCTCTCGCTCACCTGACCATCATCTGAGAAGAAGCCGTTTGTATCAGAGTTCAGTGAAATCTTGTTAATTATTGTCCTTACAAATCATTTTCTGTTCAGATCCCTGGTTTCCTACTGCAAAGGGTCAAAGGTTAATGTTTTCACACCTTTAATCTGAAACTAGTGATGCGTTGTCGCTAACTGGTCGACGCAGTAAAAGCTGATCAGATGATCTGTGGGTGTGACGCCGTCATGTAGCTGTAAAACTCCTGATCTGTACTTTTCCATGTCAGACTTTAAATCCTGAGAGGATCTGGTCCAGATCTGCTGGACCCGGTCCAGATCTGCTGGATCCGGTAAAGAGAGGTTCAGAACCAAAGCCTGGACCTGGTTGGCCAGTCATCTCTGCTCCATGCTTTGGGTTTCGGTTTAAGCAGGGAACTTTCTCCGATCCACATCTGAAGATGCCGTCAGTTCCAGGCAGCGTTCCCATGGTAACGCAGCTAAATCTCTTAGTGATGACGAGGAGCGAGTTGGAGGCCGAGCTGCCAGCTACCATGGGAGGAAGATTCATTTTACAGACTCACAGCGATAATTTCGTTCTCACTCGCCTTCTTCATCCAGGCTAACCCAGCGTGGAGGAAGTAGGATGGCCATCACCATGGAAACGGACTCCCGCAGGCCTTCAGGTGTCCGTCTTCTGGTTTCATGGTCAGATGAAACACAGCGACAAGATGGCTGCCTGGAGGAGTGAGGCTCTCCGCCATGGTGGCGGCAGCGTCATGCTGTGGGGCTTGTAGCTTTGTGGAATAATGGAGAACTTACAGCGGCAGCGCCGATGTGTCCGACGAAGGACGGGATGAACACCCGGACCGTGGCGGCGTTGGTCAGGAAGGCGGTGAGGTAGAGCAGGGCGGCCACTCCGTTATACATCATCACCTGCAAACGACACCAGAACCGGGTCAGGTTCTGCTAAACAAGGATCTTCACTACTTTACCTTCTGTACTTCAAGTTTTTATCTAACGGTATCGGTACCGGTACCACCGGACCTCGGCGAGGCCCAGAAATGAGCCGCTCCACCTACAGTCATGGTCCAGGGAACGGCGGAGAGGATCTGGGGGACGCTGAAGAGCAGGACGAGGAAGAGGAGGGCGGTGAGGATCCACAGAGTGACGGCCACAAACATCACCCAGCCGTAGGCGGGGAACTGCCAGTAGGGGGCGCCAGCAATCAGAGCCCAGTGCAGCAGACCCAACACCTGCAGCACAGAGGAAGAGAGGCTGCAGGAGGAGAAGGCCAGGGGACCAGAACCAGAACCATCAGAACCATGATGAATTAATGAAGTGATTTTAATGTTTAATCTGGTGATGATTTCACTATGAATCTGCTGCAGATCTTCCTCTGTTCTCAGTAAAATTCAGAGCTGAAGTGATGCAGAGAACAGCAACTGGCAGGAAAGGTTTCATTCAGGTTTCACTCAGGTTTCACTCAGGTTTCATTCAGGTTTCACTCGGGTTTCACTCAGGTTTCATTCAGGTTTCACTCAGGTTTCACTCGGGTTTCATTCGGGTTTCACTCGGGTTTCACTCGGGTTTCATTCGGGTTTCACTCGGGTTTCACTCGGGTTTCACTCAGGTTGCATTCAAGTTTCACTCAGGTTTCATTCAAGTTTCACTCAGGTTTCATTCAAGTTTCACTCAGGTTTCATTCAGGTTTCACTCAAGTTTCACTCAGGTTTCATTCAAGTTTCACTCAGGTTTCATTCAGGTTTCGTTCAGGTTTCGTTCAGGTTTCACTCAGGATTCATTCAGGTTTCACTCTGGTTTCATTCAAGTTTCACTCAGGTTTCACTCAGGTTTCACTCAGGTTTCATTCAGGTTTCACTCAGGTTTCACTCGGGTTTCATTCGGGTTTCACTCGGGTTTCACTCGGGTTTCATTCGGGTTTCACTCGGGTTTCACTCGGGTTTCACTCAGGTTGCATTCGGCTTTCACTCAAGTTTCACTCAGGTTTCATTCAAGTTTCACTCAGGTTTCATTCAGGTTTCACTCAAGTTTCACTCAGGTTTCATTCAAGTTTCACTCAGGTTTCATTCAGGTTTCGTTCAGGTTTCGTTCAGGTTTCACTCAGGATTCATTCAGGTTTCACTCTGGTTTCATTCAAGTTTCACTCAGGTTTCACTCAGGTTTCATTCAGGTTTCACTCAGGTTTCACTCAGGTTTCATTCGGGTTTCACTCGGGTTTCACTCGGGTTTCATTCGGGTTTCATTCGGGTTTCACTTGGGGTTCATTCGGGTTTCATTCGGGTTTCATTCGGGTTTCACTCAGGTTTCATTCGGGTTTCATTCGGGTTTCATTCTGGTTTCACTCGGGTTTCATTCAGGTTTCACTCGGGTTTCATTCGGGTTTCACTCGGGTTTCACTTGGGTTGCATTCGGGTTTCACTCAGGTTTCATTCAGGTTTCACTCAGGTTTCACTCAGGTTTCGTTCAGGTTTCATTCAGGTTTCACTCAGGTTTCACTCAGGTTTCGTTCAGGTTTCACTCAGGTTTCACTCAGGTTTCGTTCAGGTTTCATTCAGGTTTCATTCAGGTTTCACTCAGGTTTCATTCAGGTTTCGTTCAGGTTTCATTCAGGTTTCGTTCAGGTTTCACTCAGGATTCATTCAAGTTTCACTCAGGTTTCATTCAGGTTTCATTCAGGTTTCGTTCAAGTTTCACTCAGGTTTCATTCAGGTTTCACTCAGGTTTCGTTCAAGTTTCACTCAGGTTTCACTCAGGTTTCATTCAAGTTTCACTCAGGTTTCATTCAGGTTTCGTTCAAGTTTCACTCAGGTTTCATTCAGGTTTCATTCAGGTTTCGTTCAAGTTTCACTCAGGTTTCATTCAGGTTTCACTCAGGTTTCATTCAAGTTTCACTCAGGTTTCATTCAGGTTTCATTCAGGTTTCGTTCAAGTTTCACTCAGGTTTCATTCAGGTTTCACTCAGGTTTCACTCAGGTTTCGTTCAGGTTTCATTCAGGTTTCGTTCAGGTTTCACTCAGGATTCATTCAAGTTTCACTCAGGTTTCATTCAAGTTTCACTCAGGTTTCATTCAGGTTT
Organism: Xiphophorus hellerii; assembly: GCF_003331165.1. Taxonomy (NCBI): domain Eukaryota; kingdom Metazoa; phylum Chordata; class Actinopteri; order Cyprinodontiformes; family Poeciliidae; genus Xiphophorus; species Xiphophorus hellerii. Next base: position 196,353 of record NC_045673.1, on the reverse strand, counting down.
CACTCAGGATTCACTCAGGTTTCACTCAGGTTTCATTCAAGTTTCACTCAGGTTTCATTCAAGTTTCACTCAGATTTCATTCAGGTTTCACTCAGGATTCACTCAGGTTTCATTCAGGTTTCGTTCAAGTTTCACTCAGGTTTCATTCAGGTTTCACTCAGGTTTCACTCAGGTTTCGTTCAGGTTTCATTCAGGTTTCATTCAGGTTTCACTCAGGTTTCACTCAGGTTTCGTTCAGGTTTCATTCAGGTTTCGTTCAGGTTTCACTCAGGATTCATTCAAGTTTCACTCAGGTTTCATTCGGGTTTCACTTGGGTTTCATTCGGGTTTCATTCGGGTTTCACTCGGGTTTCATTCGGGTTTCATTCGGGTTTCATTCTGGTTTCACTCGGGTTTCATTCAGGTTTCACTCGGGTTTCATTCGGGTTTCACTCGGGTTTCACTCGGGTTGCATTCGGGTTTCACTCAGGTTTCATTCAGGTTTCACTCAGGTTTCACTCAGGTTTCGTTCAGGTTTCATTCAGGTTTCACTCAGGTTTCACTCATGTTTCGTTCAAGTTTCACTCAGGTTTCATTCAGGTTTCACTCAGGTTTCGTTCAAGTTTCACTCAGGTTTCATTCAGGTTTCACTCAGGTTTCGTTCAAGTTTCACTCAGATTTCACTCAGGTTTCATTCAGGTTTCGTTCAAGTTTCACTCAGGTTTCATTCAGGTTTCACTCAGGTTTCACTCAGGTTTCGTTCAGGTTTCATTCAGGTTTCACTCAGGTTTCATTCAAGTTTCACTCAGATTTCACTCAGGTTTCATTCAGGTTTCGTTCAAGTTTCACTCAGGTTTCATTCAGGTTTCACTCAGGTTTCACTCAGGTTTCGTTCAGGTTTCATTCAGGTTTCATTCAGGTTTCACTCAGGTTTCACTCAGGTTTCGTTCAGGTTTCATTCAGGTTTCGTTCAGGTTTCACTCAGGATTCATTCAAGTTTCACTCAGGTTTCATTCGGGTTTCACTTGGGTTTCATTCGGGTTTCATTCAGGTTTCACTCAGGTTTCACTCAGGTTTCGTTCAAGTTTCACTCAGGTTTCATTCAGGTTTCACTCAGGTTTCGTTCAAGTTTCACTCAGGTTTCATTCAGGTTTCACTCAGGTTTCGTTCAAGTTTCACTCAGGTTTCATTCAGGTTTCACTCAGGTTTCATTCAAGTTTCACTCAGGTTTCATTCAGGTTTCGTTCAAGTTTCACTGAGGTTTCATTCAGGTTTCATTCAGGTTTCGTTCAAGTTTCACTCAGGTTTCATTCAGGTTTCACTCAGGTTTCATTCAAGTTTCACTCAGGTTTCATTCAGGTTTCATTCAGGTTTCGTTCAAGTTTCACTCAGGTTTCATTCAGGTTTCACTCAGGTTTCACTCAGGTTTCGTTCAGGTTTCATTCAGGTTTCATTCAGGTTTCACTCAGGTTTCACTCAGGTTTCGTTCAGGTTTCATTCAGGTTTCGTTCAGGTTTCACTCAGGATTCATTCAAGTTTCACTCAGGTTTCATTCAAGTTTCACTCAGGTTTCATTCAAGTTTCACTCAGGTTTCATTCAGGTTTCATTCAGGTTTCGTTCAAGTTTCACTCAGGTTTCATTCGGGTTTCACTCAGGTTTCATTCAGGTTTCACTCAGGTTTCACTCAGGTTTCGTTCAGGTTTCATTCAGGTTTCACTCAGGATTCATTCAAGTTTCACTCAGGTTTCATTCAAGTTTCACTCAGGTTTCATTCAGGTTTCGTTCAGGTTTCACTCAGGATTCACTCAGGTTTCACTCAGGTTTCATTCAAGTTTCACTCAGGTTTCATTCAAGTTTCACTCAGATTTCACTCAGGTTTCTTTCAGGTTTCACTCAGGTTTCATTCAGGTTTCACTCAGGTTTCATTCAAGTTTCACTCAGGTTTCATTCAGGTTTCACTCAGGTTTCATTCAAGTTTCACTCAGGTTTCATTCAGGTTTCACTCAGGTTTCATTCAAGTTTCACTCAGGTTTCACTCAGGTTTCGTTCAGGTTTCATTCAGGTTTCACTCAGGTTTCATTGAGGTTTCACTCAGGTTTCGTTCAGGTTTCGTTCAGGTTTCACTCAGGTTTCACTCAGGTTTCATTCAGGTTTCACTCAGGTTTCGTTCAGGTTTCGTTCAGGTTTCACTCAGGATTCATTCAGGTTTCACTCTGGTTTCATTCAAGTTTCACTCAGGTTTCACTCAGGTTTCACTCAGGTTTCATTCAGGTTTCACTCAGGTTTCACTCGGGTTTCATTCGGGTTTCACTCGGGTTTCACTCGGGTTTCATTCGGGTTTCACTCGGGTTTCACTCGGGTTTCACTCAGGTTGCATTCGGCTTTCACTCAAGTTTCACTCAGGTTTCATTCAAGTTTCACTCAGGTTTCATTCAGGTTTCACTCAAGTTTCACTCAGGTTTCATTCAAGTTTCACTCAGGTTTCATTCAGGTTTCGTTCAGGTTTCGTTCAGGTTTCACTCAGGATTCATTCAGGTTTCACTCTGGTTTCATTCAAGTTTCACTCAGGTTTCACTCAGGTTTCATTCAGGTTTCACTCAGGTTTCACTCAGGTTTCATTCGGGTTTCACTCGGGTTTCACTCGGGTTTCATTCGGGTTTCATTCGGGTTTCACTTGGGTTTCATTCGGGTTTCATTCGGGTTTCATTCGGGTTTCACTCAGGTTTCATTCGGGTTTCATTCGGGTTTCATTCTGGTTTCACTCGGGTTTCATTCAGGTTTCACTCGGGTTTCATTCGGGTTTCACTCGGGTTTCACTTGGGTTGCATTCGGGTTTCACTCAGGTTTCATTCAGGTTTCACTCAGGTTTCACTCAGGTTTCGTTCAGGTTTCATTCAGGTTTCACTCAGGTTTCACTCAGGTTTCATTCAGGTTTCACTCAGGTTTCATTCAGGTTTCACTCAGGTTTCATTCAAGTTTCACTCAGGTTTCACTCAGGTTTCGTTCAGGTTTCATTCAGGTTTCACTCAGGTTTCATTGAGGTTTCACTCAGGTTTCGTTCAGGTTTCGTTCAGGTTTCACTCAGGTTTCACTCAGGTTTCATTCAGGTTTCACTCAGGTTTCGTTCAGGTTTCGTTCAGGTTTCACTCAGGATTCATTCAGGTTTCACTCTGGTTTCATTCAAGTTTCACTCAGGTTTCACTCAGGTTTCACTCAGGTTTCATTCAGGTTTCACTCAGGTTTCACTCGGGTTTCATTCGGGTTTCACTCGGGTTTCACTCGGGTTTCATTCGGGTTTCACTCGGGTTTCACTCGGGTTTCACTCAGGTTGCATTCGGCTTTCACTCAAGTTTCACTCAGGTTTCATTCAAGTTTCACTCAGGTTTCATTCAGGTTTCACTCAAGTTTCACTCAGGTTTCATTCAAGTTTCACTCAGGTTTCATTCAGGTTTCGTTCAGGTTTCGTTCAGGTTTCACTCAGGATTCATTCAGGTTTCACTCTGGTTTCATTCAAGTTTCACTCAGGTTTCACTCAGGTTTCATTCAGGTTTCACTCAGGTTTCACTCAGGTTTCATTCGGGTTTCACTCGGGTTTCACTCGGGTTTCATTCGGGTTTCATTCGGGTTTCACTTGGGTTTCATTCGGGTTTCATTCGGGTTTCATTCGGGTTTCACTCAGGTTTCATTCGGGTTTCATTCGGGTTTCATTCTGGTTTCACTCGGGTTTCATTCAGGTTTCACTCGGGTTTCATTCGGGTTTCACTCGGGTTTCACTTGGGTTGCATTCGGGTTTCACTCAGGTTTCATTCAGGTTTCACTCAGGTTTCACTCAGGTTTCGTTCAGGTTTCATTCAGGTTTCACTCAGGTTTCACTCAGGTTTCGTTCAGGTTTCACTCAGGTTTCACTCAGGTTTCGTTCAGGTTTCATTCAGGTTTCATTCAGGTTTCACTCAGGTTTCACTCAGGTTTCGTTCAGGTTTCATTCAGGTTTCGTTCAGGTTTCACTCAGGATTCATTCAAGTTTCACTCAGGTTTCATTCAGGTTTCATTCAGGTTTCGTTCAAGTTTCACTCAGGTTTCATTCAGGTTTCACTCAGGTTTCGTTCAAGTTTCACTCAGGTTTCACTCAGGTTTCATTCAAGTTTCACTCAGGTTTCATTCAGGTTTCGTTCAAGTTTCACTCAGGTTTCATTCAGGTTTCATTCAGGTTTCGTTCAAGTTTCACTCAGGTTTCATTCAGGTTTCACTCAGGTTTCATTCAAGTTTCACTCAGGTTTCATTCAGGTTTCATTCAGGTTTCGTTCAAGTTTCACTCAGGTTTCATTCAGGTTTCACTCAGGTTTCACTCAGGTTTCGTTCAGGTTTCATTCAGGTTTCGTTCAGGTTTCACTCAGGATTCATTCAAGTTTCACTCAGGTTTCATTCAAGTTTCACTCAGGTTTCATTCAGGTTTCACTCAGGATTCACTCAGGTTTCACTCAGGTTTCATTCAAGTTTCACTCAGGTTTCATTCAAGTTTCACTCAGATTTCACTCAGGTTTCATTCAGGTTTCGTTCAAGTTTCACTCAGGTTTCATTCAGGTTTCACTCAGGTTTCATTCAGGTTTCATTCAGGTTTCACTCAGGTTTCACTCAGGTTTCGTTCAGGTTTCATTCAGGTTTCGTTCAGGTTTCACTCAGGATTCATTCAAGTTTCACTCAGGTTTCATTCGGGTTTCACTTGGGTTTCATTCGGGTTTCATTCGGGTTTCACTCGGGTTTCATTCGGGTTTCATTCGGGTTTCATTCTGGTTTCACTCGGGTTTCATTCAGGTTTCACTCGGGTTTCATTCGGGTTTCACTCGGGTTTCACTCGGGTTGCATTCGGGTTTCACTCAGGTTTCATTCAGGTTTCACTCAGGTTTCACTCAGGTTTCGTTCAGGTTTCATTCAGGTTTCACTCAGGTTTCACTCAGGTTTCGTTCAAGTTTCACTCAGGTTTCATTCAGGTTTCACTCAGGTTTCGTTCAAGTTTCACTCAGGTTTCATTCAGGTTTCACTCAGGTTTCGTTCAAGTTTCACTCAGATTTCACTCAGGTTTCATTCAGGTTTCGTTCAAGTTTCACTCAGGTTTCATTCAGGTTTCACTCAGGTTTCACTCAGGTTTCGTTCAGGTTTCATTCAGGTTTCACTCAGGTTTCATTCAAGTTTCACTCAGATTTCACTCAGGTTTCATTCAGGTTTCGTTCAAGTTTCACTCAGGTTTCATTCAGGTTTCACTCAGGTTTCACTCAGGTTTCGTTCAGGTTTCATTCAGGTTTCATTCAGGTTTCACTCAGGTTTCACTCAGGTTTCGTTCAGGTTTCATTCAGGTTTCGTTCAGGTTTCACTCAGGATTCATTCAAGTTTCACTCAGGTTTCATTCGGGTTTCACTTGGGTTTCATTCGGGTTTCATTCAGGTTTCACTCAGGTTTCACTCAGGTTTCGTTCAAGTTTCACTCAGGTTTCATTCAGGTTTCACTCAGGTTTCGTTCAAGTTTCACTCAGGTTTCATTCAGGTTTCACTCAGGTTTCGTTCAAGTTTCACTCAGGTTTCATTCAGGTTTCACTCAGGTTTCATTCAAGTTTCACTCAGGTTTCATTCAGGTTTCGTTCAAGTTTCACTGAGGTTTCATTCAGGTTTCATTCAGGTTTCGTTCAAGTTTCACTCAGGTTTCATTCAGGTTTCACTCAGGTTTCATTCAAGTTTCACTCAGGTTTCATTCAGGTTTCATTCAGGTTTCGTTCAAGTTTCACTCAGGTTTCATTCAGGTTTCACTCAGGTTTCACTCAGGTTTCGTTCAGGTTTCATTCAGGTTTCATTCAGGTTTCACTCAGGTTTCACTCAGGTTTCGTTCAGGTTTCATTCAGGTTTCGTTCAGGTTTCACTCAGGATTCATTCAAGTTTCACTCAGGTTTCATTCAAGTTTCACTCAGGTTTCGTTCAAGTTTCACTCAGGTTTCATTCAGGTTTCATTCAGGTTTCGTTCAAGTTTCACTCAGGTTTCATTCGGGTTTCACTCAGGTTTCATTCAGGTTTCACTCAGGTTTCACTCAGGTTTCGTTCAGGTTTCATTCAGGTTTCACTCAGGATTCATTCAAGTTTCACTCAGGTTTCATTCAAGTTTCACTCAGGTTTCATTCAGGTTTCGTTCAGGTTTCACTCAGGATTCACTCAGGTTTCACTCAGGTTTCATTCAAGTTTCACTCAGGTTTCATTCAAGTTTCACTCAGATTTCACTCAGGTTTCTTTCAGGTTTCACTCAGGTTTCATTCAGGTTTCACTCAGGTTTCATTCAAGTTTCACTCAGGTTTCATTCAGGTTTCACTCAGGTTTCATTCAAGTTTCACTCAGGTTTCATTCAGGTTTCACTCAGGTTTCATTCAAGTTTCACTCAGGTTTCACTCAGGTTTCGTTCAGGTTTCATTCAGGTTTCACTCAGGTTTCATTGAGGTTTCACTCAGGTTTCGTTCAGGTTTCGTTCAGGTTTCACTCAGGTTTCACTCAGGTTTCATTCAGGTTTCACTCAGGTTTCGTTCAGGTTTCGTTCAGGTTTCACTCAGGATTCATTCAGGTTTCACTCTGGTTTCATTCAAGTTTCACTCAGGTTTCACTCAGGTTTCACTCAGGTTTCATTCAGGTTTCACTCAGGTTTCACTCAGGTTTCATTCGGGTTTCATTCGGGTTTCACTCGGGTTTCACTCGGGTTTCATTCGGGTTTCACTCGGGTTTCACTCGGGTTTCATTCGGGTTTCATTCGGGTTTCATTCTGGTTTCACTCGGGTTTCATTCAGGTTTCACTCGGGTTTCATTCGGGTTTCACTCGGGTTGCATTCGGGTTTCACTCAGGTTTCATTCAGGTTTCACTCAGGTTTCACTCAGGTTTCGTTCAGGTTTCATTCAGGTTTCACTCAGGTTTCACTCAGGTTTCGTTCAGGTTTCACTCAGGTTTCACTCAGGTTTCGTTCAGGTTTCATTCAGGTTTCATTCAGGTTTCATTCAGGTTTCGTTCAAGTTTCACTCAGGTTTCATTCAGGTTTCATTCAGGTTTCGTTCAAGTTTCACCCAGGTTTCATTCAGGTTTCACTCAGGTTTCGTTCAGGTTTAATTCAGGTTTCGTTCAGGTTTCACTCAGGATTCATTCAAGTTTCACTCAGGTTTCATTCAAGTTTCACTCAGGTTTCATTCAGGTTTCGTTCAGGTTTCACTCAGGATTCACTCAGGTTTCACTCAGGTTTCATTCAAGTTTCACTCAGGTTTCATTCAAGTTTCACTCAGATTTCACTCAGGTTTCATTCAGGTTTCGTTCAAGTTTCACTCAGGTTTCATTCAGGTTTCACTCAGGTTTCACTCAGGTTTCGTTCAGGTTTCATTCAGGTTTCATTCAGGTTTCACTCAGGTTTCACTCAGGTTTCGTTCAGGTTTCATTCAGGTTTCGTTCAGGTTTCACTCAGGATTCATTCAAGTTTCACTCAGGTTTCATTCGGGTTTCACTTGGGTTTCATTCGGGTTTCATTCGGGTTTCACTCGGGTTTCATTCGGGTTTCATTCGGGTTTCATTCTGGTTTCACTCGGGTTTCATTCAGGTTTCACTCGGGTTTCATTCGGGTTTCACTCGGGTTTCACTCGGGTTGCATTCGGGTTTCACTCAGGTTTCATTCAGGTTTCACTCAGGTTTCGTTCAGGTTTCATTCAGGTTTCACTCAGGTTTCACTCAGGTTTCGTTCAGGTTTCACTCAGGTTTCACTCAGGTTTCGTTGAGGTTTCATTCAGGTTTCATTCAGGTTTCACTCAGGTTTCACTCAGGTTTCGTTCAGGTCTCATTCAGGTTTCGTTCAGGTTTCACTCAGGATTCATTCAAGTTTCACTCAGGTTTCATTCAGGTTTCATTCAGGTTTCGTTCAAGTTTCACTCAGGTTTCATTCAGGTTTCACTCAGGTTTCGTTCAAGTTTCACTCAGGTTTCATTCAGGTTTCACTCAGGTTTCATTCAAGTTTCACTCAGGTTTCATTCAGGTTTCATTCAGGTTTCGTTCAAGTTTCACTCAGGTTTCATTCAGGTTTCATTCAGGTTTCGTTCAAGTTTCACTCAGGTTTCATTCAGGTTTCACTCAGGTTTCATTCAAGTTTCACTCAGGTTTCATTCAGGTTTCATTCAGGTTTCATTCAGGTTTCACTCAGGTTTCATTCAAGTTTCACTCAGGTTTCATTCAAGTTTCACTCAGATTTCACTCAGGTTTCATTCAGGTTTCGTTCAAGTTTCACTCAGGTTTCATTCAGGTTTCACTCAGGTTTCACTCAGGTTTCGTTCAGGTTTCATTCAGGTTTCATTCAGGTTTCACTCAGGTTTCACTCAGGTTTCGTTCAGGTTTCATTCAGGTTTCGTTCAGGTTTCACTCAGGATTCATTCAAGTTTCACTCAGGTTTCATTCGGGTTTCACTTGGGTTTCATTCGGGTTTCATTCGGGTTTCACTCGGGTTTCATTCGGGTTTCATTCGGGTTTCATTCTGGTTTCACTCGGGTTTCATTCAGGTTTCACTCGGGTTTCATTCGGGTTTCACTCGGGTTTCACTCGGGTTGCATTCGGGTTTCACTCAGGTTTCATTCAGGTTTCACTCAGGTTTCGTTCAGGTTTCATTCAGGTTTCACTCAGGTTTCGTTCAGGTTTCACTCAGGTTTCACTCAGGTTTCGTTCAGGTTTCATTCAGGTTTCATTCAGGTTTCACTCAGGTTTCGTTCAGGTCTCATTCAGGTTTCGTTCAGGTTTCACTTAGGATTCATTCAAGTTTCACTCAGGTTTCATTCAGGTTTCATTCAGGTTTCGTTCAAGTTTCACTCAGGTTTCATTCAGGTTTCACTCAGGTTTCATTCAAGTTTCACTCAGGTTTCATTCAGGTTTCACTCAGGTTTCATTCAAGTTTCACTCAGGTTTCACTCAGGTTTCGTTCAGGTTTCATTCAGGTTTCACTCAGGTTTCATTGAGGTTTCACTCAGGTTTCGTTCAGGTTTCGTTCAGGTTTCACTCAGGTTTCACTCAGGTTTCATTCAGGTTTCACTCAGGTTTCGTTCAGGTTTCGTTCAGGTTTCACTCAGGATTCATTCAGGTTTCACTCTGGTTTCATTCAAGTTTCACTCAGGTTTCACTCAGATTTCATTCAGGTTTCACTCAGGTTTCACTCAGGTTTCATTCGGGTTTCATTCGGGTTTCACTCGGGTTTCACTCGGGTTTCATTCGGGTTTCACTCGGGTTTCACTCGGGTTTCATTCGGGTTTCATTCGGGTTTCATTCTGGTTTCACTCGGGTTTCATTCAGGTTTCACTCGGGTTTCATTCGGGTTTCACTCGGGTTGCATTCGGGTTTCACTCAGGTTTCATTCAGGTTTCACTCAGGTTTCACTCAGGTTTCGTTCAGGTTTCATTTAGGTTTCACTCAGGTTTCACTCAGGTTTCGTTCAGGTTTCACTCAGGTTTCACTCAGGTTTCGTTCAGGTTTCATTCAGGTTTCATTCAGGTTTCATTCAGGTTTCGTTCAAGTTTCACTCAGGTTTCATTCAGGTTTCATTCAGGTTTCGTTCAAGTTTCACCCAGGTTTCATTCAGGTTTCACTCAGGTTTCGTTCAGGTTTAATTCAGGTTTCGTTCAGGTTTCACTCAGGATTCATTCAAGTTTCACTCAGGTTTCATTCAAGTTTCACTCAGGTTTCATTCAGGTTTCGTTCAGGTTTCACTCAGGATTCACTCAGGTTTCACTCAGGTTTCATTCAAGTTTCACTCAGGTTTCATTCAAGTTTCACTCAGATTTCACTCAGGTTTCATTCAGGTTTCGTTCAAGTTTCACTCAGGTTTCATTCAGGTTTCACTCAGGTTTCACTCAGGTTTCGTTCAGGTTTCATTCAGGTTTCATTCAGGTTTCACTCAGGTTTCACTCAGGGTTCGTTCAGGTTTCATTCAGGTTTCGTTCAGGTTTCACTCAGGATTCATTCAAGTTTCACTCAGGTTTCATTCGGGTTTCACTTGGGTTTCATTCGGGTTTCATTCGGGTTTCACTCGGGTTTCATTCGGGTTTCATTCGGGTTTCATTCTGGTTTCACTCGGGTTTCATTCGGGTTTCACTCGGGTTTCATTCGGGTTTCACTCGGGTTTCACTCGGGTTGCATTCGGGTTTCACTCAGGTTTCATTCAGGTTTCACTCAGGTTTCGTTCAGGTTTCATTCAGGTTTCACTCAGGTTTCACTCAGGTTTCGTTCAGGTTTCACTCAGGTTTCACTCAGGTTTCGTTCAGGTTTCATTCAGGTTTCATTCAGGTTTCACTCAGGTTTCACTCAGGTTTCGTTCAGGTCTCATTCAGGTTTCGTTCAGGTTTCACTCAGGATTCATTCAAGTTTCACTCAGGTTTCATTCAGGTTTCATTCAGGTTTCGTTCAAGTTTCACTCAGGTTTCATTCAGGTTTCACTCAGGTTTCGTTCAAGTTTCACTCAGGTTTCATTCAGGTTTCACTCAGGTTTCATTCAAGTTTCACTCAGGTTTCATTCAGGTTTCATTCAGGTTTCGTTCAAGTTTCACTCAGGTTTCATTCAGGTTTCATTCAGGTTTCGTTCAAGTTTCACTCAGGTTTCATTCAGGTTTCACTCAGGTTTCATTCAAGTTTCACTCAGGTTTCATTCAGGTTTCATTCAGGTTTCATTCAGGTTTCACTCAGGTTTCATTCAAGTTTCACTCAGGTTTCATTCAAGTTTCACTCAGATTTCACTCAGGTTTCATTCAGGTTTCACTCAGGTTTCGTTCAGGTTTAATTCAGGTTTCGTTCAGGTTTCACTCAGGATTCATTCAAGTTTCACTCAGGTTTCATTCAAGTTTCACTCAGGTTTCATTCAGGTTTCGTTCAGGTTTCACTCAGGATTCACTCAGGTTTCACTCAGGTTTCATTCAAGTTTCACTCAGGTTTCATTCAAGTTTCACTCAGATTTCACTCAGGTTTCATTCAGGTTTCGTTCAAGTTTCACTCAGGTTTCATTCAGGTTTCACTCAGGTTTCACTCAGGTTTCGTTCAGGTTTCATTCAGGTTTCATTCAGGTTTCACTCAGGTTTCACTCAGGTTTCGTTCAGGTTTCATTCAGGTTTCGTTCAGGTTTCACTCAGGATTCATTCAAGTTTCACTCAGGTTTCATTCAGGTTTCACTTGGGTTTCATTCGGGTTTCATTCGGGTTTCACTCTGGTTTCATTCGGGTTTCATTCGGGTTTCATTCTGGTTTCACTCGGGTTTCATTCTGGTTTCACTCGGGTTTCATTCAGGTTTCACTCGGGTTTCATTCGGGTTTCACTCGGGTTTCACTCGGGTTGCATTCGGGTTTCACTCAGGTTTCATTCAGGTTTCACTCAGGTTTCGTTCAGGTTTCATTCAGGTTTCACTCAGGTTTCACTCAGGTTTCGTTCAGGTTTCACTCAGGTTTCACTCAGGTTTCGTTCAGGTTTCATTCAGGTTTCATTCAGGTTTCACTCAGGTTTCACTCAGGTTTCGTTCAGGTCTCATTCAGGTTTCGTTCAGGTTTCACTCAGGATTCATTCAAGTTTCACTCAGGTTTCATTCAGGTTTCATTCAGGTTTCGTTCAAGTTTCACTCAGGTTTCATTCAGGTTTCACTCAGGTTTCGTTCAAGTTTCACTCAGGTTTCATTCAGGTTTCACTCAGGTTTCATTCAAGTTTCACTCAGGTTTCATTCAGGTTTCATTCAGGTTTCGTTCAAGTTTCACTCAGGTTTCATTCAGGTTTCATTCAGGTTTCATTCAGGTTTCATTCAGGTTTCACTCAGGTTTCATTCAAGTTTCACTCAGGTTTCATTCAGGTTTCATTCAGGTTTCATTCAGGTTTCACTCAGGTTTCATTCAAGTTTCACTCAGGTTTCATTCAAGTTTCACTCAGATTTCACTCAGGTTTCATTCAGGTTTCGTTCAAGTTTCACTCAGGTTTCATTCAGGTTTCACTCAGGTTTCACTCAGGTTTCGTTCAGGTTTCATTCAGGTTTCATTCAGGTTTCACTCAGGTTTCACTCAGGTTTCGTTCAGGTTTCATTCAGGTTTCGTTCAGGTTTCACTCAGGATTCATTCAAGTTTCACTCAGGTTTCATTCGGGTTTCACTTGGGTTTCATTCGGGTTTCATTCGGGTTTCACTCGGGTTTCATTCGGGTTTCATTCGGGTTTCATTCTGGTTTCACTCGGGTTTCATTCAGGTTTCACTCGGGTTTCATTCGGGTTTCACTCGGGTTTCACTCGGGTTGCATTCGGGTTTCACTCAGGTTTCATTCAGGTTTCACTCAGGTTTCGTTCAGGTTTCATTCAGGTTTCACTCAGGTTTCACTCAGGTTTCGTTCAGGTTTCACTCAGGTTTCACTCAGGTTTCGTTCAGGTTTCATTCAGGTTTCATTCAGGTTTCACTCAGGTTTCACTCAGGTTTCGTTCAGGTCTCATTCAGGTTTCGTTCAGGTTTCACTCAGGATTCATTCAAGTTTCACTCAGGTTTCATTCAGGTTTCATTCAGGTTTCGTTCAAGTTTCACTCAGGTTTCATTCAGGTTTCATTCAGGTTTCGTTCAAGTTTCACTCAGGTTTCATTCAGGTTTCATTCAGGTTTCGTTCAAGTTTCACTCAGGTTTCATTCAGGTTTCACTCAGGTTTCATTCAAGTTTCACTCAGGTTTCATTCAGGTTTCATTCAGGTTTCATTCAGGTTTCACTCAGGTTTCATTCAAGTTTCACTCAGGTTTCATTCAAGTTTCACTCAGATTTCACTCAGGTTTCATTCAGGTTTCGTTCAAGTTTCACTCAGGTTTCATTCAGGTTTCACTCAGGTTTCACTCAGGTTTCGTTCAGGTTTCATTCAGGTTTCATTCAGGTTTCACTCAGGTTTCACTCAGGTTTCGTTCAGGTTTCATTCAGGTTTCACTCAGGTTTCATTCAAGTTTCACTCAGGTTTCACTCAGGTTTCGTTCAGGTTTCATTCAGGTTTCATTCAGGTTTCACTCAGGTTTCACTCAGGTTTCGTTCAGGTTTCATTCAGGTTTCGTTCAGGTTTCACTCAGGATTCATTCAAGTTTCACTCAGGTTTCATTCGGGTTTCACTCGGGTTTCACTCGGGTTGCATTCGGGTTTCACTCAGGTTTCATTCAGGTTTCACTCAGGTTTCATTCAGGTTTCATTCAGGTTTCACTCAGGTTTCACTCAGGTTTCGTTCAGGTTTCACTCAGGTTTCACTCAGGTTTCGTTCAGGTTTCATTCAGGTTTCATTCAGGTTTCACTCAGGTTTCACTCAGGTTTCGTTCAGGTCTCATTCAGGTTTCGTTCAGGTTTCACTCAGGATTCATTCAAGTTTCACTCAGGTTTCATTCAGGTTTCATTCAGGTTTCGTTCAAGTTTCACTCAGGTTTCATTCAGGTTTCACTCAGGTTTCGTTCAAGTTTCACTCAGGTTTCATTCAGGTTTCACTCAGGTTTCATTCAAGTTTCACTCAGGTTTCACTCAGGTTTCGTTCAGGTCTCATTCAGGTTTCGTTCAGGTTTCACTCAGGATTCATTCAAGTTTCACTCAGGTTTCATTCAGGTTTCATTCAGGTTTCGTTCAAGTTTCACTCAGGTTTCATTCAGGTTTCATTCAGGTTTCGTTCAAGTTTCACTCAGGTTTCATTCAGGTTTCACTCAGGTTTCGTTCAAGTTTCACTCAGGTTTCATTCAGGTTTCACTCAGGTTTCATTCAAGTTTCACTCAGGTTTCATTCAGGTTTCATTCAGGTTTCGTTCAAGTTTCACTCAGGTTTCATTCAGGTTTCATTCAGGTTTCGTTCAAGTTTCACTCAGGTTTCATTCAGGTTTCACTCAGGTTTCATTCAAGTTTCACTCAGGTTTCACTCAGGTTTCGTTCAGGTCTCATTCAGGTTTCGTTCAGGTTTCACTCAGGATTCATTCAAGTTTCACTCTGGTTTCATTCAGGTTTCATTCAGGTTTCGTTCAAGTTTCACTCAGGTTTCATTCAGGTTTCACTCAGGTTTCGTTCAAGTTTCACTCAGGTTTCATTCAGGTTTCACTCAGGTTTCATTCAAGTTTCACTCAGGTTTCATTCAGGTTTCATTCAGGTTTCGTTCAAGTTTCACTCAGGTTTCATTCAGGTTTCATTCAGGTTTCGTTCAAGTTTCACTCAGGTTTCATTCAGGTTTCACTCAGGTTTCATTCAAGTTTCACTCAGGTTTCATTCAGGTTTCGTTCAGGTTTCACTCAGGTTTCATCCAGGTTTCGTTCAAGTTTCACTCAGGTTTCATTCAGGTTTCACTCAGGTTTCACTCAGGTTTCGTTCAGGTTTCATTCAGGTTTCATTCAGGTTTCACTCAGGTTTCACTCAGGTTTCGTTCAGGTTTCATTCAGGTTTCGTTCAGGTTTCACTCAGGATTCATTCAAGTTTCACTCAGGTTTCACTCAGGTTTCACTCAGGTTTCGTTCAGGTTTCATTCAGGTTTCGTTCAGGTTTCACTCAGGATTCATTCAAGTTTCACTCAGGTTTCATTCGGGTTTCACTTGGGTTTCATTCGGGTTTCATTCGGGTTTCACTCGGGTTTCATTCGGGTTTCATTCGGGTTTCATTCTGGTTTCACTCGGGTTTCATTCAGGTTTCACTCGGGTTTCATTCGGGTTTCACTCGGGTTTCACTCGGGTTGCATTCGGGTTTCACTCAGGTTTCATTCAGGTTTCACTCAGGTTTTGTTCAGGTTTCATTCAGGTTTCACTCAGGTTTCACTCAGGTTTCGTTCAGGTTTCACTCAGGTTTCACTCAGGTTTCGTTCAGGTTTCATTCAGGTTTCATTCAGGTTTCACTCAGGTTTCGTTCAGGTTTCATTCAGGTTTCGTTCAGGTTTCACTCAGGATTCATTCAAGTTTCACTCAGGTTTCATTCAGGTTTCATTCAGGTTTCGTTCAAGTTTCACTCAGGTTTCATTCAGGTTTCACTCAGGTTTCGTTCAAGTTTCACTCAGGTTTCATTCAGGTTTCACTCAGGTTTCATTCAAGTTTCACTCAGGTTTCATTCAGGTTTCATTCAGGTTTCGTTCAAGTTTCACTCAGGTTTCATTCAGGTTTCACTCAGGTTTCATTCAAGTTTCACTCAGGTTTCATTCAGGTTTCATTCAGGTTTCGTTCAAGTTTCACTCAGGTTTCATTCAGGTTTCATTCAGGTTTCGTTCAAGTTTCACTCAGGTTTCATTCAGGTTTCATTCAGGTTTCGTTCAAGTTTCACTCAGGTTTCATTCAGGTTTCACTCAGGTTTCATTCAAGTTTCACTCAGGTTTGATTCAGGTTTCATTCAGGTTTCGTTCAAGTTTCACTCAGGTTTCATTCAGGTTTCACTCAGGTTTCACTCAGGTTTCGTTCAGGTTTCATTCAGGTTTCATTCAGGTTTCACTCAGGTTTCACTCAGGTTTCGTTCAGGTTTCATTCAGGTTTCGTTCAGGTTTCACTCAGGATTCGTTCAAGTTTCACTCAGGTTTCATTCAGGTTTCATTCAGGTTTCGTTCAAGTTTCACTCAGGTTTCATTCAGGTTTCACTCAGGTTTCGTTCAAGTTTCACTCAGGTTTCATTCAGGTTTCACTCAGGTTTCATTCAAGTTTCACTCAGGTTTCACTCAGGTTTCGTTCAAGTTTCACTCAGGTTTCATTCAGGTTTCATTCAGGTTTCGTTCAAGTTTCACTCAGGTTTCATTCAGGTTTCACTCAGGTTTCATTCAAGTTTCACTCAGGTTTCATTCAGGTTTCATTCAGGTTTCGTTCAAGTTTCACTCAGGTTTCATTCAGGTTTCACTCAGGTTTCACTCAGGTTTCGTTCAGGTTTCATTCAGGTTTCACTCAGGTTTCACTCAGGTTTCGTTCAGGTTTCATTCAGGTTTCGTTCAGGTTTCACTCAGGATTCATTCAAGTTTCACTCAGGTTTCATTCAAGTTTCACTCAGGTTTCATTCAGGTTTCGTTCAGGTTTCACTCAGGTTTCATTCAAGTTTCACTCAGGTTTCGTTCAGGTTTCATTCAGGTTTCACTCAGGTTTCATTGAGGTTTCACTCAGGTTTCGTTCAGGTTTCGTTCAGGTTTCACTCAGGTTTCACTCAGGTTTCATTCAGGTTTCACTCAGGTTTCGTTCAGGTTTCGTTCAGGTTTCACTCAGGATTCATTCAGGTTTCATTCATGCTAACAAAGTGATGCTAGCAGAGTGATGTTAACAATCCAGAACTGAGTCACTGCACAGTCAGCAGGAGATGCTGCTGCAGAATCACAGAACCCTCCCAGTGTTCCCAGTCGTTCCAGAACTGTACTGGAAACCATCGGGTTCTGAACACGAGAACCTGATTGCATTATCGGTACTTTACTCTGAAGTTTCAAACTGAATGGAAATAATTTCCTGTTCAGGTCTCGAAGTAAACCAGCTTCTCTTGTCTTTTCCATTTTGTAGAAAAACCAAGAGGAAAATCAGATCTACACCTCACCTTCGCTGCTTCTTTCAGGTGAAACGTCGTCTGTTTAGATGGATTAACTCTGGTTCAGAGACTGATGGTGGTTCAGTCTGTAGGAACCGGGTCAGAACAGTTCTTACCGTTTCAGCCGCCATGAGTGCCGCTGGGACACTGCGCAGGAACGACATGTCCATCCTGGAGGTGGTGCTGGAAGCCAGCCCCCGCAGCCGGCCAGCCCCCTGCTGGGGCTGTGGGGAGCTAGTCTCCGTGGTTACCTTGGAGGGAAAGTCCGCCATGTTATTTTCTTCTGGAGATTCGCCTCAGAAAAACAGCAGCACTCCACACCGTTCAGATCAGGAGATGTTCAAACCAGAGAACATGAAGCAGCGCAGCGTCCTCCTGCTGCTACTGGGCACTAATGGAGGCAAGAACACACTTCCTTCTCCTACACACACACACACACACACCAAGTGTTTCGTCACCTCCCTCCTATCTGCTTCTCTCTCCCAGCGCCGCCTCCCATATGGCTCTCAGGGGCCGCTCACCTGGTAACTCATTAATATCAGGATAATAACACACACACACACACTAAGACTGACTCAACAACGCCCTCTGGTGTCTAACCCAGTTTCACATTTTAATGCTAAATCATTTCTGTTGTAATGCTGGAGATAATGTTGATGTTTGAATATTGATGGTCTGTATCAGCTCTTCACGTGGCTCACATAGTTACCAGGACTCACATGACTTCTATCTGTTCTCTGACAGGAGGAACTGATGGCGTTACTATAGAAAAAGCTGATTTTTATTTCTGTCAGCTGAATATTCTCTTTATTATGTTTTTAAACTTCAGGACATAATCCATAAAACCCCCAAAATAATCCAGATGACGAAGAAACCGCTGAGGTGCAAACTTCATTTAGGATTAAAACTAAATCACATTTTCAGTTTGAATTGATTCAGCCCCAAAGTTCCCCAGAATGCATCTGGAGCAGAATGAAATAAAGAGGGAAGATGGGTGAAATGAGCACATGTTTATTTATTATTTATGAGGATGAAGTCACACAGGAAAACAGCTTCATTAACATCATCTGCATCATTTAACATCCAAACTTTCAGCTTGACACATATTCACTTTAAATTCTTCTGATTTCAGGCGTTAAAGGAGAAAAAACAGCAGATTGAACCGCGAGAAATAAATACCATCACGAGAACAGGAAGCAGAATTATTCTACACTTCCTGTCTGAGACACCAGTAACATTTCCACACCTGCTAAAATATCAGGTCCAGAAAATGGTTTGACTTAAATAAATAGGATTTATCCATCGGTAACGTCAGATTGTTGCCATTCAGTCGACAAGAGAAGAAAAGATCAAACCATGAAGATCAGGACGGGATGGACAGGGTGGACGGGGGGACAGGTGAGTCCTCAGGTGTAAAACTTGCTGTTGTTTATCTTCTTCTCCTTTGACCTGAAGACGAATAAGAGTTAAAGTTGCAGAGTGAATAAGTGAATCTGACCTGATATTAATAAAAACTTTGATTATTTTATTTTTTATTTACTAAAGGGCTAAAGAGAAAATAAAGTCTAAATGTTTTATATTGCTTCATGAGGGAAAATCACAAGGACATAAAATCTTTAAAAGGATCCAGGACGGGGCGTGCCGTGGTGGCGTAGCGGTTAGCGCGACCCGTATTTGGAGGCCTTGAGTCCTCGACGCGGCCGTCGCGGGTTCGACTCCTGGACCCGATGACATTTGCCGCATGTCTTCCCCCCTCTCCTTCCCCGTTTCCTGTCAGCCTGCTGTCACATATGGGACACTAGAGCCCACAAAAGACCCCTGGAGGGGTAAAAAAAAGGATCCAGGACTAGTTGAACATGTTGAAAAAATTTGTTGCAATTTATCTATTAACTAAAAAATCGCTGTTTGTGATTCGCCAGAACTCATAATTACTTCAAAAACATCTTTTGATATAGTCTTCAACCATGGAGGTCGCCATTTTTTCACGCCTGGGTTGATGACGTCATCAGGTCCATTCTGTACTGGAGTCTACAGAAGAAACGCAGGAAGGCTAACTTTACCCCAGTAGTTGTTAATCATATTGCGTTTGACTGGCGTCATTTTAGATAACGCCACACTGTGTCACTATGGGCTGTAATTAAAAAAAATAAAAATGAAAATTGAAACAGAGTCTGGATAATTTCCCACATGAAAGAAAGGAGAGCGCAGGGCGAGAGCCGGAGAGGAAACAGCGAAGGACCTGATCTGGACTTTTCTCCACAGCACTTTGAGCCATTTATACCGGCAGAACCAACGAAGGCTCTAACAGGTGATCGTTACCTTAACGAGCTAAAAATAAATGCCGTGCTGCCGCTGAGACAGACAGAGCTGGACGCTCTTTCAGATGCTAACAGGAGCTATACCCAGTATAGGGAGGAGAAGAGGCGGCAGACTCATCAGGACGGACAAAAACTGAATACCACAACCAGCCGTCAGCTCCGTTAGCTAACTGCATTTCCAGGCAGAGCCTCACCTGTCATCATGGAAGAATAATATAATGATAAGATCATTCATATTGCTATTTTCATGCTGTGTTTTGTACTATGAAGTATTTATTTTTCATTTAGCTTTACCAATGTTGATAACGTTTTTTCTTGAAAATCGCTAAATTTTCGCAATTTCACTCGCAGGTGAGCAGCAGCAGGAAGCCGAGCCTCACCTGGGATTGATCAACCTCTCACTAACTGCACTGGCTGCCATTCTGAGATCATGTTCCTCCTGTCTGTACGTCGCTAATAAAATGGTTAAAAAAGTTTTAATATATAAACTGATTTTCCATCATTTGGCTTATGTATATAATGCACAGTGTTTGTTGTCACCAACTGTGTGTGTAAATGTTTCCTGTGCTGAGCAGCGATCAGAAACCAGAGAACAGATTCGAGGTGAGGCAGGCAGTTCTCTGGCCTCATGGCAGGGGGCGCTCATGATCCCAGACATTGTGACTCCACGTCTGCAGAGTAAGAGACAGTAATAGCGAGCTAGCATACAGTAAATAAGTGAAGCTACACGCAACGAGTCTACGTGTAACTTGGCCGATACAGAGAGCGAGAAAAAGGTGGTTTTGAGTTGTACTTCCCCTTTGCTGTGCAGCATAGCACTAAAATAATATCTATATTTCCAAGTTTCATTGAGTTAACATTCTGCTGTGGCAGCACGGCTATAGATGGCATGTGAAAGTATAGTTGTTTTTTTATGCCCTTCAATGTTGCCTGCATGTACAAAATTTCCGTAAGTAAACAATAACATGCAGGGGGTCTTATGATTTTGGTTAAGTCAGAGCCTCACCGCACGTCACTGGCTAATGGAGCTATTACTACTAGAAATGCTAACGGAGCTAGCTCACCGGTACTGAATGTGAAACCACCACCAGTAACAGCTGGTTGCCAAACCCGACACAGAGCTACAGAACCACTTACTGGATCACACAGTCCGACCAGAGGTGAGTCTCATTCATTGTTTCATTATGGACCTGAAGGCAGCAGCAGCTGCTACGGCCAACTCTTCCTCTTCCTCTGTTTGTTCCTCATCATCATCAAGACTTCTGATTTGTGTTCCGATCGGTTTCATTGCGCTCGGTTCAATTTAGAAAGGCTTAATAATGTTACTCATCACTGTTTTGGCTGGAGGAGCCAGGCTGTTGGACCGTTACCCAGAATGCATTGCAGCATGACCAAAATGGCGACATTCCTGTGACAATATTTTAGTAAAATTTATAAAAACTAAATAACCTACAGTATTATTACATCTAAAATAAACCAAATAAAGTCAATTGTTGCAACTAATCGTGGATCCCTTAAACGTTTCTTAGTTTCTCTTGCGCTACACGCCCTCTAGTGGCAGCATCTGGTATAACAAAAACAAAATCAGCCTGATTTATGGCTCTTTCCAAAATATGATTATGATTCATTTTTCTGTCTGCAGGGTCAGTTTAAAGGAAAAGTGATGATGTCAGTTCTGTCCTCTGCGGCTGACCAATCAGAGCAAAGCATTTTAAAGGAGGGGGCGGGACTTGGCCGCCAGTCTCTTATTAGATGAAATCCTGGGCGTCACTAAACAACAACCGGACCCGCCACTCTGTCAGCCAGAGCTCACACCTGAGATAAAATCCCTCTTCTTCACATTTTATCGCAGCGATCACTGAAAAATGAGTGGTTGCCATGGAGACCAGGTACCTGTGTCTCTCACTGGACTCGCGGACCAGCTGGCCGTGCGGGTGCGGTAGCGCGACGCGCTGCAGGTTGCTGTGCGTGTCGTACAGGAAGGGCTCGCTGTGCTCCGCCTGCTTCTTCCTCAGCTGGCTGGACGACGAGTACAGCTCCTCCTCGGCTCTCTGGACGGGTCACAGGGTCAAAGGTTACGCAGGAAGATGCAAGCTGAACGCACGCACTCACTGACTGACTGACTGACCCCCGCCTGCTGAACATTGATGTAGACGAGCAGAGCGGCCAGATCCAGTTTCTCATTGTAGCCGTTCTTCAGCGGGACGGAGCGATAGCCTGAGAGGAACGGACACACAAACCGATCAATACAAGATCAATAAACCGATCAATACACGATCACTAATGATCGTGGGAATCAATAGAACTTCTTGTTTTCTAATTGTGTTGAATCGTTTTTAAAGTTAAACATCAAAGTGAATTTAGATGAAATGAAAATGTTTTTTTCGCTGATTTATGAGTATGTGTGGGTAATGTTATTGTTAATGTTTTATATTTCTTGTTTCTACTGCACCAGAAAATCGGTTTCTTTTTTAATTTCAGGGTTTTCTTTTGCTGCCAGAAGCCGCCAGTAGGTGGCGTGGGGTTTACACTCTGTGGTTTAGACATCAGAGAAAAAAAATAACAGTAGAAGAAGAAAGCGTATCTGGCTGCAGCACGTTGTGCTAAACTATTCATACCGAGAGAAAAAAAAAGAAAAGCAGGTTATTTGATAAATGCTGATGAATTCTGGTAATGGCTTGTTATGTATGTGATAAAACAATACATTATTCAATGGCACTATTTTGTGTTCTATGTGGAAGAACACCAAATGTGGTAGCGCATTGATTTCACTGTTCTTGGGAAAAATGTCTAATAAACTAGGTGACGTTCCACTGAGGTTCTGTTGAGTTTATATAGTTAAGTTATGAGAAGAAACAGAACATGGTTGATGGAAGAGAAGAAAAGCGACCTGATGCAGTTAAATCCGTTTCTGTTGTGATTTTCTCCGGTGAGTTTTTGCATCCTGAAATGAAGCTAATGCTAACCGGCATGTTCCGACAAGGAAAGACAAACAACATAAAACCAGTCGCAGAAATGTGTAACATTGGAGCAATAAAATGGTTTTCACGGTTTTTTGTTATGTACAAACATTTAACGGTTGATGTACAGTGTGAAATGTTTTCGGCAAGCTTGCCATTAGTTAAATATGTTTTTGTGCTAAATGGGATTTATTATTCCTGCTTACATTTGGACTCCAATAGTTAATGAAGTTCTGTAAATATACTTGGCACATTGTCCAGCTACACAGCCCGACTGTATTTATGGTCATCATGATCAGGATTTTATTTTGTGAAACTATTAGATTTGTTCAACAGAGGAAGTTTACTTCACAAAAATCACCAAACCTACTTCCTGTATAAAGCTGGTTCCTGTAGTTTACCTATTACTGTGTTTCAGACACGTGACCCGGATGATGCGCGAAATTCAGATGGAGGTCCGGAAGTGCATTTCTCCGGTTCAAAACAAAGCAAAATGGACCACAGCAGTAGCTAATCCCTAATGCCCTAAAGGCTGGAACAGACAAGGCATCTAAAAAAAAAAAAAAGCGAATATTTAGGATATGATCCGAATTCTCTCGGTAAAAAAGACTTCTCTTATAATCTTGAGGATTTACCCTCCAGATAGTTAGTTAGATCCACATAACTAACTATCTGGAGTTGCAGACCTCAAATTATACGATGAGCCAGAAGAAAGTTTCCAAAAGCCTGGAAAATAAAATCATTTAGTTTCAGGTTGGGTCAAATTTAGGACCAACAGAATCATTAAATGGCTGTGGACTGGTTTCTGCCGGGTGAGTAGTGAGTTGTGCTATTTAAGTAATTAGTCTATGATAACGATGCTACCGCTAACAACAAGCTAACCCAGGTTATTTCTATGAGCTTGGATCTCCTGGTAAATCATTTATTTAGCTTCTGTAAACCAAATTCATGCAGGAGTTGTAGGTTAATGTTGAGTGGTTGTAGGATTCAGGTCCAATGCAGGTCATGGATTCGCTCCGACCTACAGAACCTCCGTGTTGGAGTCAGACATGAACCGTGTGGGGGAACAGTCACAGCTCTCTGTCTGTATGGCTGGGGAGGTTACATTTCATTTATTTAGCTTTTTTTTTTTTTTAAGCATGAAAGTCCTGCTGAATAAACATATTTTCTGTCCGTGACTCGGGACTGAGCTAGCTGCTAACAACATTAGCACTCTGAGGACAACCAAGCTAGGGCATAAAAATAATCAGATGTTTAACTTGTCTTTCTAAGTTAAACATCTGAAAATACAATTTAAACGATGCGATCGTTACCTGTTAGAAACTCGGCGCTGCAAACTCTGGCATTGTTAGTTTTTACACCTCCTGTTTTTAGTTGTAGATCGTTTATTCACTTTTCTCCTTTTTTTCGGTAAGTTTTTTAAAATTAACTCCCTGTGACCAACTCCCTTCGAAACACGAAAATAACGTTTATCTTTCTCTCTATGAGAACGGTTGGAACAACCGTACGGGACTCAGACTTTAGACATTTTGATGCTGGATCAACAGAAATAAATGGGCTGCATTTACTTCCTGCCCTCCTGCACTGGGTGACGTCGGTGTTACGTCATCTGAAACCCAGCAATACACCTGGGTGTATCGCCATGGCAACCTGCAGCTGGTAAAGCTCCTCCCATCTGTTCACGGTCTGAACCTTCTGACCAATCACAGACCGGATGGCACTACTATGCAGCCACCGTGCAGCACGCTGAGGTCCCACCTGAGCGGATGCCTTTGACAGGAAGTGTGGCCTGGGCCAGGAAGTTGGGGTCGGAGAACATGTCCTCCTCATTGACCACGAAGCGCAGAAAGCTGAGCTCTGGCTCGAACACGCTGAACTCCACCGGCTCTGCCGGCGCTTTCCACACCGGGTTCAGGCCGTTGTCACCTGCAACCAGCGGACAGGTTAGAGACGTGCAGCCGACCGCCGCCTCGCTCTCGCAGCGCGTCAGACTCACGGTAGACGATGGTCTTGAATTTCTCCTCTGAGTGTCCGCACAGTTCCACCTCCACGAATGGGCTGGCGATGCTGCGGCCCGGCTTGGGCAGGTGTCTGGCAGCAATCACCTGGGGGACAAAACAACCAATCGGGATCCACTGAGCATCCGACTGGAACCAATCAGGATTCAGGTGAACTCTACCTTGACTCTGATGCTGTACTTCACTTTTTTCTTCTCCTGATGCGGGTCGTAGCCGTCGGAGCGCATCATCTCAGGCTGCAGCACGTAGCCGCTGTTCCCGTTCAGGCTGAAGAGGGCGCTGTTCAGCTGAGTGTATTTATCTGGTGAGACAACAATCAGCTTCAGCTTTCTAAAAAATCCAAACTTCCTCAAACACAAGAATGAAGCTCGTCTGAGAAAGTCAGGCCCTGCAGATCTCTGAACCGATCTGAAGCTGAAAACACAAAACTCAGGATTTTAAAGAAGAAATTTATTCTACATTTCAAAGCTGTAAATAATCTACAACTTAACCCGACAGAAAAATAAAATCAGGTCCAGTCATCGTTCTCTGGAGATTTTTTATGACTTTACTACCCTGACCCCTGAACCCTCTGACTCCTACATCCGACCCGAGGCCCTAGAACAGATCCATTCTCTCCTCCTCCTCTAGGATTCGTCATCATGGAGACGACTCAGCTGACCCGAGGGTCTCCTGCCTGGTTCCGTACCTGCGGTCTGGTAGTTGAGCGCCACCATATGGCAGCCCACCTCCCACAGTGGGTAGGGGTCAAAATTGGAGGACTCCACCCGCTGGTTTTTGGGGTAGATCCGACTCAGAGCTTTGCGGTTGTAGCAAAGGAATTCCTTGGTGCGGCTCTTCCCTGGAATCTTGTTCTCCATGAAGGAGCGAACCTCTTTATAGTTGTAGTTATCTGCAGAGAGAGAGGGGGTCAGAAGGTCAGAGGATCATAGGAGGTCAGAGGAACCCAGAGGATCTTGGACTAGACCAGTTGAACAGGAGGAAAATGCCCTAGAAGCTATCTGTATATTTTCCACTCTGAGCGTTAGGCCTCTGTTGACACTTTGAGGTTTGTAGTCACACAAGTCAGGAAGTTGTTTGGCCTCCACATTGTTTCCCTTTGATCACATCCTGTTGGTTTCTCACCTGGGTGAGACATCAGAGCGCAGCAGCTGCTCAGCGCTGAAGGAGCCGATCTGGAGCGTTTGGTTCGGTGACACGTTTTTTTTCTGTGACGCTGTTGGTTTTGGTTCTGTGACGCGTTTGGTTCTGTGACACTATTGGTTCTGTGACGCGTTTGGTTCTGTGACGCTGTTGGTTCTGTGACGCTATTGGTTCTGTGACGCTGTTGATTTTGGTTCTGTGACGCTATTGGTTCTGTGACGCGTTTGGTTCTGTGACGCTATTGGTTCTGTGACGCGTTTGGTTCTGTGACGCTGTTGGTTCTATGATGCTGTTGGTTTTGGTTCTGTGACGCTATTGGTTCTGTGACTCGTTTGGTTCTGTGACGCTGTTGGTTCTGGTTCTGTGACGCTTATGGTTCTGTGACGCTTTTGGTTCTGTGACGCTGTTGGTTCTGTGACGCTATTGGTTCTGTGACGCGTTTGGTTCTGTGACGCGTTTGGTTCTGTGACGCTGTTGGTTCTGTGACGCTGTTGGTTCTGTGACGCTATTGGTTCTGTGACGCTGTTGGTTCTGTGACGCTATTGGTTCTGTGACGCGTTTGGTTCTGTGACGCTGTTGGTTCTGTGACGCTGTTGGTTCTGTGACGCTATTGGTTCTGTGACGCTATTGGTTCTGTGACGCTATTGGTTCTGTGACGCTGTTGGTTTTGGTTCTATGACGCTATTGGTTCTGTGACGCTTTTGGTTCTGTGACGCTGTTGGTTCTGTGACGCTATTGGTTCTGTGACGCTGTTGGTTTTGGTTCTGTGACGCTATTGGTTCTGTGACGCGTTTGGTTCTGTGACGCTGTTGGTTCTGTGACGCGTTTGGTTCTGTGACGCTGTTGGTTCTATGACGCTGTTGCTTTTGGTTCTGTGACGCTATTGGTTCTGTGACGCGTTTGGTTCTGTGACGCTGTTGGTTCTGTGACGCGTTTGGTTCTGTGACGCTGTTGGTTCTATGATGCTGTTGGTTTTGGTTCTGTGACGCTGTTGGTTCTGTGACGCGTTTGGTTCTGTGACGCTGTTGGTTCTGTGACGCGTTTGGTTCTGTGACGCTGTTGGTTCTATGATGCTGTTGGTTTTGGTTCTGTGACGCTGTTGGTTCTGTGACGCGTTTGGTTCTGTGACGCTGTTGGTTCTGTGACGCTGTTGGTTTTGGTTCTGTGATGCTGTTGGTTCTGTGACGCGTTTGGTTCTGTGACGCTGTTGGTTCTGTGACGCTGTCGGTTCTATGATGCTGTTGGTTTTGGTTCTGTGACACTATTGGTTCTGTGACGCTGTTGGTTCTGTGACGCTGTTGGTTCTGTGACGCATTTGGTTCTGTGACGCTGTTGGTTCTGTGATGCTGTTGGTTCTGTGACACTGTTGGTTCTATGATGCTGTTGGTTTTGGTTCTGTGACACTATTGGTTCTGTGACGCGTTTGGTTCTGTGACGCTGTTGGTTCTATGATGCTGTTGGTTTTGGTTCTGTGACACTATTGGTTCTGTGACGCGTTTGGTTCTGTGACACTATTGGTTCTGTGACGCATTTGGTTCTGTGACGCTGTTTGTTCTATGATGCTGTTGGTTTTGGTTCTGTGACACTATTGGTTCTGTGACGCGTTTGGTTCTGTGACGCTGTTGGTTCTGCGACGCTGTTGGTTTTGGTTCTGTGATGCGTTTGGTTCTGTGATGCTGTTGGTTCTGTGACGCGTTTGGTTCTGTGACGCGTTTGGTTCTGTGACGCTGTTGGTTTTGGTTCTGTGACGCATTTGGTTCTGTGACGCTGTTGGTTTTGGTTCTGTGACGCATTTGGTTCTGTGACGCGTTTGGTTCTGTGACGCTGTTGGTTTTGGTTCTGTGACGCGTTTGGTTCTGTGACGCTGTTGGTTCTGTGACGCATTTGGTTCTGTGACGCTGTGGGTTCTGTGATTCTGTTGGTTTTGGTTCTGTGACACTATTGGTTCTGTGACGCGTTTGGTTCTGTGACGCTGTTGGTTTTGGTTCTGTGACGCTATTGGTTTTGGTTCTGTGACACTATTGGTTCTGTGACGCTGTTGGTTTTGGTTCTGTGACGCGTTTGGTTCTGTGACGCGTTTGGTTCTGTGACGCGTTTGGTTCTGTGACGCTGTTGGTTCTGTGACGCTGTTGGTTCTGTGATGCTATTGGTTCTGTGACGCTATTGGTTCTGTGACGCGTTTGGTTCTGTGACGCTGTTGGTTTTGGTTCTGTGACGCTATTGGTTTTGGTTCTGTGACACTATTGGTTCTGTGACGCTGTTGGTTTTGGTTCTGTGACGCGTTTGGTTCTGTGACGCGTTTGGTTCTGTGACGCGTTTGGTTCTGTGACGCTGTTGGTTCTGTGACGCTGTTGGTGTTGGTTCTGTGACGCTTATGGTTCTGTGACGCTTTTGGTTCTGTGACGCTGTTGGTTCTGTGACGCTATTGGTTCTGTGACGCGTTTGGTTCTGTGACGCTGTTGGTTCTGTGACGCGTTTGGTTCTGTGACGCTGTTGGTTCTATGATGCTGTTGGTTTTGGTTCTGTGACGCTGTTGGTTCTGTGACGCTGTTGGTTCTTTGACGCTGTTGGTTTTGGTTCTGTGATGCGTTTGGTTCTGTGATGCTGTTGGTTCTGTGACGCGTTTGGTTCTGTGATGCTGTTGGTTTTGGTTCTGTTATGCTGTTGGTTCTGTGACGCTGTTGGTTCTGTGACGCGTTTGGTTCTGTGACGCGTTTGGTTCTGTGACGCTGTTGGTTCTGTGACGCGTTTGGTTCTGTGACGCTGTTGGTTCTATGATGCTGTTGGTTTTGGTTCTGTGACACTATTGGTTCTGTGACGCTGTTGGTTCTGTGACGCGTTTGTTTCTGTGACGCTGTTGGTTCTGTGACGCTGTGGGTTCTGTGATTCTGTTGGTTTTGGTTCTGTGACACTATTGGTTCTGTGACGCGTTTGGTTCTGTGACGCTGTTGGTTCTATGATGCTGTTGGTTTTGGTTCTGTGATGCTGTTGGTTCTGTGATGCTGTTGGTTCTGTGACGCGTTTGGTTCTGTGACGCTGTTGGTTCTATGATGCTGTTGGTTTTGGTTCTGTGACACTATTGGTTCTGTGACGCTGTTGGTTCTGTGACGCGTTTGGTTCTGTGACGCTGTTGGTTCTGTGACGCTGTTTGTTCTATGATGCTGTTGGTTCTGTGACGCTGTTGGTTCTGTGACGCGTTTGGTTCTGTGACGCTGTTGGTTCTATGATGCTGTTGGTTTTGGTTCTGTGACACTATTGGTTCTGTGACGCTGTTGGTTCTGTGACGCGTTTGGTTCTGTGACGCTGTTGGTTCTGTGACGCTGTTTGTTCTATGATGCTGTTGGTTTTGGTTCTGTGACACTATTGGTTCTGTGACGCGTTTGGTTCTGTGACGCTGTTGGTTCTGTGACGCTGTTGGTTTTGGTTCTGTGACGCTGTTGGTTTTGGTTCTGTGATGCGTTTGGTTCTGTGATGCTGTTGGTTCTGTGACGCGTTTGGTTCTGTGACGCTGTTGGTTCTGTGACGCTGTTGGTTCTGTGACGCTGTTGGTTTTGGTTCTGTGACGCTGTTGGTTTTGGTTCTGTGATGCTGTTGGTTCTGTGACGCGTTTGGTTCTGTGATGCTGTTGGTTCTGTGACGCGTTTGGTTCTGTGATGCTGTTGGTTCTGTGACGCTGTTTGTTCTATGATGCTGTTGGTTTTGGTTCTGTGACACTATTGGTTCTGTGACGCGTTTGGTTCTGTGACGCTGTTGGTTTTGGTTCTGTGACGCTGTTGGTTTTGGTTCTGTGACACTATTGGTTCTGTGACGCGTTTGGTTCTGTGACGCTGTTGGTTTTGGTTCTGTGACGCTGTTGGTTTTGGTTCTGTGATGCGTTTGGTTCTGTGATGCTGTTGGTTCTGTGACGCGTTTGGTTCTGTGACGCTGTTGGTTCTGTGACGCGTTTGGTTCTGTGACGCTGTTGGTTCTGTGACGCGTTTGGTTCTGTGACGCTGTTGGTTTTGGTTCTGTGATGCGTTTGGTTCTGTGACGCTGTTGGTTCTGTGACGCTGTTGGTTTGGCGTGCAGCTGATGCGTAGGGTGCACTTACCGAAGCGGTCTTTCTCCTTGCTGCGAGGCTGGCAGTAGACCACCAGATCAGACATCTCCATGGCAACCTCTGCCTTCTTCTCCACTTCCTCCTGTTGTTTTATCTGAGTTTGGACAGAAAGAACAACCACTTCCTGTTTGTACAGTCACGCCATCAGACCACCAACGTTTTCAGCTCTAGTCTGAGACTCTCCCACGGAAACAACAAACTTTCATCTTCTCATGATTTTCTGTTTCAGTCTAAATGTCTCAGTAAAATCTTCTGCTTTATTTTTATTATTTGTCTCTTTCACTTTCATCTTCACCAACGAAACTGAAGGTTTGGCACAAACTTCCTGTCTTAACGCCCCTAAAGTTTTCACATTTCGCTCTGAGATTTGAATGTCTGCAGACTAAATAATCGTAGGAAGCCTGTTGGCATCGGTTTGGTTCTGGACTGGATGACGGACCCAGAAGGTTTTATCGTTGTGCTTCTTAGTCTTTGTGTCATTTTGTGAATACCAGTACTTTGTAGAGTTGAACCAAAAAAACTGATTAATGTAAGAATCCTAATCCTCATTTCAGTGTGGTAGTCAATATCAGTCCAATTTTTCATTTTTAGCTTCCCTAACAGTTATTTTTCTGTAGTTTATAAAACTAACCTGTAACAATAACAGCTCACTTTCTAAGTTAACCAGAAGAAAAGTTATACAAAGATCTAAAATTATATTCAATTTAATAATAGAGTCAGGCTCACAGATACGCTTATAAAAATGTCTATACTCCAGCTTTTAGTTCATGTATTCATCTCCAGTCAGTTTAATAGATGAATCCTCACCTTGCCCCATAACCTGACAAGCTTTGGGTTTGAGAAAACGGGAAATGTCTCCTGGAGCTTTGGGGAGTGGGGGGCAGTTGAACGAACGAAGTAAGATGGGAGGAAATAGACCAGGTTCCAGACGAACTAAAGTCGGGGAACCGGTAGACCAAGGGACGAACGTAAGAACTATGGGAGCAATACAGGATTTTTACGGCACCTTCGTCGTCACACTCAGAAACTCGTCTACCAGCCACGACGCTCCGCCAGCCGTTTGTTCAGAC
This sequence comes from Xiphophorus hellerii, assembly GCF_003331165.1. Classification (NCBI taxonomy): domain Eukaryota; kingdom Metazoa; phylum Chordata; class Actinopteri; order Cyprinodontiformes; family Poeciliidae; genus Xiphophorus; species Xiphophorus hellerii. The sequence goes on along the minus strand of NC_045673.1, from coordinate 166,247 downwards.
CGGGATGATATGAAATTTATTGTGCGGTTTGTCCATAAAGCTACACTTACACTGTAACCATCAGCTACTCAGCCGCCCGCCGTGTTCAGTCTATCAGCTCACCTGTATTAATACCTGCAGCTCTTCCTGCCGTTCGCTCTGAACCAGCAGCTCCCGAAGGAGAAAGGCTGCCGTACTCCAGGCATGGCGCCAGTCATTTTAAAGATGCTTACTGGTCCCCCGAAAACGATGAAAACCCGGGCGTTATCATGGATCAATAAAATCCCCACGGCCCGAACTTGAACATTGGACTTTATGCTGCTAACACTTAGCTTTCGCCAACAACTCAGAGGAGGAAGTCAGAGCTCCGCGCAACGCAAATAATGTCCCGACCGGAACACGGTGCGCTAAATAATAAAACATAAATTAACAAAGCTTCGAGGCAGGTAAATTTACCTCAAGGAATTTTAATAATCGAGGAACTGGAATCATTCGAGGAATCGTTTCAGCCCTACTATGAACACTGACCAAGAAGCAACAAGTAACTAATCAGAAGGAGAACCGTGACTTTGTCTCCTCCTGCATGAAACCAGTTGACAGGTGACCAAAATAATGAAAGAGCAATGAGCATGCGCTCTGTTAGTTAATTTATTTGATGATTATATATATATATATATTTTTTTTTATAAAATAGAACAGTAATGTCAGAGTTATCTCATGAATAAGTTTGTCTCTAAGCTGGAAACAAGGTGAGGTGGACCATGCTGTTCTTGGAGAAACCGGTTTCAGCTAGTTCAGAGAGACCCCTCTACTCCTTATCTTTAAGTTTGTGTTTTATGACCGACCTCCACCCCGCTTTCAATAAAACCAGGCTGCTGCAGGGGGACAAGTTGGAGTTGTTCTGAGGCACCACTGAGACCCTCCCCCTTTGCAAAGGCTGAAGTGATACTACTCTCTGTGTGGTTCTTTATATGTACAGGTTAAAATGCCCATCAAGTAATAGCTACTGCAGTGTGCGCAGAGCATAGCAAAAACAAAGAACGGTTCTCAGTGAGGCTCCAGTCCTATCGTTAATAGTGAAGAACCGTTCAGAAGAATCGGATCGTTTGTGAACGTCACATCACCAAATAGCAGACTTTGGTCACAGCATCGTGGCACGACGCTGTGACCATGAGAGATGAAGAGTTTCCCTGGTGCTTTGTTTTCTGTTCTGGTGAAGTTCTGGCCGTGTGAAGGCGGAACTGCAGCGGTTATTGCTGCAGCTGGAGCGTCTGCAGTCCGATTCGTGGCATCGTCCTCACCTCCTGCTCCCGGTGGTACTGCTTGCTCATCTCCCTCTGGGTCACGTCCCAGGCCACCTGGTACCACTCGAACAGCTCCTCCAGCGACCCGGCAGCCAGGTCGAACTGCACACTGTCCTGCTCCTTGTGCTGCAGCGTCAGGACATGCGGCTTCCTGTATTTACCATTCTTCACTGCAGACAGACAGACAGACAGACTGCTGACCTGCTGGACAGGAAGCTCGCCTCCGTCTGAGGGCGTGAATACTTTGAGCACAGTTATTAGGCGAAGGTCACCAAAACATTCAACTAAATAAAGTCGACTTTATTCACTGACCTTCCGACTGAACTCGATGTAGAATCCTTCTGCCTTCACATTTCATCAGAAGCTAAACTAAGTCAAAGGTCACTTACTGTTCTGGATGTTGTACATGGAGATCTCCACAATTCCCTTACAGAGTTCCCCCAGAGGGTTGTCTTCCATCTCCTGTGGGTCACATCACAACATGTTCAGTGATGATGGCGCCTCAGAGTGGACCGCGCCTCAGAGGCCACCACGGCGCCTCAGAGGCCACCGCGACGCTGCGACTCAGAGGCGACGCGGCGCATCAGAGGCAACGTGGCGACTCGAGGCGACTGCGACGTGGCGACTCAGAGGCGACTGCGACGTGGTGGCGACGCGGCGCATTAGAGGCGACCGCGACGCTGCGACTCAGAGGCGACGCGGCGCATCAGAGGCGACGTGGCGACTCAGAGGCGACCGCGACGTGGCGCATCAGAGGCGACGTGGCGACTCAGAGGCGACCGCGACGTGGTGGCGACGTGGCGACTCAGAGGCGACGTGGCGACTCAGAGGCAGCCGCGACGTGGTGGCGACGTGGCGCATCAGAGGCGACGTGGCGACTCAGAGGCGACCACGACGTGGTGGCGACGTGGCGACTCAGAGGCGACGTGGCGACTCAGAGGCGACCGCGACGTGGTGGCGACGTGGCGACTCAGAGGCGACGTGGCGACTCAGAGGCGGCCGCGACGTGGTGGCGACGTGGCGCATCAGAGGCGACGTGGCGACTCAGAGGCGACCGCGACGTGGTGGCGACGTGGGGACTCAGAGGCGACGTGGCGACTCAGAGGCGGCCGCGACGTGGTGGCGACGTGGCGCATCAGAGGCGACATGGCGACTCAGAGGCGACCACGACGTGGTGGCGACGTGGCGACTCAGAGGCGACGTGGCGACTCAGAGGCGGCCGCGACGTGGTGGCGACGTGGCGCATCAGAGGCGACGTGGCGACTCAGAGGCGACCGCGACGTGGTGGCGACTCAGAGGCCACCACGGCGCCTCAGAGGCCACCACGACGCTGCGCATCAGAGGCGACGTGGCGACTCAGAGGCGACGTGGCGACTCAGAGGCGACCGCGACGTGGCGCATCAGAGGCGACGTGGCAACTCAGAGGCGACGTGGCGACTCAGAGGCGACCGCGACGTGGTGGCGACTCAGAGGCGACGTGGCGACTCAGAGGCGGCCGCGACGTGGTGGCGACGTGGCGCATCAGAGGCAACGTGGTGACTCAGAGGCGACCGCGACGTGGTGGCGACTCAGAGGCCACCACGGCGCCTCAGAGGCCACCACGATGCTGCGACTCAGAGGTGACGCGGCGCATCAGAGGCGACGTGGCGACTCAGAGGCGACCGCGACGTGGTGGCGACGTGGCGACTCAGAGGCGGCCGCGATGTGGTGGCGACGTGGCGCATCAGAGGCGACGTGGCGACTCAGAGGCGACCGCGACGTGGTGGCGACGTGGCGCATCAGAGGCGACGTGGCGACTCAGAACGGACCGTGACATCCCACTGCAACATAGCTCGGGTCTGACCTGAGCCTTGGCGTCAGTCTGTGCTGAATTGGACACTTCCTCCACGTAATTGGCAGGGAAGAAGAGCTGCAGTCGCCCTCCGTAGTCGCCTTTCCACCTGGAGGAACGAGAGCAACGTGAACTGCTGACTGAACCGGACCGGGTCACAGGCCCGTGGGGAACAGGGCCCTGGTGGGGAAGTTGGAGCTTACCATCCGTCCACTTCCTTGGACACGTTATGAATCATCGCTCCTTTAGTGAAGCTCAGCTCGTCGGGTCGCTTGGCCTGGTAGCTGTACAAAGCCCGGACAGTATTCTGGGGCTGAAACACAAAAGCTGATTAATCAACTGCTGCAATTAAAAGCCACGGAGAAAAATCAGAAAAGGCGTTTGCCCACCAGCGACGGCTCGATCTCATTGGGCTTCACGTATGTCTCCATGTATATGGAAGAGCAGTTCTCGTTCTGTGAGCCATGAGAACCTGTTAGTATTCACAGTTCCTGAAGCGCTCCGCTCTCACTCGCTCCGGTCTCTCTCACTCTCTCAGAAACTCACTGCGCTGAAGCGCTCCACCAGCTCCGGCGTCACTGGGTAACGCAGCTTGATCTTGCGATAAAGCGGCTTCTTCTTGAAGTAGTTCACCAGCTCCACCAGAGACTCGAACTCCGTGGTGGTCCCCAGCAGGTAGACGCTGCCCTCCTTCTGGATCCGGCAGTGCTTCACCTTCCCATCGCCTCTGCAGGACGGAGAACAGTGAGACTCTGAATCTGAGGGCCGATCTGTTACACGCTCTCTGGTTTGGTCTTTTAAAATGTTTCTCCTCCTTTTTTAGCTGCAGATAGCCGTTTGCCATGGCAGCAAGGTGTTTAAATCTCTAAAGTTCAAATAATACTGAAGCTGTGACAGGAGTCAGAGAGGAGAGGCTCTCTGGACTGCTGACGGGCCGGACCTCTAGCTTCTCTCAGAGCGACTGTACAGACATCCGGGCCAGACTCAGAGGATCTCTAGATGAAAACGAAGTTCAGGTTGGTTGTTGTACCTGAAGGTGATGGCGAAGGAGTCTGGTTCTCCTTCCCTCTGTCGGATCAGGAACGCTCCGTCTCTGGGGATCCTGAGCAGGTAATCCTCCGCTTGGCCTCTGCTCAGGTTGCTGTAGAACCATCTACGGAGCACAGAACCAGCCGTCACCGCTCCACTCACAGCTGCTGCTGAAAACCTGGACAGGACGTCCAGGCCTGATGCTGGCTGACAGAACGCAGATCTGGTTTCTGGTTCAGACACTTCCCAGAATCAGAACCAGAAAAATAAGGAATATTTCAAACGCAGCCTAGTTTCCCTAGAATAATTCACCTCGGTTACCATGGAGACATTCAAACTCCACGCAAGACAAATGTCTGACTTCCTGCTGCTGTGATCGTTCATAACAGATCGTTCCGTTTTATTCTGAACAACGTTGCTGTTGGCTATTATGATATCAAACATACAGCATTTTCTACTGTGACCCACAGATTGGGTACCCCTCCTCCACCTGTTGCTGCAACCATGAACAGTTCAGATTCTTCTGTTACCAACATTTATCTGCTGATCAGAAGCCATTTCAACAAACACTGCTGCTCTGAAATTAAACTGTTTTTCAAACCAAATCAGGTTCCACGCCTCATTTTCATATCTGCAGCCAACAGATGTTTACAGGCAGATGTTCTGAGCTCACAGCTGGATCTCTGTTTAAACCTCTGTGGTTCACTAAAACCAGAACAACCAGCCACAGCAGCTGGCCGGCCGCCACAACTCCAACTGGGCCAACTGAGACTAAACAGAATCAGATATCGCTGTCTGATCATAGAAATACCAAACTGATGCTCTTAATCTTATTTAGCATGTTTAAAACAACGCAGAGGGCAGATTTGTTCATGTGAATGAAAACTTTTCTGAAAGCGGCCAGGTGTGTACGATATTGGTTTTTAATGATGTGCTTATTCTGAGCAAGAGCCGGCTGCGTGTGACGAGGCGTCAGCCTGCTGTCTGTTAACTTGGAACTGTTGAATGTAAATGCTGCAGTTTGGGAAAACGATGCGATTTCATGTGAAACGCTGCAGCGCCGCTGGACCAACCGCTCCTGCAGGTGAGGGTCCGGCTTGGGCACGGCTTCGGTGAGGCGCAGCTCGAAGTCCTGGCAGCGCAGCGGGTTTTCCCGGTAGTGCTCGATCAGAGAGTAGACGCTGGGGAAGTGCAGGTTGGGGGTCAGGAAGAAGTAGGCGTGGCCTCCGTCTGTGCTGGAGCGGATCCGGCAGTGCTGCACTCTGCCGGTGCGCCTGCAGACACATGGCCGGCGCGTCGTTACAGAGGAAAGCGCAGCAGCGAGTCACGGATCAGACTCCGGCCGTACCAGAAGGAGAGGGTGAAGTCGGTGACGTATCTGTCGCTCTGTCGGACCAGGAAGGTCCCGTCCTGTCCTCCGGTTTCTGCGCAGTAGTCGTGGATCAGGCGCTCCGCCATCAGCCGGCCCTCCTGGATGCGGCCGTGAAACCAGGGCTCCGAACAGTGCAGGTCCTGGTACTGACAAACCAAACCACCAACATTCACCTGAGAAAATGTCTCTGGAAATCATTCAGTGGCCAGCAGAGAGAAATCAGTCGTGATTAACAAGGACTAAAAGAGTTTTAGTTGGACTGAATCAGAAAAGGTACGGAGCTGCACGGCTGCTGTTTGTAAAGTCATTTAGTCTGGAAAACGAGAAAAAACATGGGCTTCTTTTATTAAAGTTCTATTTTCACCAAACTAAATATTCATTTAGCAAGCTAAATATTTAGTTTATCAACTCAACTAAATGTTTAGCTTGAACCTAAATATTTAGCTTGCTAACTAAATACTTAGTTTGAAGCTAACATTAATGAACAATGTGGTGAAAATACAACTTCAGGAAATTAACCCCTATTTGTGTTGTCTTATTAAAGGCTAAATATCAAATGATTGCTGTTAATTTCTGACTGAGTAACTTTACAAACTGCAGCCTATCGAGCCGAAGGAGCTTTGGAATAAAAACTATGAAGAACCGTTTGGACATTTTTCTGTTTCTACGTGATGAACTTTCCTGGAATCGGCTGTTTACCTTCCGGGGATCTTCGTCTTCCTCCTCACACTCCTCTGCGTAGTACAGCTTGTCGTCAGAGATCACACAGTAGTGGCGGTTCCAGCGCTGAGGAAAACACACATTCACATTTTCACACACCAAGCAGAAAATGAGGCCTTGCAGAGAAATCCTGTTGATTTATTTATAGTTCTGCCGTTTGCACAAAAACAACTGGAGAGAAGAATTATAGGAAAAGTTCCGTTGGAATGAGAAACGAAACTTCATCCAGCTAATCTGAAGCTGCTAATCTGATGCTGCTAATCTGAAGCTTCTAATCTGAAACTGCTAATCTGATGCTGTTAATCTGAAGCTGCTAATTTCATGCTGCTGTGATCTTAACGATGGCTCTCATCAAAATATTTATTGGTTTCTCCAATAGTGACTGTACGATGTTTTTTATGGCATTTTATTTTTGTGTATTTATAACGTAAAGCGTTTGAGCTGCAGTGCTGCTGAAATGTGTTATTCTAATAAACTTGATTGATTTGATTGGTGGATTGGTGGATCGGCAGAGCATCTGAAGCGTCCCAGCAGGGGGCCCTACCTGGTCCACCGGGTCCCAGATGTCCAGGTCTCCCTGCTTCTGCCCCTTCCTGAAGTCCTTGGCTGTGGCTCCGCCCTCCATGTTCACCTTTTTGTGCTGCGAGAGGGAGAGAGAGCAGATTTTCCTGATAGCGCTCCGTCCATGGTTAATTGGCCCCGCTCCCAGCTCAGGCGGCTGGCTCCACCCCCTACCTTCAGGATGATCTTGCCCCTCAGCTGCATGGGCGAGGGCAGCTGCTCGGCCAACTGCTCCACCGGCTCGGCCAGCAGCTTGTCTCCGAAGACGTCCTTGAAGATGCGCGCCATCTGGCGCTGCTGCTCGATGGGGCAGTGCTCCTCGATGGACAGGATGAGCGGGAAGCTGAGGAGCAGAGGAAGGTCAGCTGTTTGGCTCCGCCCCCTCCTCCAGGCTCAGATTGTTACGATTCTCACTCTGAGGCGACGAAGGCGTGGTCGTTTATGGCTTTCACCACGTCTTCGAACTTGATCTTAGTGGTTCTGGTCCAGCCGTGGTAGATGATCGGTTCTCCTGGACCTTCCCAGCAGTCCACTGTGAACCAAACACATCTGGGTCACCTGCTGCCTGAGGTGCACCAACACACCTGAAGAACTCTTGAATCGCGGCATTCACATTCGACGCAGCGGCAACCCCAGCGGAGGCAGCGGACGTACGCCTCGGTGGACGACTCGCTGAGGAGCTGGTCACCTGTCAGGTACCTGCAACAGATCGCACCACATCATGCACACCTGGCTCTGAGCATCAACCAATAGCAGTCGGTTCAGAAAATTGGAAAAACAAATGGAAAAACAAATGAACCGGCCAAAAATGAAAAGGAAGCAGAAATCATCAGCGTTCCGTCTGCTGACGTTCATAACAGAGACGGCGAGGGCCGCAGCATCACTACAGCAGAACCCAACAGACCCAACTCCAGGTCGGTTGGTCTGGTTCTGTCGGACCCAGAGCCTCCTCCCGCCGTCTACCTGGCGCTCAGGTGAACTCACGTGTTGTGTGAGGAGCTGATCCAGTAGTGGGACAGTGGGTTGTTCATATCCAGGTTGTTGATTTCAGAGAACTTTTCATCCCAAATTGAGTTTTCCTTGGAAAACAGGAAACTCAGGAACTGAAGGTGGAGAGACAGCAGAGGAAACGTTCAGTCTTCATGGGTCTGGGGTCCAAACGGGCCAACGTTCTGGAGAAACGGGTCAAACACCTCGCTGACGGTAAACTCAGGGTCGTTAGTTTTTCTCATGGTGTCATCGATGAAAATGGTCATCAGCTCTCTGACCTGGTTTAGATCGTTGGCCCACGGCTCCTAAAGCAGAACCAGAAATAACCAGAACCAGAACCAGTCACGTCCAGCAGAGACCTTCTACTCTGAGGAATATCGGCTCTGACTCTGTTTCTAACTCTGTGACTGCAGATGTGCTTCTGACCGGCTGCTAACTAGTTAGCTCCAGTCTAAATAGTTAGCTATGAGCTAGCTAAATATTTAGCTAGTTGCTAGTGAAATATTCATTTTGGATCTAAATATTGGAATGTTATGTATCAACTGATAAAGCAAACGACACCAAATATGAAACTTCTGGAATAAAAGATCCATGTTTTTGGTAGGTTTGTATAAATTACTGTTAGTCAGTAACGCTCTACTGTTACATGAAGCTCTCTAGTTTGTCATTATTGTGAGGTTTTCAGGCATTGCTGATACATCCAGCCTTGTTACGTTTCTGTATAATGACTCAAACGTTGAATATTTTTCATTTTTGGTTCATCACTTCTTCCTGATTCCAGGTGTGTTTTTGCTGCTCGTCAGTTAAACACGTCTGAGTCTCACCTTCTGGTCATAAATGAGGAATCGTTGGAAATCATGCAGCAGCACAGCTGAAGCGTCCGGTTTGTCCGTGTTCCTGCAGGTTGGAGAAGCAAACACGGTTAGAGCAGCGATGTGCTGCAGCAGGTGGAGCTGCAGCAGGTGGTGCAGCAAAGCGGACCGCTCACCCCAGGATGAAGGAACAGGCTTCCCGTTTGAACTCGTCCAGGATCTGAACACAGAAGGAAGAGAGCGGTTAACGGTCTGCGCTGCCGCCATGAGGCGTTGGCGGCGCCGAGCCTCACCTCGTTCTGCTCGAACATCATCAGGTTATAAAACTTATGAAACTGCTCAAAGTCAAGGCGGTCCTTCTTCACTCCCACTTCCTGCAACAGCAGAGCACAGAAGCCTTCAGCGCTCCGACCCGACGCCGTCCGTCTGGACCGGTTCGGCTCGGAGACCCGCTTTCAGCCTCAGAGAAACTTCAGAACCATCAGACCTGCAGCTTGTCCTTCAGAGTGCGAGAGCAGGGAACCTTGTAGTTCAGCAGCGGCAGCAGCGCCTTCAGCTCCTTCACAGAGAGGCTGCAGAGACAGAACCGGGTCAGAACAGAACCTCTGTATGGTTCTGTGAGGTTCTGCTTGTGCTGCTACAGATCCACAGTGAATTTACATATTAGCTAAACATTTAGCTCTGAGCTAACGTGGGAAGCTAGACAGTTAGCTTGGACACTAAATATTTATGGAGCTAATTATTCATTTTGAGATGGTGACATTTTGAATGAATGAATGAATGATTGCTGCTCGTCATAAGGTAGATTAGCGCCACCTGCTGGGACGCTGCCCAGACCTGCACATAGAAAACAGATAAAGAATCTTTTATGTTGATTTTTCTTGACATTAATATAAGTGCGTGCCGCACTTTTCAGCTCTTTTGTTGCTTAACGCCGAGTGTTTTTCCTTCTGCTCTGCTTGGTGTTGGTTTGTCACAGAACGTCCCAGTAGAACCAGCAGGGTGAGTTTGGACCTTCAGGGTTCTGGTCTAGTTAAAGGGTGAAGTGGGGTCCTACCTGTTTTTCTTGGTCTGGTTGACAGAATACATCTGCTTCCTGAGCCAGCTGGAGGGAGAGCAGACAGACGTGATGAAGCAGCAGCGGGGGAAGCCCTGAGCGGATCAGAACCGGGCCTACCTCTCGATCAGAACCGGGGTCGGCGCTGCCAGCGTCTCTTCTCTCAGCAGCTCCAGCCCAGTCAGCCATTTCTGAGCCTCGTCCACCGAATCCGCTGCAAACACGAGCGAAGCCGTTAGTCCAGTTAGCTGTAACTCAGGCAACAACAGGAAACGCATCACAACCTCATCGCTCCCAAACCGGGAAACGCATCACAACATCCCATCAGAGATCAAAGAAATATGCAAATGATTTATGGAAATGTATTCAAATGTCCACCGGGGGCAGCGCTGCTCACTTCCCGCTTCCCTTCTTCTTTTTCATGGTTTTATTGATGAGCAGCCATAGATGTCATCCATTAATATGAGTCACTCTGCTGTGGTGAAAATGTGTTCAAGGTCATCTGTTCTGAAATTAGTTAAATTTCACTTTCAGGGTAGGAAACACACACAACAGGAAGTATTAAATAAAATAAAACTAAGTACACCCTTCACTCTTTGACAGACGTTTGGAAGAAGGAAAGTCTGGCTGAGGCAGGAAGGAGCTCCAGTAGCAGTCAGTGTTGCAACAAAGCAGAAGACTGTTGCTCTTAGCATGTTAGCATGGGTGTACCGATGCTGCATGGATGCAACATGATGACATCATCAGCTGTTAGCAGCTCTGCTAATCCGCCTCCTTTACTTTTGCTGCTGTTTTTTAAATCTGTCTGGTCGTTGGGGATATGATCCTTCACTGTTATGATGGATGGGATTTGGGGTCAAAGTTCACCGATGCTTTGAGATGCTAATCAGCTGCTTTGGTTAAAAAAGCAAAACTTTACATAACTGACCAAAAATAATAAGGAACAAAAATCACAGCTCAAAGGGTGTACTTAGTTTTTCAATGTGTTTGGCAGCCAGAATGAAATCAGCTGCAAGGACAAGTAGAACGGCATTCGGTACTGACCCAGTTCAGCAGAACTTTGACCCGAACAGCGAGAAGAAAGGCAGCACTCACCTCCCAGGCTGAGGGTGTTGAGGACAAACTGGGAGCCGTAGAAGATGGTGAAGCAGGTGTTGTCGTTGTGTTTGTCCTTCCCGTCTTTGAAGCGCTCAAAGTCTTTGGAGTTTCTTCCTGGACGGACTTCCCTGATCTCAGACAGGTCCACTGGAACAGAACAAATGGGTCAGACTTTACCGGACCTTACTGGACACAACCCTTAACGTCCCACACAGCAGGCCACACTTAGCTCCTCCTGCTGGTCATTGCAACAAACAAAATGAATGACATTAAAGTGAAAGCATTTCTGAGAAGTGAAGCTGAGGGAGCGTCCTGATGTCAGACAGGAAACCGGCGGCTGGAGGAGGGCCAGAGCTGTTACTATGGTGATTTACCCAGAGTTGACCTCAATTCAGGTTGAACCGATTCAGAGTTTAATAACCCATCATATCTTCAAAGAGTCGTTCTGGGTGGTGATGTTGTGGGTAGGAAGAATCTCCAGTAGCAGTCAGTCTCACAACGTATCTTTAGTTTTAATGGAATAAAATTTGGTTTTCTTACAGGAGATGATGAGTTAAATTATGATATTTAACCCTGTGGCCAAGTTTTTTTTCTCAAATACTGCTTTCTAAAAATCACCTCCATTTTTAAAGTGAAATAATTTTATTTTAGAGAGTGCATAAACGTTGCAACATCACAAAAGCCCAATCTTTATACCAACATGTTAATATCTTGATTTAAGATTTGAAATTTGTCTTGCATTTGTGACATTTTGTTTTACTTTCCTCAATTAGTTTGTGACTATTCCTTTTTGTCTCTTTTTTCTGCTCAGTTTATCAAATCACACTTTATTACTAATGTGCCTTGTCGAGCTATTTTCTTTAAATTTTCTATGAAGACGGGAAAAACAACAAAACATCACATGCAGAAATGAATTGTGGGTAATGCACTTCGCCAACGTCCGTAAAAATGCGGACTTCGCGTAAGGGCGGAAACAAAATGGGCGGGGCGAATGTGGGACACACTGCGACCTTTAACCTTCAACATGAACGGTATCCGAAGGAGAAACCAGGGGGGGAGAGGATTTGGACCGGACCAGACCAAAGTTCTTCTGATGGTCGCTTTGGTGTTGGAAAGCGTCCACACTGAAATCGGGTCGGGTTTGTTTAGTAGCATGAAGGATGAGGCAGACAATCGGTCTGATCTGATCTGATCTGATTGATCTGTTCTGTTCTGATGTGATCGATCTGATCTGATCCGATCCGATCAAGTCAGAGCTGCTGGAGTTCTGCAGTGGTTTCTCCAGCTGGAATCTCCTCATGCAGGCTGCAGGTCTCTGAACCTCCACCAGCAGCTTGTCATGAAGGATCTCAATGTAATTCTCTACTTTGACTCAGTTTGTTACAGTTAGCTCATACCTGGGTTTAGCTCGTTTACATTTTAGGTTTTAAGGCTGGTTTATTTCAGTGATTTTCTCCCAGAAGCCTCTGCTGGTTCTGGTTCCTCTCTGTGGATGAATAATGGCGGCCGTATACTCACGGACTCCGTCGGTTTTATCCGCGGTGCGCGTCCAGGCCACCTGCCGGGTCTCCATGATGACCTGCACGGTGAGCCGCTCCGCTTTCTGCCGGAACACCGTCATGACCACGCCCATCTCCAGGTCCCGCTTGATCACGATCTTCCTGTACTCCGTCATCTCGCCCTGCGGGCCGGAACGGGCCATGGCTGCAGCTGGACAGGAAGCAGGCGCTGAGCTTCATCACCAATATTACGTCATCATCATCATCACGCTCTAACACAGCAGTGAGCTCAGCTTCATCGCCATCATTGATTATTGATGAATAATCAATAGTGAGCAGCTTCTAGAGGATTCTTTAGAATCTATTGGGAGCTTCCAGTCCAGCTTCATGGACCTGATGGGCGTTTGGACCTGTTGGACGTCTTGTGTGGTTAATGTTTAGCAGTTTGTTGAGTTTTTATTACGTCATAAATCTGCGGTTTTGTTGGCTTTCCCACAGTAAAACCTTCAGCTGTAAAGAGAGACGACAGCAGTCCATTAATGAGGACAAGATGCTAATAAAGTCGTTCTAAAGTCCCAGTAAGCCCCCAGTAAAACCAGTTGATAATGAGCTGGTTTTAAATAAATTAATAAAGTAAAGTAAAGAGGAAGCAGCCGGTCAGATCCTGGAATATTTCATCATGAATTTGCTTCCATCACTGCTTCATTTCACAGGATTGAATCATGTTTTCTCCTTTCTGTGGATCATCTCTGCTTTTCATGTGAAACAGAAAGTTTATTAATCCCCAGAGGAACCAGTTTGAACCACCATCACTCCCAGTCAGACATCCTGGAGATGTTTTCAGAAATCAGCCAGAAGTTCAGAGGTCTCATGTGAGCTGACTAAATATCATTTCTATTACAAATCTCACAGTTCTGTTTGTTCTACATCTAAAGACAAACTATTTGAATTTGCCCCATTCATTTTCTTACTCTACAAATTTAAACTTCCTGTTTCCTGAGAACATGGAGCAAAAATAAAGCTTTGGACTGATCTGCAGAAATAAAACCCGCTTCAGACGTCTAGTTCCCTTTCAGACAGTAAAGTTCTTCAGAATCGCTTGAAGCATTTCCATAATTTCAGGAAGCAGAGCGGCGTTAACGTGTAACAGAGCGGATAGTGTTCAGCTGCCAGAAACAGCAACGTTGTGTAACCAGCAGCTACTTCCTCTGCTGATCCGATTCACCAGCAGCTTGTCTCCAACAACCGCTTCACCTCTGACCTCCTGGAAAACCCACCGAGGGGATTTTTAGTTCTTTTCTAGAAATGTCTATGAAAAAGGAGTAAATTAGACCAGGAAGACGGAGGATCGATTAAATGCCAAAGAATGTTTTCTAGTTATTACAGATTTCTCAGCAACTGAAGCGGCTACAGAACTCAGGTTGAAGAGCAGAACTGGGTTCGGACCAGAGAGGTTCTGCTAGGACCATCAGGCCTCGTCTCAGCCAATCGGCAAGGAAAAAACGAGGAAACGTGACCCTGCAGCCTCTACTTCCTGCTTCCTGTTGGTCCATCAGGAAACAGGAAATGGATTCTTCCTCTGTGGCGCGTTAAGCTGTGTGTGTTGCTCCTGATGCTCCCTGTTTGCGTGTGTGTGTGTGTGTGTGTGTGTTGGGATCAAGGGTGTGGAGATTTTACACACATCTGAAGCGTCACATTAGAAAAGGTTGATGGAAACAGGAAAGTTCAGAGTTTCTCAATTTCATAAAAAAACTTTTTCGTTCATTTCAGGTGGCTTCTGACTCTTCTGAAAAGAATTAGCATGCTAATGTGCTAACAGGCTAACGGGAGATTGAAACACATTTACCAAAGTTCTGACGTAACAGACGCTGAATGTGAGCCTTACCAGAGGAACCAAACTGAGGAAAGTGCAAAACTCCAGAATGGACGGACACTCTGGCTACAGGAAGTAGACGTCTAGCTAGCAACATCTACTTCCTGTTTACTACAGCCATGCTTAGCAACAACATCTGGTAAAGTAACAGCAGACCAGCTGATTTGCTCCAAACCAGGAAACGGAAACAGAAACACGCCTAATGCACATTTTCTCTTTGTTTGTTGCAACATTTGAAGGGTTTGCACATAATGATGAATGTAGCCGCCGTTCTGCGGCGTCAGGCCGGGTGTGACGTCACGGTCTTCGGGGGTCATCTCTTCCTGGGTCAGAGATGCTCCACAGCATCAGGATGTGCTGCAGGTTCAGGGGCGTTGCTATGGAGAAAGGGAAGCTCCGGGTTCAGCTCGTCTCCAACTGCTTTTCCTCCGGGTTTGTCCGGATTTAGCCCCATCCAGCTTCTTCCCCACAGCATGATGCTGCCACCACCATGTTTCACTGTGCTCAGAGTGATTTGCTCTCAGTTTCCTTCCACCTCACAGCTCTGATCTACTTTGTGCACAAAGTCCCAATAAAACACATTAAAGTTTCCAAATGAACTGAGCAAAATGAGCAAAACCAATCAATAAGTCGTCATATTTCCTGACATCGTATTCTCAGAGCCAGCAGGCCGTCAGTGGAAAAACTGCTGAAGTTCCTCTTCAAAGATAGAAATTAGAGGCTTTCTTCTGTCTCCATGGATACGAAATGCAAATGAGAGAAGTCAGATATAAACTGATTTTAATATTTAACCGGCTGCAGCTTTTCCCTCTGAACGCTTTAATAACCCCACATTCATGTGTTCATATTATGATGAACGCATGATACCAGCAGCACCCGGTTTATTGTCGGGAACCGAGAGGCGCTGAGTGAAGCCCGGCTCACATGGTTGGAGTCCCGGCCTGGTGACCTTTGCCCCCTCTCTCATTACTAATTCACTATCAAATTAAGGCCACAGAGACAATAACGGTTTACATAGAAACCCGGTCAGGGTTCATTTAAGACCCGATCAGGTTTATTGGACCCGATCCATCGCTGGGAATCGTGTTCTCTTCCTGGGTTTTCTGCTTTTGTTGGGATGAAACCCAGAAGTTTCTGCTGGAACTGACCCGGGTCAGAGCCACCTGCAGAGTGTTGCCGGGTAAATTACAATCGGTCCAGGTTAATATTCAACTCCTCCTTAAAGGGCCAGTCCCTCTAATTCATTTCCTCATTCTGAAGCGGCGGCAGCACTCCACCAGAACTCCGACCCGTCCAGGACCACAGTGCAGCTCTGGATCAGAACCATCTCCACTGCCACCAGAAAGTATTCACACCCCTGGTATGAATAATTTCATACCAGGAAGGCGCTCTCTCTCTTTCTTTCTCTCTCTCTCTTTCTTTCTCTCTCTCTCTTTCTTTCTAGCTCTTTCTGGGTGAAGCAGAGATGGAGGCAGCGCATCGACCCGAAGGTCCACATCTACTCAGAGAAAAACTCAAACACTTCAGATAGAAGAAAAAAACAATTTCATGTCCAAAAATCGTTTATAAGAGTTTCAATATTTTCTCTATATTAAGATTTTGTGATCCTCTATTGTTTGGAAAACGCGAAGAAGGATTTTAAAGATTTCAAATTACAAAAGAAAATAGTAACGCAAAGTGGTTTCGATAAGTAACTGCAGTCTGAGTGCTGGATTTGAAAAAGCAAGGCGTTACATTTCTGGTTACGTAACCAGTAACCCCAGTAACCCACCAGCAGCTTCACTGGAACAGGTGAGGAAGAGCTGCAGGTACAGGCAGAGAGCGTTGCCTAGCAACCAGGACTCTTTCTGGTTCAGGCTCTCTGTGGATCAGCAGTTCTGATCCGTTCAGAATCTGATCAGCCGAAGAATGGATCAGGCGATCAATAACTTGAGTCTGTTTAGCCTGACGAGTCGAGCTCAGATCTGATCTTCATCGTGATCCCAGTTCTGTTGGCTGGAAGTGACCGAACCCAAACAGAACCCCCTGACAGTCAGAACCGCCACCGACCTCTGACCCCAGATTGGAAAACATTTGAACTCGAAGACGACGGCTGCAACTTCGGGCGCCACAATAACCAATAAATCAATAAGTGATGAATTTAAAATGAGGTCAATCATTTCTGTTCGAACCACCAAGTCCCGGACCGGTTCGGTCCAAACGTCCAGTCACCTTCAGTTTAAGGGAACAAGCCATCAGAACCGGCCTGGCAGCATGAAGCAGGCCAAACGTCTAAACAACAACAACATCTGAGTGGAGGAAGTTTTTAGAGTGGCCTAGTCAAAGTCAGGATGTTACTCTGACTGAGATGCTGTCCAATGACCTGCCACTGGCCATTGCTGCTCTAAAACCCTCCAAAGTGTCTGAATAAATTCAGCAGGGGGTCAAAGTTCACCAAAAGCTGAA
This sequence comes from Xiphophorus hellerii, assembly GCF_003331165.1. NCBI lineage: Eukaryota > Metazoa > Chordata > Actinopteri > Cyprinodontiformes > Poeciliidae > Xiphophorus > Xiphophorus hellerii. The sequence continues at coordinate 149,677 of NC_045673.1, read as the reverse complement.
CACTTTTCACAGCCAGGTCGGTTTTTGTCTTAATAACTGAAAGTTGTTGTGTTGAATCTGATCATCTGATATTTGTGAGAACATATCAGCTTTTCTGGATGTTTTCTCTCAGGAAATAAACTCCTGATTATTTAGGGATCCAAACAACAAAACCGGATAGAAAACCCTGAGAAACTTCTGCAGTTTTCCGCTCTTCAGCGGAGGTGGGGGCCCCGGGGCCCCTCGCCTCCTGCCGTGGTCTCCAGAGACGGCTCGATGGTTCTCCCCGCTAGAAGAAGAAGAAAGCTCATCTGGGCTGACATGAGCCCGCTTTCTTCCTGGTTCTGGGTGAGACCGTGAACGCACCAGAGCAGCGGCGGGTGAAGCTGCGGCCGCCGCTGCACCTGCAGCCAGAAGCTGCCGGGCGGTCCTACCTTGCTCCGGTCGGTGTCGGGTCGGTCCGCCGCTCCGCTACCGGGTCATGGTTCCGACGTTGTGAAACGAAGCGGGAGGATGAGCAGACTGAGCGGGCCGCCGCAGGGCGGTCAGTTCCTCTATCCGCGGCGCGACGAGGAAGTAAAAGTTGACTGGATCGTCGGCATGAAGGCAGTCACTCCGGAAGAGAGGACGCTATCTATGCAAAGCAGAGCCGCACAGCCGCGGCTGACCCGCAGCTTTCAGAATAAATGTTGCGATGCTTCTACTGGGCTCTACTGGTCCCACTGGTTCTGGTTTTAAAGTCTCATATTGGAGCTGAGACCTGATCGATAAGTTCATCTGTAAAACCAGAAGCGGTGAAAAACGATCAGCCAGCCAAAAGTTAGAAAGAAAAACAGATTTCACTTTCAGCTTCAAAAAGTTCTGGACTGGACACTTCCGGTTCGGTTCCAGCTGGGCCCGTCCAGAACCTTCCTCTGTGTTGATGAAGACTACAGCCCTTCTTCATCTCCAGCAGAAACCCCAATGGACCTGCAGCCCACAGCATGATGGTGCCGCTACCTCCATGTTCAGACTGGAAGTCCTTCCAGTCCAATCAAGACATTTTAGAGATATTGATCATTGATAACAGGTCGGATTAAACCCTCTGATGGTTTTTCATTCAGATTCTTTGTTTGCTCGTCTGGTGGAAAAACTTTCCTTCTGCTGTTCCTGCAGCAGCAACTCGAAACGTTTCCTCTATAATAATAATAATAATAATAATAACAGAATTTATGGTAACACTTTATTTGAGCATAAGACTGACATGCCACTGTCATAAACATGAAGGAGTTTTTAGGAATGTTGTCATGAAGGGACGTTCGGTAAATTATGACACTTTTAATGGATTTTTGAAGCAACTTTGCATTAAGTGTCATAATTTACTGAACTTCATGACAACATTCCTAAAAACTCCTTCATGTTTATGACAGTGGCATGTCAGTCTTATGCTCAAATAAAGTGAATTTATTTATAGTGCTCTTTATATTTTGAGATCTCAAAGGATTTTTAATTTGGTTCTTTTGGATCAACGGCTGAACCGGACCAGAACTTTAAAACCTAAAACAAGATTTCAAACATTTCTGACCCGTTTAAATTCAAAGTCCATGAATGTAATTGAAGCTGATGACGGAGTTGTTCTCCTGACCTCTGACCTCTGAAGTAAAGCTTCAGTTTCTGAACCAGGCCTGTTGACTGGTCTCCATGGAAATGGACCCAGAAGGTTGTCGTGTGACGATCAAATGGAGATTTGCATGAATAACTCGGATGTTTGCATGAGAGGAAGAGGAAGAGGAGGAAGACAAGGCAGCCTTTCAGCCGCTGGCCGCCTGCAGCAGCACCAGTAGCAGTCTGTGACGCTGGGCTGCGGGAAGGACCCCTGACCGAGCGTCATTCATCACAATCAATTGTAGCAAAAGTCTTCACATCCCTCTGACCCAGTTCTTGTTTATGTGACGAGAACAAGAAGAAAACGGACAAAAATCTGAAAGGTGTGGCATTCACCGCCCCTTTACTCCGACACCCCGAAATCAACCAGAAGAGCCAAAACAGAATTTACCACAAACCAGATCATAACTGGGGAAAGATTCATATCACAAATAAAAATCTGAAAAGTGTGGTGTGCATTTTATTCTGCCACTGTTCCTCTGATGCTCCTTCATAAAAACTCCTTCAGTCACCTGAAGCGTCCGGCTCAGAAACGAGAAGAGAGACAGAAAGTCACGTTGATCAGGACCTTTACTACATCGATACAGCACTGCAATAATCACCACACACACACACACACACACACACACACAGGATAAGATATTAACCACAAGCAATGAAAAACCAGCAGAAAGTTTCAGACTGAAACAGATTTGAGGTAGAAATCCATCAGATAGATCAGCTGAAGCTCTTTTGTCTCTTAAATTACCCAAGATAAAAAAAATAACCCAAAGAAACGCTGCAGAAATATTCATTGAGCAGAAAACCCAAAACTTTCTTCATTTAAACCATAAAAACCCATCAGCAGGCGAGGAGCCGGATCCGGGCAGGTTCTGTACTGGACTGGTTCTGGACCGGGTCAGCAGCAGCTGCAGCTCTTTTTGCTTCAACTCATCAACCATTGAATCAGGGGCCCAAACTTTTTGCCCTGGGGGCCAAAACGGACTAATTTAAAGCAGCTAAATGTCATTGAATTAAAAATGCAAAAATTTGTGATTATTAAATTTTTTTCTTTTTTAGTTTTACCTGCTCAACAAAAGTATTTTTAATGAAATCTGTTGAAACTGCAAAAACACTAAATCTGACCAAGTATTTAAAGTTTCTAGAGCAAACATCTCAGCAGACATGAAATAAGACAAAACTAACTAACATTAAAATTTGGTGAAAAAGTTAGCAGATTATTTCAGCGTCTCGTTATGAGTTAAATTATTGGTCCTTATTTCTTATTAAAACTTTTGTGCTACAAACTGTAAGTACTTGGTCAGGTTTTGTGTTTTACATAAAAAGACCTTCGGACTGTTGGCTTATTAAAAGAAAAACAGATATTTTCCAAAATGTCAGTTTGGAAACTGAAATTGGCCAAAATTTTTACATTTCTTGACTTGTGGTCAGGGGCCAAACAAAATCATTTCTAGAGCCACAAAGGCCCCGGGCCACACTTTGGACACCAAAACTAATACTCTGATTCTCACAGATTAACCATCAACTATTCAACATCCAGAAACTCTTCTACAGTCAGGGGAGTCGCATGCAAACAGGACTGCTGCCAGTAACGGGTGGGGGAGGGGCTGAACTGCAGTTCAACCTGGAGACCTGAAGGGGGCCGAAGATCCAACTGGAACAACAACCTGGGGGTGAGGAAGCAGAACGCATCGCCTCCTGTCCATGCAGCCGCACATGGCCTAGTCAAAGTCTTCCTGCAGCTCATTGAAGCCCTCGCTGTGCAGAGTCTTCCCCGTCAGCTCCATCATGGCCTGGACCTCCAGATCCACCTTCAGGATGCTCTTCTTCCCCTCCTTCTCTTCCTCGTCCTGAAACACCAAGAGCGGCTCAACATGACATCACCACCACAAACCAGTTCAGACCAGTTTAAACCGGTTTAGACCAGTTCAGACCAGTTTAAACCGGTTAAGAATGACTTAAACCAGTTTAAACGGGTTCAGACCAGTTTAAACCAACCTAAACCAATTCAGACCAGTTTAAACCAGTTCAGACCAGTTTAAACCGGTTCAGACCAGTTTAAACCGGCATTAAACCAGTTCAGACCAATTTAAACCAGTTCTAAAACAGTTCAGACCAGTTTAAACCGGTTCAGACCGACTTAAACCAGTTCAGACCAGTTTAAACCAGCTTAAACCAGTTTAAATCAGTTTAAACCGGCTTTAACCAATTTAAATCATTTTAAACCTGTTCAAACCAGTTTAAACCAGTATTAAAACAGTTCAGACCGTTTAAACTGGTTCAGACCAGTTTAAAGCAGTTTTAAACCAGTTCAGACCATTTAAACCGGTTCAGACCAGTTTAAGCTAGTTCAGACCAGTTTAAACCAGTTTTAAACCAGTTCAGACCAGTTTAAACCAGTTTTAAAACAGTACAGACCAGTTTACAACAGTTCAGACCAGTTTAAACCGGTTCAGGAACCTTGGTCCTGTGGTCCCGCTCCGTACCTCGGGCGGCGCCGGCAGGTTCCCTGCGGCCCAAACCTCCACAGCGTCCAGGACGAAGTCCTCGTCGGCCGACAGCTGCGGGTTTCCGTACGTCGTGCATTTGGGGCGAGCGCGGCTGTGACCGCGGCCGAAGTCGCTGTCCAGCCACAGGCCGAAGTAGTCGTGTTGACCCCCCATGCCCTGAGGGGAGGAGCAGACCGTTACCATGGCAACCAGCAGTTTGACCTCCTGTTATGTGCTTCGGCACATTGTATTTATTTCTGTCTATTTTTTTTTCACTTGGATCATTTTGTATAGAAGTTAGTTGTATGATTTTATTTTGTTGTTTAATATACTTTGGAGTTTTGATAATTCTTTCTTGTAATTTGGTCCGTTAATTTGTGACGCTGTTGGACCGCCTATAAATAGGCTGGGTTGCGCCAGGTAAAGGGCGACGCCCTCCCAACCAACACCCAGGATGCGTTCTGACGCGGTGCGCCCGTCTCCAGCCTGCCACACGGTAGTTTTTGTTAGCCGTTTGTTTGGTTGATGTTTTTTTTTTTGTTGTAATTTTTGACCTGGTGGGACCGGTTGTCCTGTTTTTGATTTTTCTTTAGCAGTAGTTTCTTTTTTCTTGTAGTCCGGTACTAGCAGGGGCTTCGACGGCCCTGTATAGGGTTGGCCCCCTGCTGTACCGTTTTGTTCTGTTTGATCGGCTCATCAGGTCCAACTTTCTGTTTATACTTTGGGATTTTTGTTTTCCTTTTTTTGGGACACGGGGAACCGAGGATTAAATTCTCTCTTTTTCTTCACAGAAAAATCAAAAGAAGCTCATCTTAAAGAAAAAGGTCGAGAGAGTTGAAATAAAAATTACTTTTGAATCCTCATTTTTGTCTTCGTGTCCTCAAATATGTTGTGCCCTTTGTGGACGTAACACCTCCCCATAGCCTGAAGGGTCACCTGACAGAGGTAGACTGGGACTTTAACAAGTTAGTTGACATTAATTCATCACATAGATTTTAACTCGTTCAAAATTTTAACGCAGTCAGTGTCACTTTTGTTGTTGTCTTTCTTACATCCAAAGTTCTGAGCAGGAACCTTTGTGTTCCTGTGTTTCTGGTACACCTGTAAATTTGACACACCTCAGTGCTAAACATGTCGCAGCAGAACAGACGCTGTTTAATTAGCCGATTTATAGATTAAACATCTGAGTGCAGCTCCTCCAGCAGCTTCAGGTGCTCATCATGAAGCCCTGTTGTTTTCAGCTGCCGCTGTGACTTCCTGTCTGTGAGGTCACAGCGGTGCCGGAGCGTGAAGCGGCTCCGCTCCACTGGGCCCAGTCTCACCAGTCCGTTGGGCATCGTCTGCTGGTGCTGGTTCAGGTACATGAAGTGTTCGTTGTATCCTGTCGCCGTGTAAACCCTCAGCGTGGGGAAAACCGAGAACAGGAAGCATCTGGAGTCACCTGCGCGCACACACACACACACACACACACACCATCATGCTCCTGTCCACCATATTCAAAAGAGCAGAGACACTTCCTGGCTGTGTGGCTTTCTGCCTCCAGCTGAGCAGAGCCAAAATGGCCGCCGTCGGTCTGCCTTCATCAAGCAATCTGGTCCAGGAAGTGCAGCTGGTCACTTCCTGTCTCTGCTCAGCCTCCTCATGTTTCACCATGAAGATATTTAACATGCACTACGAAAACTATTCATCCTTTCTGTCAATTAATCATGATCAACTAAATTAGTCTTTATTGACTAAGTGTCAGGAGAGGACAACAGGTCACCATGGCAACAGCTGCTGGTTCTTTAGCAGTCAGCTTCAGAGGCAACAACATTCTGGACTGGCCTAGTTAAAGCCCAGACCTGTTCCCAGCTGTCCTCTCCAAGTGTTTCAGCAGGTAGGACGTCCAGATGAGTCCAGAGGTGCCGATACTAAACACCGACTCACTTATGAAAGTTTCTTAACTCATAATTGATTAGTTAAAGCAATAAAAGGGTGAAAACTTTTCATAGATATTGAACGTAGACATACTTTTACCTACATTTTTTTATTAGCAGTAGCCATATTTAAAACTCTGGCGGCAAAATGGCCGACCTTTAACCCAGCTCTGCTTCTTTGGCTTTTCTTTACTCTCAACAACACAGAAGCTGTTGGTTGTTGAATAGAAATGTGATTCATTTTTCCTGTTTCTGTTTTTATTATTCCTCACGGTGACGCTGAGTTCAGTTAGTAAAGCGCCTGGCCACCAGGAGGCGCACTGCAGCCGATTCAACAATCATTTCTCGACTTAACTCTGAAGAAGAATCATTTGTGATTTTTTTTTGGAGGCGATCTGATATAAACCTGATGTTGCAACAGTTTGATGTTTGGCTGCAGTCGTCATGACAACCGTCAGTATTAAAATCATTTCCAGGATCAAAGTCTGGCCGAGTTACAGGAAACGATTCATCACTTTGATCTCCTCTGGCTGCTGAGGAAACGTTCATTTTAACCCTGTGAGGGAAAACGGAGCGACTGGCTCTGCATTAGGAGGAAGAGTAATGATGATGATGAAAGTGAATGCACTGGTGACAGAACCTAAAGCGGACCCAAACAGGATCAGCATCTCAGCGTCTTAGGAACATCTGGAGCTCCAGAGTCCAGCTGAGGTCCAATTTGTCCTGCTGGTCCCAACACCAGGACCGGTTCTGACCCAGCGGGCTTCCTACCCTGGAACTGGGGCTTGAGCTCCCAGGCGGTGGAGGCGTAGCCCCCGAACACGTGGCCCCGGGTGTCCCGCAGCAGCAGCATCGTGGGCCCGTGGTGCTGCAGAGCGGCGACCATCTTGGTGAAGCTCTCCCCGTGCAGCTGCGTGGAGAAGACCAGCCTCCAGGGGGCGCTGCAGCCGTCTGGCAGCTGGGGAGAGACGGACACGGTTACTGATGAACCAGGGAAGGTAGCTGGGTAAGGCTCGGCCCGGTTCTGACTGCAGAGCAGAACCACAACCAGAACCAGCAGGTTGATCCAGCAGCAGATCTTTATTCTGTTCAGTGATATATAAACTGGGTGGTGTAGAACTAGATGATGTAGAACCGGGTGATGTCTCTATCCTCCTGGTTCTAGTCAGAACTCCAGCAGCAGGTTCTGGACCGTTGGGTTGTCAATCAGACCTGTGAAGGCGCTGCTGCAGGAATCAAAGCCACTAAAGCCTGGATGAGTTTCTCTGATCTGAGACTTTAGTCTCTGGTTCTGATCCTGGTCCTGGTCCTGGTCTTGGTTCTGGTTCTGGTCCTGGTTCTGACTGACCTGTGGAGCCAGGAACATGAGCGTGGGTACATCCAGCAGAACGGTCAGGTGGGTCCAGTCCGTGTCCCGGCACGGCGGCAGCAGGTCCGGCGCCGTCCGGCCTCTCAGGGAAACGTTCAGGCCCTCGGCCACCAGAACCTCCAGGTACTGGGAGACCTGGGACACCCGGAAGACCCAGTCCTCCAGACAGGACAGGTCGCAGGTCGCCGGGTCTGAGGACAGAGAGGGGCGGGGTCAGATGGAAAGGGGCGGGGTCAGACGGAAAGGGGGCGGAGTCCTGGAGCGGGAACTTACCTGACGGTCTGAGGTCAGAGGTCATCTGCTCTGCCAGCAGCTTGACCCCCAGCGCCGTGTCGCCCATCTGCTGCTGCCTCCAGCCCTGCAGGCGCCCCCTGCTGGTCAGGATGTGAACTACAGCAGTGATCAGGTCCTCCAGGAACTACGGATCACAGCCATGAGCCTCCACCCGACATCACTTCCTGTCCCCCTCCCCTTCCTACTCACCGCCGCCACCTGCTGGCAGCTGACCGCCTGCGGCCGCCCCGCTGCATTGTGGGACATGGCCATGACCAGCGGCGCGCGCTCCTCTGCCGTCCCCCGCAGGACGTCTGCCAGGAAAACCGTCAGCTGCTCCCGGTCCGGCCCCGGGGTGGCGCCGGCCCGTCCCGGTTCCGCCCGTCCCGGCTCGATGCTGCACAGGCCCCAGAACGTCCTGGTCACCATGGCAACAGGGACCAGGGCCCCCAGGGACGCCTGCAGGACAAGAAGAGGACAACGCTGGACGAGACCCAGGTTCTACACCGGGCCGGACCGGGTCAGGACCAGCAGAACCGGGTCAGGTCCGAAGTTCTGGGCTCCTGCTATTGCTACAGCTTTAATATTATTATTCACTACATTTATTTCTGCTGATTTTTGTCATAGATTTGAAGATAACTCTTGAATTTATTAAATGCATCACATAGAAAATCTAATATTTAAATCAATAATCAATAATGATGAATCAAAGCCCTCCTCTTCCTCACTGCTTCTTCATGTCATCTGGATTCTCCTCCAGGTGTCAAACTGACAGATTAAAGAATAATTTAATTTAATCTCTAATTTCACAGAATATTTGACAGGTTGACCCCATGACCTCTGAACCCTCATGTCCCACTGGATGAACGACGAACAAAGCATTGAGTTTGTTTATTTTAATCGGCTTCATCTGATTGGCTGATTGGTTTAATTCAGGATGATAAATGTAATAAATGAAATCAGATTTATTTATGATCAACGTTCTTCATCATCATCGTCCTCCAGAATGAAGGTTTTCTATTTCTGTCCACCAGGGGGCGTCCTCCGTCAGAAGCTCATTAATATTAAACATGTCACCATGTCTCTGCTGAGGATTATTATTGTTTGTGCAGCAGCTGCAGCACTCTGGTGGACCCAGGTCAAAGGTCACCTTCATTAACCTACTGGACTCTTTAGAACCAGTTAGAAGTTCCTCCGGGTTCCCGACCCAAGAACTGTTAGTGGAAGGACGACCTTCAGCCACCTCTCACCTGCAGCGCCTCCAGCTGGAGCGTCTTCCCCGGGCCGCCGGCCTGCAGACGCTCGAACGCACCGTCGATCACGGACCGCTCCTCTGGACGGAACCGGGCCATCCGCTTCTGCACCATCACGCTGTCGCTATTACCCATGATGCTCTGCATGATGGGCAACCAGACAACATTCATGTGAGAACAAACATTTCAGCCTGGGCAGAGAGAAAGTTTTCATGCCCTCCATGGAGGGAAACTGTATCTGTTTGGTGAAACATCAGCAGGAATGTGACCAGGGGGATCACGTGACCCCCCTGACCCCCTGGTCACGTGATCCAGATAGCCCCCCCTCTCCCTTCTCCACCTCTCTCTGGGTCACATGACTCCCCCTGACTTCCTGTTTACCAGCCGCTCCTTTCCCTCCCAAGCGGCCGGACACCTTCTACCTGCCACGGCGGCCTGAGTGACGTCACAGCCCGACCGATCAATGACTTTCATCAGATGAGCGTTTCCACCTGAGCGTCCCGCACACACCTGCAGCTATGTGGGGAAGATCAGACCCGCCACGCAGAGCGAGTCCCTCACCTCAGATCCGCAGCCTTGGATGGAGAGAGGAGGGGGCTGCTTCACCCGGCAGCAGCCAATCACAGGGCTCCGCTTCCCACTTGCCGGGCTCTGATTGGGCGCTGGGGGCGGGGCCCAGCAGGGCTGCGTTCAGGAGCAGAATGAGATCTGTTCTGTTCCGGTGTTGCTGAAAGTGGGTCAGCTCCTGTTTCCGGATCAGAAAGCAGCTTGAAGGATGAAAAGGTTTGTTTAGGAAAAATCTTTATTTGATTTTCCTTTTTGATCTTTTAAAAAAACATGAAATCTGCAGATATTCAGCTCATGTCGGCGTGCAGTTCCACGAACGGTCAGCAGATGGCGCAGTGTGTTGAACTGCCAGGTGTGCAGGTGGGACTTCGGAGCCGCACTTCTCAAATGTATGAATAGTTTTTTAAAATGACAGTTTGGATGTAATTTACTCCAAATCAAGAGTTGTAGTTTTAATTTAGTGAAATTATGACACAAAAGAAGCAAAGAAACCTCAAAACGCTCATCACCAAACCAAAATAAATCCCGCTGAACAGAAATTATGCGGCAGGATCATAAAATGAATCAACTTAAATTTACTCAAAAAACACAAATTCATCAGACATTCGCAAACTCTAATTATTTAAAAATCATTTCAGAAGCTCAGCAGAAAGCATCAGGTGCAGTTCCTTCCTCCAGCAGCAGAGGGCGGCGTGGAGCCGCGGCAGGTTGGGCAGCCGCTCAACGATGCCTTATATGGGCATGAGATGCGGCGCGAGCGCTGAGAGCGGGCTGTTTCCTGGTGACAAGGTGTTGGGGGAAAGGGAGGGGTGGTCAAAGGTCATACATGCCCGGTTCTCCATCAGGTGTTCATTCAGCAGTAAAGTCCATTACCTGCATTATCCCCGATCCGGACTAGGCAGCATCATGCTGGGGATTATAGGATAATCATCACCATAGCAACATAAAGACCAAAGGAAAATAGTTGCTGGTTCCACAGCTCCGATCCCACCAGCCCATCTTTGTCACCATGGAGATGGATGTTCTCTAGATGAGCTCTGAGACCAGAACCAGAACCAGCTGGACTCTGGAGCTGATCAGGTGATTTATTCATTTAGAGGTTGAATAAAGTGCACACCGCACTTTTCAGATCTTTATTTGTGGAAATGAATCTTTCTCCTCCCAGTCCAAGTTTTACTTTGCTGTTTGTGATGTGAAAAGTTGAAATCAGACAGGTTGCCGGTTGAATGCCGTCCCAGTTAAACCCAGTTAACCCAGTCAGTCTAGCTGACTGCCTCCCTGTTGCGGAGCCACAACAGCTGATTGGCCGGGCCCGGCTCTGGCCCCGCCTCTCTGCAGGTGAGGACTCATCTTTAGGCTTCCTGCCTCGTCTGACTCCTTATATGGTAAAACTATCTGCTGAGCCGCTCAACAGGAAATTCTTCATTTGAATGAGAAGCTTGAAAAGCAGAAGTGGCTCTCTGTAGTCGCTGACCTCTGACCTCCACCTGTCCAGAGGAGCTGCTGCTGATGGAGCAGCACAACATTCATATTTCTAACTGTGCAGAGCGGATCGGAGGATTCTGCGGTTTTAAACCTGAGAATGGTTTTCTACTTCCTGTCTCTCCTCCTGCTGCTGCCAGCAAGTCAGAATCTGGACGACTGAGCAGATTCCCAACCAGCTGTGAGGAAAACCTGAGCTGCTGCCGCCTGCGTCTCGTCACCCTGCAGCTAGAGCTGCGTGCAGCAACACGTTTCTGCCGAGTCGATAGTCTTTCTGTTTGCAGACGTTTCCCACAACTTCCTCATTCTGGTTGTTCTGAGAGCAGCAGCTCAGAGGATGCTGAACCCCCGCGCTAATGCTACACGATGCTACTGCTGCAAGATGCTAATGCTGCACGATGCTACTACTGCAAGATGCTAATGCTACACGATGCTGCTGCTGCAAGATGCTAATGCTGCACGATGCTACTACTGCAAGATGCTACTGCGGCACGATGCTAATGCCACACGATGCTACAGCCGCAAGATGCTACTGCGGCACGATGCTAATGCTGCACGATGCAACTACTGCAAGATGCTACTGCGGCACGATGCTAATGCCGCACGATGCTACAGCCGCAAGATGCTACTGCGGCACGATGCTACTACTGCAAGATGCTACTGCGGCACGATGCTAATGCCGCACGATGCTACAGCCGCAAGATGCTACTGCGGCACGATGCTAATGCCGCACAATGCTGCTGCTGCAAGTTGCTAATGCCGCACGATGCTGCAAGATGCTACAGCCGCACGGTGCTACTGCGGCACAATGCTAATGCCGCACGATGCTGCGGCAGGATGCTAATGCCACACGATGCTACAGCCACAGGTGCTAATGCTGCACGATGCTAATGCCACACGGTGCTGCTACGGCACGATGCTAATGCAGCACGGTGCTACTGCGGCATGATGCTACTGCGGCAGGGTGCTACGGCCGCACGATTCTACAGCTGTACAGTGCTAATGCCGCACGATGCTAATGTCGCAAGTTGCTAATGCCGCACGATGCTGCAAGATGCTACAGCCGCACGATGCTACTGCGGCACGGTGCTACTGTGGCACGATGCTAATGCCGCACGATGCTGCTGCGGCACGGTGCTACTGTGGCACGATGCTAATGCCGCACGATGCTACTGCGGCACGATTCTACTGCGGCACGGTGCTACAGCGGCACAGTGCTAATGCCGCACGATGCTGCTGCTGCAAGATGCTGCTGCTGCAGGATGCTACTGCGGCACGATGCTGCTGCCGCACGATGCTACTGCGGCAGGATGCTAATGCCGCATGATGCTACGGCCGCATGATTCTACAGCTGTACAATGCTAATGCCGCACCATGCTACAGCCGCACGGTTCTACAGCTGCACGGAGCTAATGCCGCACAATGCTAATGCTGCACGATGCTACTGCGGCACGTTGCTAATGCCGCACGATGCTGCTGCGGCACGTTGCTAATGCCGCACGATGCTAATGATGCTGCTGCTGCAAGTTGCTAATGCGGCACGATGCTGCAAGATGCTACAGCCGCACGATGCTACTGCGGCACGGTGCTACTGCGGCAGGATGCTAATGCCGCACCATGCTATGGCCGCACGGTTCTACAGCTGCACGGTGCTAATGCCGCACAATGCTAATGCCGCACGATGCTGCTGCGGCACGTTGCTAATGCCGCACAATGCTGCTGCGGCATGATGCTAATGCTGCATGATGCTACTGCAGCAGGGTGCTACGGCCGCACATAGCAACCATTGTTCATCTGATGGACAGAGAACCAGTTTTGGTTCAAGAACCAGAAAGGATCAACTTTCCCCACAAAACAAGCCAGACTCTGGTTTGGGTCGGCTCCAGAACAATAGCCGGGTTGTGATTGCTGTGGCGTGTGGGGCCTGCTGCGGGAAGGAGGCGGCCCGAGGAATGCAGCAACGTTCTGCCGGTCCTTGTTCGGACTCCCACAGGTTCTGCATGCCAACATTCCCTTTGCATGCAGAGCTGCGTCTCTGACCGGACCATCTGCCCGTTGGCCCGCTAGTTACTGCAGCTAACCACTGATTCTGATGCAGTGTAACCGGAGCCTTTCTGCGTTGTGCTGGTTTTATTGATTGATCAGGCTGTGACACAGTTTGTCTTTAAAATGGATGATTTCTTGATTTATTCTGACGAGAACAAACAGAAAGCAATCGTTACAGGCCGCCTGCTCCAAGTCCTACACAAAACAAAAATACATAACAGAATTTAACTTAATAAATCTAACAGTGTTGTGTCATCAGGACTCAGTAGCTCAATAAGCAGCGTTGCTGCAGATCCTTCCTGCAGCTGTTAGATTCCAACCATCGCTGCCTCCACCAAACTGCATTAGTATTCAAACCCCTGCAGTTTTTATTTTCTCTTATCGACAATAATCTAATAAAAAATAAAAAAAAACAGTTTTTTGAGTGTAAAAGTTGCATTTTTGATAAAATTCAACTTTTGCTGTTAAAATCCTCGCTTTACTGGATATTATTTTATTTGTTTTTATTTTTCATGTTTTATGATACTTTGCTGATGTTACACCTGAATTTTCCTCCTGAGGAACAACTTACTGTTTTACTTCTCTGCTGTTATTGCACGTGTATTTTTTACGCTAAAGTCATTATATTCTGTTCCACTTCCTTTGGATCATGAAGACGATATTTCTGTTAAACTGTACACTATGATATTAATGTATTTATAAATGTTTGACCTTTTGTGTGACCTTGGTGTCTGTTGCAAACCACAAGCAGCTTCATGACTCAGAATCCAACCTGGAAGATCAGCAGACATAAGATCTTAAATTGAGATTCAGACACACAGACAGAATCTGGAAAATCCAAACATCAAATTTTATTTTGAAATGACTTGTTTCTGTTTTCTTTTTTGCATGGTTTTTTTTGGAAAATCTTCACCAAATGATAAAAGATAGAAAAATGAAAACAATAAAACTCTTGTAGAAACTAATAAAGACAGAAAAATGATTCTTTTTCTTTATTCTTGGGGCAGGGAGAGTTGAAACAGAATAAAACCAAGCGCCTCACATCCTGCAGGAGCAGCCAATCACAGCGCAGCGTCTTCCAGCTCCCATGATGCACCTCTCTCCACTAAGGCAGCCGCATCACCGTTTGCATGAACCGATCTGCATTTTCAGAGTGAGTCCTGAAGCAGCTGCTGGTCTCCATGGCAACACAGGAGCTAAAGCTAACAGCTAGCGGCTGCAGGCCTCTGAAGATGGAGGCAGGTTCTGTCCTGGGTGAGCTGGTCCAGGTCAGAGGTCAGGCCCAGCTGAGCCTGCGGCGTGTTGATGAACCTCAGAGGCCTGGATGACGGGTTTCTTTAAGGTGCCGATAAAACCTGCTTTTAGTTCAGTAACAAACCTAAATGCCTCGTTTGCTTCACTTCTAATGAACAGGATGAAATGGGGTTCTACGGAGCACTTATGGGTATCAACTATATTACTTTACAGGCTAGCTTCCTCCACAGGCTACAGCTAATGGCTAGAGATTTTAAAACAAGTCCAAACTAAATATTTTTATGAAGTTTAAGAAAACATGTAGTTTGCTGTAAATTGTTGTCACATGGAAACGTTCAGAAGAAAACTTGTTAAGCTGAAGACTCTCCTGTGATGAAGATAATAGCCACTCATACACACTTCACAGAACCCCAGTCACATAACATGAACTATCCCTTTAAGACCTTGGGGCTTCAGCTGTTAGCTTTGTCAGAACATTAGCAATTTCAGCTAACAATGTTAGCTTTACATCAAGAAGTGGAAAAAATGGTTGAGAATCATTTTTATAAGACCGATGGAAGCAAAATAAACCTAAGACTGAAGCTCCAGGCTGGATCCCCGATTTCCAGTTTTGGTGCTAAGATAAGCTAGGCTACCATTTAGCGCCCACTAATCCCAGCTTCTCCAGTAAAAGCTCTTCCTTTAGCAGGTGCAGAAAGTTGTTTCTGGTACCAACAGGTTAAAGTGGGGATATAAGCACCAGACAGACGACACGAAGCAGACGGCGTTTCCTGTAGGATCAAGTTTTCATCAAGTGGTGTAAAAATCTAGTGGTCATCTGTGCTCTCTCCCTTCCTGAGAGGTAGCAGCCCCGCCCCAACACTCCCTCCCCCCAGACCCCGAGTCCAACCGCACCCCGTTCCCCGACCCGGTTCCCTCCACTGGACCTCCTCTACTCGGCCTGAGCGTCGTAGTTGGCGCCGCCGGCCTTCTTCAGCTCGGAGCGCAAGTATTCCTCCTCCAGTTCCCGCGGCTCGCTGATCATGAACTCCTTGGCAAAGTTCTGCAGAGAACAGAGTTGCGGTTAAAAGAAACCTCGGGGTACCGACAAGCAGCTGGTTCTGCTCTGGGCCCGGTTCCCCCGGTTCCTACCTGCACCACATCCTTGACGAGCGTCTTGTCGGTGCTGATCTTGGCGCGCTGCAGGCCGCCGACGCGCTCGCCGATCCAGGTGATGAGCGTGAACTTGGCCCGCTTGCTCAAGGCGTCGCCGGTCGTGAAGCGGACGAAGCCGAACAGAGGGATGTCATCTGGGGACGAGGAGAACGTGAGCGGTTCTGCAGAACTCCCACCCAACTAACACCAGTCTGATCCGAACCACCAACTGGGTCCGGAAACATCAGTACCGGAACCGGATTCTCATTCCTGTTCTGGATCTGCAGCATTACGTTAAATTCAGGTTGTTTCAGCGCGACTCGGTCCGAGTCCGAGTTCAGCAGATCCGAATCTGGATCCGAATCTGGATCAGAATCATTGTAAATACAGATGATCCAGATTCAGAGCAGAATGAAAACAGCCGTCACAAACTGGAGCCGGACACAGACCCGGTTCTGGTCCCGGTCTGGAGTCAGTTTTCTCCAGTCCTGCTCCTCCCCCACCTGTTGCTGAGGAGAGCGAAGCAGCGCCACCAGGAGTCTGATGGCGGTAGTGCAGGCTAACACACCAGCCATGTGGCTCCAGAACCAGCAGAACCAGGCGGGCTGACCAACTGGACCCGGAGAAACCGGAACCTGGATCCAAGGCAGCGGTTCTCATCGGATCAGTATTCGGGTCAGAGCCAGAACTCCCTGGAGGTTGTTTGGAGAAACGACTGAAATATCTGAAGCAGTTTGAGCTCAGAGGTTCCGACCCGGTCCAGTAGAAGCTTCCAGAACCTCCATCAAACAGCAGAACTACTGGACCGGGTCAGAACACCGAATCACCGGATCGGAGCAGCTCGTTTATTATTCCTGTTTCTGTCACAGATTGAGGAACCAGAACCAACAGAACCCCGCAGCCCAACCCAATCCCTCCACCGCCTGTACTTCTTCAGGCACTTCCTGTTTCGTGGCTCCGCCCCCAACTCGAAGGAAGCAGCAGGGAGCCGATGAGGCAGCAGAACCAGAACCGGGACAGATTCTCCTGACAGTTTCTATTAAAAAACTAAAAAGTCCAATTTTCTCCTGTTCCTTAAAGGCATCACAGCCAGGAACTGTGTTCCTTGATTCATCTCATACAAACCAGAACCAGAACCTCTAAGAACCTGGACCTCCTCCAGCCTTGAGGCAACGTTTCACATTTCGCTTTTCAAACAATATAAAAACTGAAATATTCAAAATGTGAAAATTAAATCTAAGAGCTGGAGGCTCGCCGGTCGGGTTCTGGTACCGGTTCTGGAACCACGAAGTGGGTTTAACATCCCAGACAGTGTGAGAAGGAACCTGCTCTGAGCTGAGCCGTCATCACTTCCTGCTCTGCTGTCATCACTTCCTGCTGCTCTCCAGGATCTGATTGGCTCCTCCCTCTCAGCGACTCGCTGCTAAATAAGGAGCTCAGAGACCCGAGAGCCGCTGAGCAGGAAGTGATGCAGCAGAACCGGGCCGAGGCTACAGCAGAACCCGGCCGCAGCATCACGGTCACTGAACACCTGGCTCCCAGCTCACCTGTGCACAGCTCCTTGAAGTCCTGGTAGTTGGACCCCACACCCGCCGGGACGATGGTGGAACCTTCGTACTTGAACGCAGCCCTGCAGGAACAGCAGCATGTCGTTACTGCACCGAATCACCGAATGTCACCAGTCAGAGATCAGCTGGGTTCTGGTTCTGACTCCAGAATGGGTCCAGGTGATGGTCGGGATCCCCCCTCCTAGAATGGTTCCTGTGACGTCACAGCCTAAAGCTCCATGAATACAGGACAAAGTGAATTAGTTCTGCCCCGCTGGGCCTCCCCAGCACCAGAACCGGGCCGCTGGCAGCCGGAACCGGACCGGAATCGGGAAGCTGCGTTAGGAGGTGAAGCAGCAGGTGCGGTTCTTTGTTTGTAATCAAATCTGTGAATTAATGAGGCAGAAACAATCCGAGCTCCTCTAATCTTCAGCTTCAGCTTCAGAATCCGCTTTGTGTGAATGAAGCCGCTCAGATTTAAACAGAAAAACCAAATTAAAGGGTTCGCCCTGATTACATGAAATAAAAAGGGTTGACAAGCCGAAGAACTTCGAACTAGTCGATGGTTCCGATTCTGGCCCGCTTTATGTCCGTGACAGATTTTGTTTAGAGAATAAAGAGCAAAATGTGTTTTTTCTGAATGGACTCACCAGCTGGTCTCCGTGTTGTCGTCCCGAACTTGGTTGTAAGCTTCTCTGCAGGCCTCTTTATCGATCTGGGTCGTCATGGTTCTGGAGGAAAATACACCTAAATTGGACCGAACCGGGTTGAAACAGCAGCTGAGTAGAGCGGAGGATGCTGAGAGGAGGACGGGAGTGTGCGGGAGAAAACGAGTGGCGGTGCGGCGCGGCGCGGCGGGAGTCGCTGAGTTAACGGGACGAAGCGGCGCTTCTGCTAGAAAGTGTCTTCATTTCCTGGATGGGTCCACTTTATGGGCGTTGGTGCTGTTAGTCAACCAGGCTGCAGGCACGAGACGCGATCACCTCCTCCTTCTGGCCGCTCGGCGTCTCCAGGGGGCGCTGTCAAGCTGTGCCAAGACGCAAACACAGCTTCCGGGACTGAGTCTTCAAAATAAAGTCCACAAGAAACCTGGAGAGACCGACTCAAATAAAGACTCGGGTTTATTAACAATTTCGATCATTCGAGCTGAATATTTGACTGATGATCATGATTACACTAAAATTAAAAACATTTTGAATATTATTTGGTTATCTGGTTCTTGTTTGCAATGTTGCCATAAAGAAGAAGGAAAAACTCCAAACTCTTTAATAATATCCTGATTATTTGTCAAAAAGCTGAATGTGAACAGTTTAAACTCAACTTGATGTTTATGATGAAATCCACAAAGACAAACCGTGAAACCACCAATCCACAGAAACTTTACGGAAACAATAATTCAAACATTAAGAACGCTCCAGGATTATTTACAATACCTGACAGAACCACAAACACGACCTGGCATCAATTACATCACAGGGAAAATTATATTAATCTGCAGATCTACAGCAACCCAACACCTACAGCAACCCAACACCTACAGCAACCCAACACCTACAGCAACCCAACATCTACAGCAACCCAACACCTACAGCAACCCAACACCTACAGCAACTCAACACCTACAGCAACCCAACATCTACAGCAACTCAACACCTACAGCAACCCAACATCTACAGCAACCCAACACCTACAGCAACCCAACACCTACAGCAACCCAACATCTACAGCAACCCAACACCTACAGCAACCCAACATCTACAGCAACCCAACATCTACAGCAACCCAACATCTACAGCAACCCAACACCTACAGCAACCCAACACCTACAGCAACCCAACATCTACAGCAACCCAACATCTACAGCAACCCAACACCTACAGCAACCCAACATCTACAGCAACCCAACACCTACAGCAACCCAACACCTACAGCAACTCAACACCTACAGCAACTCAACACCTACAGCAACCCAACATCTACAGCAACTCAACACCTACAGCAACCCAACATCTACAGCAACCCAACACCTACAGCAACCCAACACCTACAGCAACCCAACATCTACAGCAACCCAACACCTACAGCAACCCAACATCTACAGCAACCCAACATCTACAGCAACCCAACACCTACAGCAACTCAACACCTACAGCAACTCAACACCTACAGCAACCCAACACCTACAGCAACCCAACACCTACAGCAACCCAACACCTACAGCAACCCAACACCTACAGCAACCCAACACCTACAGCAACCCAACATCTACAGCAACCCAACACCTACAGCAACCCAACATCTACAGCAACTCAACACCTACAGCAACCCAACACCTACAGCAACCCAACACCTACAGCAACCCAACACCTACAGCAACCCAACATCTACAGCAACCCAACACCTACAGCAACCCAACACCTACAGCAACCCAACACCTACAGCAACCCAACATCTACAGCAACTCAACACCTACAGCAACCCAACACCTACAGCAACTCAACACCTACAGCAACCCAACACCTACAGCAACCCAACACCTACAGCAACCCAACATCTACAGCAACCCAACATCTACAGCAACCCAACATCTACAGCAACCCAACACCTACAGCAACCCAACACCTACAGCAACCCAACATCTACAGCAACCCAACATCTACAGCAACCCAACACCTACAGCAACCCAACACCTACAGCAACCCAACACCTACAGCAACCCAACACCTACAGCAACCCAACATCTACAGCAACCCAACATCTACAGCAGTGGTTCCCAAAGATTTTCTGGCCCCCTGTGGAATACAGTAGCAAAAAAGAAAAGAAAATCAACTGGACACACATCTTTCAACCAGACATAAATCTTTACACATATTTTGTTTTCAAACTCCACTGAAGTTTATTTCACTCTACAATTTGCAACAAAACAAATTACAAACCATCTTTACAGTCAAACACTTTTGTGTAACTGTTGTTTTTTTCATTCATCCATACCGCTTCCAGCGCCCCACTGCAATGGCACTGCGCCCCCCTTAGGGGGCGCACCGAACACTTTGGGAACCACTGATTTACACCAACCCAACATCCAAACGTCTCATCAAGAGGTCAGAGGTCATATGTGGGGTTCCCCAACGCTCCACAGGACCCCTCTGTTCAATATATATGCTCCCAATGGGTCAGGTTATAACAGGAAGTAAGATCAGTTACCATGACAATGCAGATGATTTACATTATTATGTCACCAGATGACTTTTCACCGAATCCAATAACTGAATAGATGCTGACAACAGATCAGATGAGTGGATGAGACAAAATTTTCTGAACAGAAGCTGAAGTTATTAAAGAGGAATGATCTAGAATTATAGATCTAGAATTATAGATCTAGAGTCAACACACAGCTTCAGTTCTTACAGCTGGAAACTAGAGATTAGGGTTCCTTCCTTTTTTCTTTTCTACCTTCCTTCCCTCCTTCCTCCATCTTTTATTCTGAAGGGTGAATGAATCATTTCCGGTTCCGGCTTCACTATATCGAATCTGATTTGATTAATTCCTGTTTCAATGGATCATATTCTGAATGTTTAATAAAAGCAGCTCTAGTCACAGTTTCTGTTTGTCGTTGATTGTTAATTATTAGTGAAAACATGCGGTTGATTTCAGGCTGAGAGCCTCATGCAGCAGCAAGTGCTGCTTCCGTCCTCCATCACTTTCACCTGCTGCGTGGGAGCAGCAGCGTTCTGCCCCCTGCTGGTCACTCAGGTGTCTGCAGCTGAGACACAAAATCACTTCAGTTGATTTAAATTCAAAAATCCCAAACAGAAATTATAAAATGTCTGTAAACAGATGAATAAAATGTGCTTTTGTTGTTTGATTTTGAGTTTAGGTTCAAATGACATGACTTTGATGCCTAAATCAGGATAAATGATCTTGTTATTTTCTGTTTCATTCAACATTTTTGACCAGGAGGTCTGACAGGAAGTTGACCCGCTGACCTACTTCAGTCAGTCTGAGGTCAGAGGTCACAGAGGTCAGGGAGTCACTGATCCAGGTGAATGTATCAGATGGGACAGCTGGTTCTGGTTCTGGTTCTGTCTCTCCAGTGGGGATCAGAAAGTCATGGTGGGGAATCATTTCTAAAACTTAAATATTTATCATCATGTTAAAAGTAGAACATTTTGTTGAAGTTATGAGAAATATATGTTTAAAGTTCTAGCAGATTCTCATAAAAGCAGGTTTTTCATAGAATAGAATAGAATAGAATAGAATAGAATAGAAGTACTCTATTCATCCCAGCAGGGAAATTACTTTGCAGTTACAGCATAGAGACAAGACACAATAACAACTACCACTGAGTAGTAGTTGTAGATAAAATAAAAAATAAAAATAAAATATAAAATGCTATGAGTTGTAAAAATATAAAATGCTGTTAATATAAAAAGCAACTTAAGAGCAGTCCTTGCAAAGATTTTAAAAAAATGCAGATATGTATATGTAAATATATGTACAGTAAGTGTGCCACAGTGCAGTTGTGCAAAATCGGACTGATTAGTGCAGAACAATGATTTAGCTTTTATTGTACAGTGAAATTCATGTTTTTAATCTAAATTTTAAAAACTCATGAATGAGAGTTTTAATTTCTAATGAGGGTTTTATTTTACAGTGATAAACTGTGAAGATGCTGGATGGAATAAATGATCACAATAAAGGCAGCGTGGAAATATCAATAATAAAACTCATAAATCTGATGCCATGAGGAAGTCAGGCTGATGAAAACCACAAATAACTTGTCGACTTGTTTTCCTCATTGGCCCGGTGCCAGAGCTCAGCATCCTGCGCCTCTGTGAAGAGTGGGCTCAGTCAAAGTCACGTCAGGGTTCAAGGTTCAGGGTTCAGGGTTCAGGTTCACAAGCAGCAACAGTGTGAGGATCGGGACAGAACAGCCCTGGCTCGTAACTTCACATCCAAAATGGCGGCACTGGTCACTGTTGAGGCATGCTGCTGTTAAAATGTACAACTACAACAAAACAGATTCTTTTAAATGTGAAAAATAAAAAGACTAATGGAACTAAAATGTCCTTTTTAAAGAAACTATGAATGTTATGACTTTATTAACCAAAAATGTAACAATAGATTAATCAGTTTTCTCCTTCTCTAGTCTGAGAAGAAAACATTTAAAAATCATGACAATAAGAACCAAATAGCTTTCTATTCCACTCCCACAAAAACTTAAGATATTAAGATATTAATTTCATAATTATGTGTAAAGTTTTCTCTATAATGACTTTCTGCAAAAGAAATTCAAAATAAATATCAATTCCTACATTTTGTGACATTTTGAGATAATAAACATTTTTTCAGTTGAGAATTAAAGATTTTAGAAAGATTTCAAAAAGTGGATATTACACAAGAAATCTATTCTATATTGAAGTTTTAATATAATACAATTTGGTCTTCTAACGGGATGATGAGTTAAATAATGATGTAATTTATTCACAAATACGGCTTTCTAGAAATCACCTCCATTTTTAAAGTGAAATAATTTTATTTTACAGAGTGCTTATACGTTGCAACGTCACAAAAGCCCAATATTTATACCAACATGTTAATATCTTAATTTAAGATTTTAAATTTGTCTTGCATTTGTGACATTTTGTTTTACTTTTGTTAGTTTGTGACTATTCTTTTTTACTTCTTTTTTTTTCTGCTGTTTATCAAATCAAACTTTTTTATTATTAATGTGCCCTGACAAGTTATTTTCTTTAAATTTTCTATTAAGACTCGAACAAGCAACAAAACATTGCCATAAATTCGCCTTTTAACTCAAAACGTCACATGCAGCAATGGATTGTGGGTAATTGTGGGGACTTTGGCAGTTCGCCAAAGTCCGCCTGCAATTACTGACATGGTTTTTTTAAAGTCTTGTTAACATTTTTAGTCTTGAACGCTCACACAAAGAAGGCAAAACTTCCGGTTGAAATATTTGATTTAGAAATAAAAGAGACAGGAAAAACGTTCCGATTTCTTTCACAAAATAAGTATTTTTCCTCGTCCTGTTGTCACGTTTGTAGCTACGTTTTACTCTGAATTAAATTATTTTAAAGTTTATTTTAGTTTTATGTTTTGATGCCCTGCGGGCTGTAGTACACATCGTAGACTGAAGGGGGCCAAAGATGGACGCTGCCTATATCACCATGGCAACAGACTTTGTGAACAGAAAGAAAACAAAAGAAAAAACACAAATTTTCTTAGGACCTTATTTTGAAAGCCCTTAACGGAAGTTAACAGTAGAGATAAGCTGACATGAAAACTAGCAGCGGGTTTCCTGCTTGGCTCAAAAAGAAAATGTCCCCCTTCCCGGTGTGTCCCCGCCGCAGGTAAGGACTCTGTCTCCTCCTTGTTCGCTGTCTTTGTCTCTCAGTGTCTCTGTCTGTCTCTGTCTTTGTCTCCCAGGTGATTGTCATGGACGGACCGGACCATCCGGGTCGGTTCTGCCGGGTCAGCGAACCATCGCAGGTGAGAGCAGTTCAGCTGCAGCAGATACTGGGGCGTTTCATGGTTTGGACTGTTGCATTCTGGGTAATGCAGTTCTCCAGTCCCCTCTGGTGTTTTCATCATAACTCCATCCTCTCCACCACCGAGTGCAGCTGATTGATGTTGGTTGCCATGCCAACGGCCGTTACCTGACCATACCCTGTCTGGCCCGGTTCTGACTGACCCAGTTCTGTCTGAGCCGGTTCCACCAGAACCAGTGCAGCATCTCCGGGTTCTAACGGGCCTCTGCCTCCCTGCAGACGTTCCGCTTCCTGGACCAGGCCCTGGAGGTTCTGCGGGGCTTCAGCGATCAGCGCCAGCAGACCCGGTTCTGTGACGTGGTTCTGGTGGCGGCGGGCCAGCGGTTCCGGGCCCATCGGGCCCTGCTGGCCGTCTGCAGCCCCTACTTCCGGGCCATGTTCACCCTGGGCATGAGGGAGGAGCTCCAGCCGAAGGTAGGACAAAACTATTCACACCGTGGAAACACTCAGATTCTGATGGGACCGGATGGTTCTGATCGGACCTCTGCCCTCTGTGAGTTCAGAGACAAAAATCATTTATTTCCAGCAGAACCAAACAGACGTGTCCTAGTCAAAGCTTCATTAATCAGTTCTTGACGTGTCCCAGGTGCAGCTGGTGGGCGTGTCCTCTGTGGGCCTGGAGGCGGTTCTGGACTTCCTGTACAGCGGACAGCTGCAGCTGGACAGACGAAACGTCCACGACGTGCTGCAGGCCGCGCACCTTCTGCAGGTGAGACGCTGCCACGGTACCGGGACCAGAACCAGGACCGGGACCAGAACCGGTACCAGAGTCAGTGGGCGTGGCCTATTCAACGCTCAGACTTCCTTAAGTGAAATCTCCTCGTTTGATCCAGTGGCTGTTTCTCACCACCAGAATGTTCTGGTTCTGGTTCTGGTTCGGCAGCTGTGGCGTGCCGTGGATTTCTGCTGCCAGTACCTGGAGCAGCAGGTGAGCGAGGAGAACTACCTGGACCTGCAGCAGCTGGCCCGGTTCTACAGCCTGGAACGGCTGGACAGCTTCATCGACCGCTGGGTTCTGGCCCGGTTCTCCAGGCTCCGCCTCACTCCAGACTTCCTCCAGAACCTTCCGCTGCACAAGCTGACCTCTTATCTGTCCAGCAGCCAGGTAAGACTCCTGAGCCTCAGGTCCAAACGTTTGGCACCAGTTCTGGAGCTTCTGGTTCTGCCTCAGATCCAGTACGACAGCGAGCAGAACCTCTTGCAGGCCGCTCTGCAGTGGCTGGGCCAGAACACGGACCGGACTCCCCAAGCCAAGCAGCTGCTGACCCACATCCGGTTCCCCCTTATGCCGGCCGGAGACCTGGTGGGCCGGGTTCTTCCGGCGATCCGAGCCCAGCTGCCCGACGGAACCGGCTGCCAGCAGCTGGTGGAGGAGGCTCTGCGGTACCAGGCCCGGCCCAGCGCCCAGCCGCTGCTGCAGACGGACCGAACCGCGCTGCGGGGCGGGGCGGAGCGGCTGCTGCTGATTGGTGGAGAGGTACTGCCGCTTTCCTCCAGACCAACCTGAAACATGAGGTCAAAGGTTAACACCGGTCTGCGTCTCTCTGAGGTGGGCGAGCCCGGCCAGGACCTGAGCGGCAGCATGTGGCGGCTGGACGGCGAGTCGGGCCGCTGGGAGTTGCAGGCAGTGGTGCCTGCGCCGCGCAGCCACCACTGCCTGGCGGTTCTCGGGGGCTTCATCTACGCCGCGGGCGGCAGCGCCTCCAGGGACAACGACGAAGACGCCGCCTGCGACCGGCTGCACCGCTACGACCCGCGCCTTGAACAGTGGACCGAGGTCAGAGGAAGTCCTGCCTCTTCCCCGCTCAGAGCTTCCTGTGCTGACCCGCCTGTCTCCTAGTTTGCGCCGATGAACCAGCGACGGGTCGACTTCTACCTGGCAGCCGTTGGCGAGTCGCTGGTCGCCGTGGGGGGCAGGAACGCCGGCGGGGCGCTGGCGTCCGTCGAGTTCTACCGCCCTGCCGAGGACCGCTGGGCCTATGGGCCGCCGCTGCCCAGGTAGGGACCCTAGTTTAGGCGCTTTTCCACTAACCCGCCTCTAACCGGTCCAATCCCGGTTCTGCTCGGCTGTTTACAGATTTTCATACTTACTTCAGGGATAGAACCAGCAGCGCCCAGGGCGCCGAAACGATTTGATTGGCTGCTGGCCGCATTCACTAATTGGCTCGTGATTTACGTTTCCATGCCGACTGCTACCAGAGCTGCTCAGTCGGAGGAGCAATCAGAGTTTAACCAGCAGCAGCGCAGTAGCACATGCGCTAAGTTTAGCAGCAGAATGAATTAGCAGCGCTGTTAGCTGTTAGCCGCTCTGAAGAACAGACAGCAGTAAAAACGAGAGAAACGGTGAAGCTGCTCAGCTCTCTGACCTGCAGTTTAGCACAGATGGTGTGAAACACCAAAACTACATAATGTAAACTTGTGATGTGAATTTTATGTATTTATTTTTTATTAAAATATAATAAAGCTTTCGGATTTTGCATCAAATAGGATTGATAACAGATTCAAGTTATGGATCTCAAAAGGATTAACTACCTATTATTCATTTGTCCACAAAGAGTTTCAGTTTTGAAACCTTACAAAGGATCATGGACTGGAAAAAATGATTTTTTTTAGGTACCTGCAGGTGAGACATTATTTTCATAGACATTTTAAAATGATTCAAGTTTCATGGAGGTGTTTCTATCACTAATTAAATCCAGATCAGACAGCAGAATTATCTCTAAATTATATAATGCCATACAGCTATCTAAACATGAGAATACAGAATACATAAAGAGGAAAAGGAAATGAAGGTAATAATCTCACAAGAAGGCTGGGAGGAAATCTGTCAGCTGCAGTGGATCTCGACCGGATCAAACACATGGCGGGAGTTTTGCTGGAAAAACCATTTTTTTGTTCCACCCATTGAGAGACGATATCAAAGCAACTTGGTGGCTCTAACGGAGCCAAACCACTTCCATGTTTTTTGGACTGCCAGGTAATAAAACCATATTGGGAAGAGATCCACAAGCACATTGAAAATATATTCAATGTAAAAATTGAATATATTATGTGCCCTGCCCTTGTATGCTCTTGTGGTTTTTATTGATCGAGATGGTGCAATCCCCATTATTGTTCAATTCTGTTCATTTTTGTTATCGTTTACAACAGAAATTAGTAAAAGTTTATAAAAGAAAATACCAGAAATGCAGTATGGACAAAATCACTTGGACTCTCTGGTTGTAAACTCATGTACGATCTTAAATGGGTAAAGCTGTAATTAACGAATGTGATGGAAATCTGGCTTTCTAAATAAAAAAATAATTACAAAAAAATATATATATAATAAAGCTTAGGCGTGGCTACTAGTTTTTTGTTTTTTTTTTGTAATTCAAATTTTTTATTGATTTTCTGAAAATTATCTCACATAAAACACAAATACAAAACAAAAAAGGCTGGTGCACCACCCCCCGCCCCCCAATACCCAGGGTACAATCATATATTATATGTGTATTACAGTGTCAATTCAAAAACATTCAGTAGTTGAGAGAAAGGTAATTGTCTGGGAAAATCAGACTTCATCCAGATACATTACTCGAAGCCATAGTTCTTTTCAATGAGTCCCAAAAGCTATCCCATTCCATGTCCCTGTTCCCATCCATGTTGTTGAGCATGACTTCATAAGAAGCTGTATCCATCATTGATTTAATCCACTCATTTAGCTCGGGACACTTTGTGGTCTTCCAATGTCTTAAGATGATCCTGCAGGCTGTCACCAGACCGACCATCACAACTGCAAAAGCTCCTTTTGGGGTGTTTGGCATTTGAGATCGGTCTCCCAGTAAACACAGTTCTGGAGTCTGAGAGATCTCTGAGCCAAGCCATGAACTCAGAGCCTCCAAGATTTTAATCCAAAATGGTGAAACCAGAGAGCAGTCCCAGAAACAATGCAAATATGTGCCCACTTCTTTCTTACATTTCCAACACCTATTGTTTGACATTATTTTCATTCTATGTAACCTCGTAGGTGTATGATAATATCTATGTAGCACCTTATACTGTATAAATTTGCTTCTGGCCTCTTTCACATATT
The DNA here is from genome assembly GCF_003331165.1 of Xiphophorus hellerii. Taxonomy (NCBI): domain Eukaryota; kingdom Metazoa; phylum Chordata; class Actinopteri; order Cyprinodontiformes; family Poeciliidae; genus Xiphophorus; species Xiphophorus hellerii. The sequence goes on along the minus strand of NC_045673.1, from coordinate 122,086 downwards.
TACCACTCTCTGACATTACCCTCAACCATCCTTCTTTTGTATACTCTTTTCTCAAATCTTTTTGCCATAGGAGTTTAATATTTGACGATTCACCACTCAGATTACAACTTAGCAGCTTATAAAATTGAGAGGCAGTGTGTCGTTCACGCGGCATCTTAATATAATTCAATATATCATTTTCTACAATCTTTTTAAATTTTGAGGTAACACAATGTCTCATCTGTAGATATTTCCAAAAATTTGCTTTACCTTCCAAATTAAATGTGTGAGTAAGTTCATTGAAGGACATGAATTGTCCATCTTTGTACAAATCACCAATGACGCATATGCCACGTGAATGCCACTGCCTCCAAAACACAGGTGTTTTACCAATACATATCTCAGGATTATTCCAGAGAGATGCATACTGCTCTGCCTGATGTGGGAGCTTTAACAGTTTGTGTACCTTTGACCAAACTTTACAAGAATGAACATAAACTGGGTTTGTTGTGTCGATCTTTTGAGATAATTTGTGTTTAGGGTCAAACAGCAAACATATATCCCTTTCAATATGTAACCATTCCTGCCCATTCTCACCTTCCCAATATTTTACTAATTTTGCCATTTCAAATGACAAGCAATAGAGCTTAAGATCTGGAAGTTCTAGGCCGCCCTTTTCCTTAGGAGCATATAATTTTTCTAATTTTATTCTCGCTCTTTTACCTTCCCACAAAAAATGTTTAATTAAATTTTCATACCTTTTAAAAATATCAAGTGGAATTGTAATAGGAAGCATCATAAGCAGATAATTAAACTGAGGGGCGGTAATCATTTTTATAACATTAATCTTACCCCATAATGTTAGTTTTATCTTCCCCCACTTTTCAAAATTTGTTTTAATTTTTGAGAGCACCGGATCAAAATTTAGTGAAGGTAACGCTTCCAACTCCCTACTGAGCCTAATCCCAAGATACTTCATACCTTCAGTTACCCATTTGAATTTAAAATCTTTAACCATGTGTGAATTGCATAAAGAGGATAATGGCATGGCTTCAGATTTAGCCCAATTTATTGAGTACCCTGAAACCGTCGAATACATCTGCATAGTGTCCATCAGGTGCGGCAAAGATGTAAGCGGATGTGTTATAAGTGATAAAATATCGTCTGCATATAAAAGCAGTTTGTGTTCTTGTTGTCCCCATAATATTCCTTTGATGTCCTTATTTATCCTAATGCTCACTGCTAAAGTTTCAATAAACATGATGAATAATAATGGACTGAGAGAACAACCCTGACGGGTCCCCCGTGATAAGTTATAAGAGGATGAAATGGTGCCATTGGTTATGACAGCAGCCTTTGGTTCTTTATACAATATTTTGACCCATTTAATAAAAGAGGGTCCAAATCCAAAATTTGAGAGAGCCGAAAAAAGAAAGCTCCATTCCACTTTATCAAACGCCTTCTCCGCATCTAAGGAGATAGCAACGACTGGCTCCTCCTTTGACTGACTCAACCACATCAGATGTAACAATTTTCTAATGTTATCAGAGGAGGAGCGGGTTTTCATAAAGCCTGTCTGATTCTGATGAATAATACTAGGAAGGACTTGTTGTAAGCGCACAGCCAGCGCCTTGGTTAATATTTTACAGTCTACATTTAATAAGCTAATTGGCCTATAATTTGCCGGGTCCGTGCTATCCCTATCCTTTTTTGGAATCAAGGATATCAGAGCTTCATTAAAAGTAGGAGGCAGCTGTCCTCTCTCAAAAATCTCTTGATAGACCTTTTGTAACACTGGAGCAAGAATATCTATATACTCCTTGTAGTATTCTGATGGAATACCATCATACCCGGGGGATTTCCCCACCTTCATCGCTGAGATTGCCTTCCTAATCTCCTCTTCAGTAATTGGTGCTTCCAACCACTCTACATGCTCCTGAGATAGCCTTGGTAGCTTGAGTTTGGAGAGAAAAGCATCACTTTCTCTTTGGTTTGTCTCGTTAAACACTGAAGATGTATACAATGTTTCATAATATTGTTTGAAGCCATTGTTTATGTCTTTTGGTAAGGTTACTAAAGTATCTCCTTGTTTAATGGCAGGGATTGTGTTCAAAAAATCCTCTTTTTTAACTTGTCTTGCTAATAATTTGCCCGTTTTCTCCCCTCCCTCATAAAATGAAGTTTTTAACCTGAATAGAGAATATTCCACTTTTTTGTTATAAATTTAATTTAACTGAAACTTAAGCCCACAAATATCTCGATAAAGTAAATCATCATAACACCTAGCCAAATTGCTTTCTTTAAGTTTGATTTCTCTTTCCAATTTACGAATTTTACATAGACTCTCTTTTTTCTTCCATGAAGTGTATGCTATAAGTTTACCTCTCAGAAATGCCTTAGAGGCCTCCCATGCAGATTGAACATGCTCTGTACTGCCAATATTTATTTCAAAAAAGTATCTCAGGTCCTGCCCCAACTGTTCTTTAAAAAGTTTGTCCTGTAAAATCGAGACATTCATTCTCCATCTTGAACCTCTTATATTCCCCAGTCCTAATCTTATGCATAATTCTGTAGGTGCATGGTCAGTGAGTGCAATAGTTTTAATATCACAACTCCGCACATTATTTACCATGAGTTTTGAAACCAAAAACAGATCGATCCTAGAATAGGATTTGTGACAATGAGAATAAAATGTGTACTCTCTTTTAGACGGATTGATTAACCTCCAAACATCTACTAGACCCAAATCTTCCTTTAACATATGGACTGCATCTCTTCCTTTAGAGCTAAGTGAACCTTTTGGTGCGCTTTTATCAAGTATAGGATCCATAACTTCATTAAAGTCCCCTGCTAATATTATTTGTCCTTCCATATCCCCCAATATACTATTTATTTTGTGGAAAAAATTAGGGTCCTCCTTATTGGGTGCGTATATGTTGCAGAGTATGACCTTTACCCCTTCCAGCATTGCTTCGACGCAAACTATTCTTCCCTCTGTATCATTAGCTTGTTTTATCAATGAAAACTGAATATTTTTCTTAATAAGGATAATTACTCCATTGCGAGCACTCGAGTGAGAGCTATGAAAAATATGTCCTACCCAACCCATCTTAAACTTGGACTCTTCCCCCTCATTTAGGTGAGTTTCTTGGAGAAATATTATATCGGTTTGATTCGTCTTTAAATACGCCAATATTTTGCGCCTTTTGGCTGGATTTCTGCATCCATTAATATTCCAAGATGTGAATTTTATATACTTCCCAGTCATTGCAGATTATAGATTGATACACGTTTTAAACCTGTAACAAAACACTCTGAACTGATATATCTATACCCCGGTCCCCTGATCCCCAACCTGCTCTGTGAGTGCACCCAGCCAAAATGAAAACAATTTACATGGGCAATAAACATTCCCGTCATGTAAACGGATAGAAACAACATAAAAAACAAACTTAAAACCTACTCTATTGCTGCTGTCTACCGCAGCTGAAAAAGAAAAAGAAAGAATAACTACGAGAAAAAACCTTATCAGGTCCGTGGACTCTGCTTCTCTCTGTTCATGATGACAGGTGGCGAGGTCCGCCTCCCAACAGTCAGACACAACATCTTCTATGGGCTCCTAGGAATTACATCAATCAGTTGAATTTGGGGTGTCCTCCCCCTGCTCGTTCTCCTCCCGGCTCTCCTCATTGAAAAACTTCTCTGCTGCTTTCGCCGAGCTGAAACTTATGTTTTTACCCTTCCACCTCAGGCGCAGCGTGGCTGGAAACACCAGGGTGTATTTAGCGTTGCGCTCTTGCAGCTTCTTTTCCACTGCGGTGAAAGCCTTCCTCTTCTCCGCCAGTTCTTTAGACATATCTGGAAACACTGATAGCCTGCATCCTTGCCACTCAAACCCGCGCTTCTCCTTAGCTGCCATAATCACTTTGTCCCTCGCTGATTGCCTCAGGAATCGAATAAGAACCGGTCTCGGGGCTCGATTCGGGTCGGGTAACGGTGCGAAGACCCGGTGGGCTCGTTCAATCTCGAACTCGGCGTCATCGCGAACTCCAAGACCCTCGATTAACATCTTCCGAACACAGCTCAAAAGTGTCCCATCAGTACCGATAGTCTCTTTCAACCCAATAACTCTCACATTATTCCTCTTACTGTGATTTTCGAGAACTTGCATGCGGTCCAGCATGGCTTCCATTAGCTTGCTTCTCTCACCAACTGCGGTGTGCAGCCGCTCCGAAGTGTCCTCCAAGCGGGAGATACGTGTTTCAGCCTCCGTTAGCCTTTCTTGCATTGCAGCCACCGCTGCATTCAGTTCCGACGTCGTCTGCTTTATTGTGGAGACATCAGCAGCTACGCTTTGTAGCATGTTACTCATTTTAACCACTTCCGAGAACAAATTCGTTATATTAGGAGGAGAAGGTGTTTCCCCCTGTTCTTCCTCATGTGGAGGGCTGTGACGGGTCGACATGCGGCCTATACTCTTTGAGTGTTTCGTTGCGGCCATTGCAGGATTAAAGTACTTTTTTCCCCAAAAAGAAGTCCACAAGCCTATACTGCTCCCTCACTTGCTGAGAACGGTATCAAATAAGAGCCCCTTACTACAGTATCGTCGTCTAATTACATGTCGGGAAACGGAGAGCCGTTAGCCAGCTGCCATCTTGTTCGCCTGCCCACGTGACTCCCTGGCTACTAGTTTTTATCTTCTGACCGCATTATCTAAATCCAAAAGGTTGCACATTTTAAAAAATAAAGTTCTAGAATGTAATTTTAAGGAAGAATAATTTAACTTTAACTTTGGACAAAAAGTTTGGCCTCTCCTTCCTTAGAGTCCCGGAATCTCTGGCAGGCGGGCTGCGGCTGGAGGAAGTGAAACCACGACACTGCGCGTTGACGTCACAGATCACGGAGTTTAATCTCATACAAAGCAATCGACAACAAAGCTGCAGAGGAACAGAGATATACATTATATCACAAAATAAGACACACAAGGGAAGACAAACGAACACAGAGACAGACAAAGGCACCACGTGGAGAAAAGATGAAAAAAACTCTCCCTCTCCGGTGATGACCCGAAACTATAAACCAAAAGGGTGTTTCCCTATTTAATATATGCAGTCAAGGCGTTCCGTTCTTTGACCAATTAGAAACTTAGAAACTCCCCTCATCACAGCCCCGATGTCTGGTTTTTGTCTAGGCGAAAAGGGGGGACCACTCCGTCTTGGGCCGTGCCAGGTACGGGGAGAGGCGCCAAGAAGTCTCTTCTGCTCTCTCGGAATTGTAAATTTTATTGCTGTGTCTGTCAAAAGGGGGAGGAAAAAAGGCCCTGCTTTGTCTGCTGAATTCCCAACTGCTCAACAGAAACTATTCCAAATTAAAGTGTTGGCTATACCTTTACACATGTCGTGGATTAGCTATATTAAGCACCAAACAATAATTATTTTCTTTACAATTCCCCCTTTTGAGGTCTTCAAAAAGACCTCAATAAAAATTGATTAAGCCTTCTAATGCAGAACCAAAACTATGTATTAAAAAAATAAAACAAAACAAAAAAATAGAAAACAAAAGGTTGACGTAGCCTAATTATATACAGTTCCCCCTTTTCAAACAAAACCCAAGGGTAAAAACGACTTATCCTTACAGAAATATAAAATCATAAAACAAAAACACAGGATAAACAAAACCCAAAGTGCACAATGAAAAATAAAAAAATAAAACAGGGACATACATAGTAAAATTAGTAAGAAATGCTCTGCAACTTAAAAGACAACATTCACCACCCAAGTACAACCTGTCAAATGAGAAAGACACAAAATTACAATCTGTTGCTCGTCCTTGTCTGTTTTTTTTTTTTTTTAAATGTCCATCGACAGTCTCTTAAAAAATATGAAGTCTTCGTCAGGAATTGTTCAAAAAATGCGCGCAAAAAACAAAACGACAGTCCTTTCCAGAGTTCACAACGAACGAAAAACACGCAATAAAAGTTTATGATGATCCTCTTGCAGCTTGATCTTCTTCGACTGGAAACCTCAAGAAACGACCTGTCACAGGTCATTACACAGACATTTTGTGTTCAACATGAATTTCATTAGCATCAGAAACACAATTACCACATTCTTTAATATCATCTTCATTACAGTCAGCATAATCAAACGATGGTTTCACCTAAAAATAAATTTGTTTTGTTATTTTCCATCCAGGGAAATTATTTTAATCCTTTTTATCAAAGAACGCAGACTTTGAAGGAGACCACATCCGCAGGGCACCAGGAAACCAGCTGCAAAACTATAATGACAAAACAGAGATCAGATTTATCCAAAGGCATCATTCATTTGTGTAATTCAACACAAACATCTTCAATTCACTTTGTGTTCAAGTGAATCCTCCAACGCTCGTGGCTCTGTGGCTGTTATCTTCGAAATAAGTGTGAAGCCGCTTCTCCAAGCAGCCCCACCCCCGCCTCGCATGACACAGCTTGTATGACAGAGTCCAGAGTCCTGGAGCACCGAGCTCCAGGGCAGTCTGTGTGTAAAACCATGAGCAACACATCACGTGAAACCTTATCTCCTACTCTGTCCAGTTCTGTTCATCAAATGGTGGATGTGATCCCTTCAATTTACGTTTCTATTATAATATACTATAGCTCCTAACCGATGGAAAACACCAAAACCCTGTAATCATTTGCTTCAAAAGACATGTTTCCAAAGTAACGTTTTGCCAGAATATCAAACAAATGCAGATCTTTTCTTAAAGCAATCTTGTAAAAATAGGATCAAACAAACGAAACAAAACAAACACAAAAACCTAAAAATGTAGTTGTAAAGCTTACATTTACCATCAAAAATGAAAATCAATGTAAATTAAACAGTCCAGTTTAAATTACTTTTATAGAACAAACTAGATCTTACTGGTTATTTGTCTAAATCATTTTACATGCATTCCTTAAACAAAATTCAAAAAGTTAGACTTGGAGAAATTATAATGAAACAAATCCAGACATTTTCAAAATATACCGACATTACCTAGGCTTTTACTTGTCGTCGAATTTAAAGTTTTATCCAAATTCGTTGTAAATGAATGTAAATCAAAAAATCAAAATCAAGTTTACAAAAATCATTATAATCCCGCCTATGTACTTTTACTGATTAGTGATAACTTTAATCAAGAACAGATTCTTCAAAACATTTCTTAAAACATTCATGCTCCATTAAATTAATGCTCTGAACATGGCTGACACAATAATATTTTAATTTCTATAATTATTTTCCCAAGTTAATTAACCAAAATGTGCTTCATTATCACTATAAATTTATCTATTTTCTCAAAATATGTTAGCCCATTGTCAGAAAATCTTTTAATGGAGAACAACTCAAACCTATTTAAAATAAGCACATATATTACCAGAAAATATTTTCCTTTCACTTTTATGTGTAGCACAGATCAGACATGTTCTTCAAAAATTTGTTTAAGTATTATAAAAGATGAACCCATGCATCTTCTCCCCCTTTGATACATTACTGGCTAATGTATCACTATTTCTAGTATGTGAAATAACGATGTTGATGAAACAGGGTTATTATTCAAGCTAAGAAAAATCCCACCGATATGCAATGTTGCCCTCGTCTAAAAAGTAAACCTTTCAAAAACAAACAGAACAATTTATTGTAGCATGCTTTAAACCTTCAAGATTATTATGTTCAAAAAACATTTCACATTACAGTTTCAAAACTCAGTATTCAATTTAACTCTCATGATTATCAAATAATTCGTTGTAGAAACTTCTCAAAAATTTTCAGCAGTGTTTGACAAAACGTGTTTACCAATTAAAAACTCAGTGAAGGTTATGCATAAACCAGGCAGAGAGACGTTGAAAAAGGAAAAAAAAAAAAAAATTCAAAATATATTCTTAAGAAAATCCAAAAATGATAAATTTTGACAAATACTGGTCAGAATATTACCAAATCAACAAATGAAAGAAATTAAACTGAAGACTGAATTTCCCCCTCCCCCTTTCGAACGGGTCAAGAGGAAACTGGTAACTCAAAAGAAAGAAATTAATTTGGTAGATTTAACAAAATATAAAGAACTGACATTTAAAATTAACTAAATGGGAGTCAAACCAATGAAAACAAATTTTAGAGAAAACGGTCCACTAAATCTAGGAAACCAAACTATATCAAATCCTGCGTAGTGTAACGCTAAACACTCTCTACAACTTCCTATACTCTACAGTGGTATGCAAAGAGGCTCCACATGTTAATTAGTGGAATCTAGTGGGGCAGCCTTTACAGCTCAGCTCTGTGGCCCTCCTGGAGCGGCTGCAAGTCCCCTGATCTACATTATTCTCTACAAAAGTCCCACCAAATCCTCTTTCATTAACCCATAAGTTATTTCTAACTTAACATGATCCTTCAATAACAAATCTTGTCGATGTTATCAAACTTGTCTATATTTAATCAATTTCTATTTAACAAGTGAGTTACTTCCATTTTATTCTGTCTTATTATCAGTAAGTCCTGTAGATTTAATAATATTTAAACTATGCTAAAGTGTTGGTCAGTTTGAAAAAGACTGATTGTGAAACTATCTAGAGTCAGTTGCATATTGCAGTTTGTTGTTATCTGAGCAATTCCTCTTACAGTTAGAGCCTGTTTCTCTAAAAATCTGTTCTGTTTTTTGTCTGTATCCTCAACTCATTGAAAAGGTCCTATTTTAACTCATTGTATTTTATCCTATTTTTCTGCTACCTTCTCAGCGTAGAAGGAATAATTAACATTTTATCCACAATTTTAGTTCTCAATTCTATACACAGTTTTATTTTATTTATTTCTCTACCTAATCAGTCATGTATTTAGCCATTTATTCATTCAGGATATTTATGTATTTAACTATTAATTTGCCAAGACAGCATTTCTAGAATCCTCTGTGACCTAATTTTCTTGGCTTATTCTTTCTTTCTTTATTTATTTATTCATTTATTTAACCTTAAAACCCATAAGTTATGTTCAAGTTGTTCAGATGATTTATTTTATCAAGATACTACCCTTTAATCACCTTCCTAACTTTACACTGCAGTGCACACTTACTGCTGTTATCGTTTAATTTTAAGAAGTTAGTTCAATTTAACACAGAGGATGTTTGTAAAATCTAGAAATTTTGCACCATCATACAGCACTGAGAAATTGCTCTGTATTTATATGACATAAAATACCAAATGGTATCTTATCTCCAATCACACACTCTTTCAGACCAACACGAATGACAACACAAACGAAGACAAACAAAACACAAAACACAACACATCTGGCCAAGTTTTATAGTCAGTCAAAATTTCCTCAGTCCCCAAGTGTCAGTCTGTGGTCATTATTCTATCAAATTTAACTATAATTTTTATCAAATTTACTGAAGCTTCAGGAATTGTCCAATGGTTTGTTAACATTTTTCACGAATTCAATTAATTTTAAACTCAAGTCTTCAGGAACGTATGTAAAAATAGCGTGCACGTTTAAAAAGAGACATCTCAGAATTATGTTAAAATTTAACCACAACCAATAATTTTGTTTTCTGGTACCAGTTTTATGTACTTAACTCCTTACCTAGGATGTTGCGGAAGTAAGGCAGCGTTCGGAGTTTGACGTGGCGACAGGTCCGGCAACGCACCCTCTTGTGCAGCAACCGGTGTGTAATGAGGACACTGCCGAACCCAGTGACCATCCTCACCACAATAAAAACACCTATCTCTGCGTCTCCCGCCCCGTGCACCTCTTTCCCGGACCCCCGACCATGCGGGGGCTCCTCTTCTACCCCCACGCCATCCTAGAACACCAGGCTGGCAGGTCGGAGCAGCATAGATGTGCGGACCAGATTGCGTCACCGCACCCGGGACCCCAGCCAGAACCGAAATTAAGCGAGCAGCATCTGTTAGCATAGTTTGAGCCTCCCTCTGTTTTTGTCTTGCTTGACGAAGCTTCTGTCGTGCTTCACCTAATTGAAGCCGTAGTAATTGTGTCTTAAAATTTACTTGCTCCGTCTCCGCCTGAGGGGAAGAAGCTAAAGCAGGTGTGGGGCAGCTTAACCGGTGTGTAATATGAGTAATGCCCGGGGAAACCGCAGAAGGAGGCAGAGAAACACAAGGTTTTCCACGCAGGTCCTGATCTGCCATAGGAAAACTACCAGCACTGATAAGGTCCTCCTGTTTGCGGACCGCATTTTCCAATTCATCGGCCTTCACATTAAGCGAATCCAGACCAAGCTGTTGATCATACATATTAAGTAAGTCAGCAATCTGGTCCCGCAGACTAATCCGCGGAGCCAGATTACCTGGACGGTCTACATCTTCGTATGTCAACTCAGTGTCCATAATAACTGCACAATAAAACGCAGCAAAAGCAATGCAAATTCACACAAACAGCTTCTCACTCTGCACAGACACACAGCCAGCCCGAACTCGCGCACGCGCACACACACGGCCACACCGATACACACGCAGCTACGCACGCAGATACACATACACACACTCTGGAGACGAACCCAGTGTCAGACGAACGTACGAGACAGAGGGAAAAAATAATCAAAGTCTACCCCAAACTATTTTCAGAATCTAAAGCCTACCGCAGACTATGTTCCAAAGCGTCCCGTAAACTATTTTAAAAGCGTACCAAACACTACTGACAAAGCTTCCCGCAGCTATTGTAGCTTCCCGCAAACTATTTCAAAATGTACCACACACTCAGGAAACCTACCCCAGGTTATTTTACCGTATTATTCTGAAAATCTACCTCAAAGTTTGCCTCAAGCTAAACCAAGAATTTACCACAAATTCCATCTGTCGGCCTACCTCAGACCTATCTAGTTCAAAAACAAAATACACAAAGCTTGCCTCAAGCTAAACCAAGAATTTACCACAAATTCTGTCTGTCGGCCTACCTCAGACCTATCTAGTTTAAAAACAAAATACACAAAGCTTGCCTCAAGCGAAACCAAGAATTTACCACAAATTCTGTCTATCGGCCTACCGCAGACCTATCTAAAGTGTACCACACACTAATCCTTAATTCCTAAAACCTACCGCAGGCTATTTTCAAAGTCTACCCCAGACTATTGTACGCACGGAAATTCATTTTTTAGGGACCCAGTCATTGATTCCCAGGGCACAAGAACACAATTAACAAACCCAGCTGTAACGACGGAGGGAGCGCAAAATCCTCCGTCTGAACCCGCCACGGTCCCCTGTGGTGCGTATGTCTATAAAGTGTACAACACACTACCCGTCAAAGTCTACCACAGACAAACATTCCAGCCTTTTAATCCAATTCTAAGTCAACAAAGTCAAGTAGAAACAATCTATCCTCTCCTACAGCTCCGAACTCCGAACAGCTGCCGCTGACTACGCCAATTCACGCCGGCCCAACCACAGACGACCAAAAAATAATCAAATAGTATCTTACCGCATCAAGCCGTCGAGCCGAAACAGGCCGATCCGCCTGCCAAAACTTCAGAACCGGACGAAGCCCCCAATTTTTAAGGAAGAATAATTTAACTTTAACTTTGGACAAAAAGTTTGGCCTCTCCTTCCTTAGAGTCCCGGAATCTCTGGCAGGCGGGCTGCGGCTGGAGGAAGTGAAACCACGACACTGCGCGTTGACGTCACAGATCACGGAGTTTAATCTCATACAAAGCAATCGACAACAAAGCTGCAGAGGAACAGAGATATACATTATATCACAAAATAAGACACACAAGGGAAGACAAACGAACACAGAGACAGACAAAGGCGCCACGTGGAGAAAAGATGAAAAAAACTCTCCCTCTCCGGTGATGACCCGAAACTATAAACCAAAAGGGTGTTTCCCTATTTAATATATGCAGTCAAGGCGTTCCGTTCTTTGACCAATTAGAAACTTAGAAACTCCCCTCATCACAGCCCCGATGTCTGGTTTTTGTCTAGGCGAAAAGGGGGGACCACTCCGTCTTGGGCCGTGCCAGGTACGGGGAGAGGCGCCAAGAAGTCTCTTCTGCTCTCTCGGAATTGTAAATTTTATTGCTGTGTCTGTCAAAAGGGGGAGGAAAAAAGGCCCTGCTTTGTCTGCTGAATTCCCAACTGCTCAACAGAAACTATTCCAAATTAAAGTGTTGGCTATACCTTTACACATGTCGTGGATTAGCTATATTAAGCACCAAACAATAATTATTTTCTTTACAGTAATTATAGTGAAATATTCAGCTAATCTGAGTCTTTATCATTATGTTCGGGCGAGAAATGAATTTCTACAAGACAAAATGAACTAGAAAATGTGCATTTTCTGCAAAAAATACAGTGTGAATGCTGTATTCTGAATGTTTTTTAAAAACAGTATTACTAATACAAACAGTATTACCAATATGGAGGACCTAAATAAAAGCATAAGCATTTATGCTTTTATTTTTTATTGTCAGTTGTGGTCCTCCATATACCAATTGGTGCAGAACAGTTTTTTAAACCTATTCACTTTTCCCCAGGTGTTAAAAAGCTGTTTACTGCCCAACCTCAAAATGGCTGCTGCCTTGTTTCCTCCCTGACAGCTCTGAACCTGCCTGGTTCATTGTAGTAGACAGGAAATGACCTATGACATTTTATATTGTCATTCTCAATCCTGCCACAGGAGGGAGCTGTTGCTGTTAGTCCATTCATTTCAATGGGGCTGAAAAAATTCCTAAAAAGCTGAATATTCTAAAAAGTATAAAGTTTATGAATACCAAAAAATATAGCCAACATTAGCAGAACAAGCTGAATGGTATAAAAGTTGAATAGTAAAAATGGCACACAGGATGCAGAAGAAGCCGCGCCCCAAAAAATATCTGGTCTGTTCTGCTCACTGATGGACTCTGAGGTTCTGCTTGTCTTCCAGGCCCACCTATGGCCACGCCGGCGCCGTCCACCATGGGGCGATCTACATCTCTGGGGGTCACGACTTCCAGATCGGGCCGTACCGGCGGGACGTGCTGAGCCTAGACCTGGCCCGACCCGGCGAGGCGTGGCGGAACCGCCCGCCCATGTCCGTGGCCCGCGGCTGGCACCGCATGGCATCACTGCACCACCTCGTCTACGCCATCGGGGGCAGTGACGACCATGCCGACACCGGCGAGCGCTTCGACATCCTGGAGGCCGAGTTCTTCGACCCGCGGTCGGATCAGTGGACCCGGGCGGCGCCACTACTACGGCCCGGCAGCGAGGCGGGCCTGGCGGTCTGGGCCGGCAGGATCTACGTGCTGGGCGGCTACAGCTGGGAGAGCGTCGCCTTCTCCCGGGTCACGCAGGTGTTCGACCCGGATGCCGGATTCTGGTCCCGAGGGCCCGACTTGCCCATGCGCATCGCCGGCGCCGCCGCCTGCGTGTGCATTGTCAGGGCGGAACCGCCGCGTCCGGAACAAGAGAAGAAGGAGCCGGGCTGAGGAGGCGGGAGAGCATCGCCGCCTTAGTTGCGCTGATTCTGCTGCTGCTGGGTCAGAACCACTGGAACCACGAGTTCTGCTCTATAACTTATGCACATTTTATTCTCTATTAGAACCAGGCCCAGTTCATCTGCTGCACGTCTACCAGGTCGGGTCGGTCCACCCAGCTGCCGCTTAACCTTCATTGATCATTGCAGAAATGCCTTCAAGACTTTTATTGTGAAAGAGCAGAAACAGGAAACCAGCTTCTTCAGATTTATTTAAGATCAAAGGAAGAAACAATCTGATCAGATGTTTGCTTTTTAAAATGTTTCCAGGAGAACTAAAGCGCTGCAGACGGTTCTGTTCCGGAGCGGTCCAGAACCACGGGAAGGAAGCGGGTCTGCAGGTCCAGACAGAACCAAGTAGCTTTTGATACCTTGTGGTTCTGTCTGGACCTGCTGCCAGGCATGGTAGTGGCAGCATCGTGCTGTTTGAGCTGAATTGAGAATATGGTTGTTGGACCCAGAAGAACCCCGGAACCAGGCGGGTTCTAGACTGGAAGAATTTAGATTTAGTGGGAGGGTATGTAAACATTTGAGCTTGTGTGTATCTGAGAAAATCAACAGCAAATTCAAAGATGGCCGACAGATTGAAACCGAAAGCCGACATGACGCATGCCGGGTCGACAGTTCTGGTTCCAGGTCTGTGGTTCCGGGTCAGAGGTCAGAACAGACTTTGTTTTTTAGCTCTAAGCAGAAACTCTGGAAGAATCAAAGTATAAAAAATGAATCGGATTTGGCGGTTCATCAGAACCAGCCAGACTGGACCTTTACACTCCAGAGGTGTTTATGTGCTCAGTACTGTAATAAAAGCATCAGAACCACCAGAACCAGGTTTTCGTTTCAGATTGGGTCATGTCGTTCTTCATCTCCATCATGCGGTCCGGCTGGCTCCGCCCCCTCCGTCACTCGAACGGGTAGTAGGGGTGGGACTTGATTCTGAGGAACACAACCACAGTCAGCATGTGGACCCGAGCAGCCGGGTCCGATTCTGGTTCTTACTCACTCGTCCAGAGCGCAGGCCTTCCAGCCACGGTCCAGGCCTCTCAGGGCGTCCATGTCGTCTTCGCCGAGGTCGAAGTCGAAGACCTGCGAGGTTCAGGCTGGTTCAGAACCTCAAGGAGTTCTGGTAGAACCGGGTCCGTTTTCCCAGAGAGCCTCGCCCGGCGGCGCCGAGTCGGGGAAAATCTATGAAAGGTCGGCCTGCCTGGCGACGGGGTCGGCATGCCTAGCGACGGGGTCGGCATGCCTCAGCGACGGGGTCGGCATGCCTGGCGACGGCATGCCTGGCGACGGGGTCGGCATGCCTCAGCGACGGGGTCAGCATGCCTAGCAATGGGGTTGGGGTCGGCATGTCTAGCAATGGGGTCGGGGTCGGCATGTCTAGCAATGGGGTTGGGGTCGGCATGTCTAGCAATGGGGTCGGGGTCGGCATGTCTAGCGACGGGGTCGGCATGCCTCAGCGACGGGGTCAGCATGCCTAGCAATGGGGTTGGGGTCGGCATGTCTAGCAATGGGGTCGGGGTCGGCATGTCTAGCAATGGGGTTGGGGTCGGCATGTCTAGCAATGGGGTCGGGGTCGGCATGTCTAGCGACGGGGTCGGCATGCCCGGCGGCGGGGTTGGCAGGCGCGTCTCGCCGTTGGGTTTCCTCCCGGTCGTTCTCGGTAGCTGAATGAATCTCTGACAGGAAGCTTTGGGCCGAGGCGGGGGCTCTCTGGGAGGATCTGAGGAAACGGTCCTAGGAGCGGTTCTGGACCGGTTCTGTTGGGCTCTACCTTAGTGTTCTCCAGGATGTGATGAGGTTTGTCACTTTTAGGAATGACTGGGATACCCTGCTGCACATGAAACCTCAGCAGAACCTGCAGAGACACGATTCAGGTCAGCACACACACACACACACCCTGCAGCACACACACACACACCCTGCTGACCTGTGCCGGGCTGCGGCGGTGCTTCCCTGCGATGGCGGCGACCACCGGGTCCTGCAGCAGCTTGTGGGGGTCGGCCTCGCCTCTCTTCCTGCAGCAGAGCAGAGAAATAAAAGGTCAGCTGACCTTGGATTAAAACCCTCAGCACTCTAAACCTGAACCAACATTTTAACCTTTAAAAGCTCCAGAAAAACAGAGCAGCAGGGCCGACCCAGATTCACTCAGGGCCCGCCTCCTGTCCGGACTGCAGAGAATAATCTTATTTTCTGTAAAGTTTAAAGGAAATGTAAAGTTTTCTTTAAATATTAAATTCATTTACTTTATTGATGCTGAAAACATCAAATCAACCAACATTTTCTGCGGGGCCCCCTGGTGGCTAGGGCGCTTATATCTAGGGCCGGGTCTGTGAGGGCTTCAGTGATTGGCTGATCAGCTAGAGCGTTTTCTCCACCAGGACGACTGCTGGCCTCTGTGGCTTTCTCTCAAACCGCTGGTCGGCATGGAGACAGAGGTTAGAGGCTACTATGGCAATCCCAGGATGAACTCGGTCTCCCCAGTTCCTAAAGAACATTCTCTTGTTTTCCAGCTTTTGCACAGTGGCTAAGATAAATAACTGCTGTATTCCAGATGAACAGTTGGGGGCGCCATGTGTGGTTTAAAAAAAAAACGGAGCTTACTTCTGCCGAATAAATTAAAGATATTTAACGAACATTAAAGGTTGAATTTATGAATCTGTTCATTTAACAGTTCAGTTTAAAGGCTTCAGTCACTGCAGTTTAACAACAACAAGACTGTTTCAAGTTTAAATGATAAACAGACCGACTTCCGCTTCCGGTATGCCCGAACAGAGACGCTTAGAGCGCGCTCTGACCTTCATACCTTAAATTGCCGTAAATCCACCTCTATAGAAAACTATATCATAATGACATCCTCACAAGACGACCAGAAGAGAACAAAAAGCGAGGAAAGATGATTCAAAAGCAGCTAGCGCTAGTTGCTAACTTAGCTGAGAAATGCTAATGCTAACAGAGCTCCGTAAATTTCGAGAAGAGTCTGAAACCGCGCAGCGAGACATCATGGATGGAGGAGCTCTAGCTTTAGCTAATCACCTGCATGTAGGCTATTCTGACAGCTATGGTAATCTGATGGAACATCGGATTAAATGTTAACAAGACGAGCTATAGAACAGATATAAGGTTAAATGGGATCACAGCAGATTCAGAAGGAAAAGAGATGATCCTTTTGTTACAGATTTTTAAAAATTTGCGCTGAAGGCATTTGGTCACAGAGCAGCAGCACTGAGATCCAGGGCAGGTGTTCTGTTTATCTGTGCTACCCGTAAATCCGTCCTACCTTGTGGTAATGTGCACATCGATGCTACGCAGGGGCGCCGTGTAGGGGGGAAAGTTAGGACAATTCCAGGGGCCCCTGACCAACATGGGGCCCTTCACTATTTATTTATTTATTGTTCATAGAAATGTCCGTTCTCTGGCTAATAAAATGGACGAGTTACGACTATCCATCACGAGTGACAGACGGATTATGGACTCAAATGTCATGTTTTTCACCGAAACATGGCTAAACAACAGCTGCCCGGACAATGCTATCCAGCTAAGTGGACGCCACACACACCGAGCCGACAGGACAGCAGATGACTCCGGCAAGACCAGAGGCGGAGGTTTGTGCATTTATATTAACAAAGCTTGGTGCACAGACTCTGCTACTACCGAGAGTCACTGCTCACAGAATGTGGAGTTTTTAATGGTTAAATGCAGACCTTATTACCTCCCAAGGGAATTCACCTCGATCATCCTCACTGCCGTGTACACCCCCCCGGATGCTAATGCCAAGCTAGCCATGAAAGAACTCTATGCGGCTATTAGCAAACACCAAACCAAATACCCCGAGGCTGCTTTTATTGTTGCAGGTGATTTCAATCACTCCAACTTGAAGACAGTTCTTCCCAGATTCCACCAACATGTCTCCTGCCACACCAGAGGAGACAAGACCCTGGACCATGTCTACTCCAATCTGGCTGGAGCCTACAATGTGACACCCCTCCCCAACATCGGACAATCAGACCATCTCTCCCTGTTCCTCACACCTCGGTACTTACCACTCATCCAACGTGTGAAACCTACCGTGAGGACAGTAAAGGTGTGGCCAGAGGGCTCAGACGCTGTGCTCCAGGACCGGTTCAGGAATACAGATTGGACTATTTTCCATCATACAGACATGGATCAGTACGCCTCATCTGTACTGAACCATATTTCCACCACCATAGAACGTGTCACCACCTGCAAACGCATTACCATGTACCCCAACCAGAAACCCTGGATGAACCGAGACGTTCGTCTCCTGTTGAAGGCCCGCAACATCGCCTTCAGGTCAGGGGATGTACAGACTTACAGTGCAGCCAGGGCTGAGCTGAAGAAGGGAATCAAGAAGGCCAAACACCACTACAAAAGGAAGGTGGAGGATCATTTTTCTAACTCCAACCCCCGACGTATGTGGCAAGGCCTTCAGATTCTCACAGACTGCAAGAACCCCAATACCACCCCCGCTTCTACTGATGTCTCCTTCCTCAACGAACTTAACAACTTCTATGCTCGTTTTGAGAGAGGGAATACCACAACTGCAACCAAAGCAGCTACCACCCCAGGCCAACAGCCACTGACTTTCCTCCCCACTGACGTAGGAGCGGCTCTGAGCAGGATTAAATCCCACAAGGCTGCGGGTCCTGATGGCATACCTGGACGTGTCCTCAGAACGTGCTCTGGGGAGCTGGCAGGAGTGCTGACGGACATCTTCAACCTGTCCCTGGCCCGCGCTGTGGTACCGACCTGCTTCAAGTCTACCTCCATCGTCCCAATCCCCAAGAATCCCAACCCAACCAGACTCAATGACTACCGCCCGGTAGCCCTTACCCCCATCATTACCAAGTGCTTGGAGCGGCTGGTCCTAGCTCACCTCAGATCCTGTCTCCCCCCCACACTAGACCCCCACCAATTTGCATACAGACAGAACAGGAGCACAGAGGATGCAGTCTCTATAGCGCTGCACTCTGTCCTTTCTCACCTGGACAGTAAGAACACTTACGCCAGACTGCTGTTCTTAGATTTTAGTTCAGCATTCAACACTGTCATCCCATCACAACTCATTACCAAACTCACAGACCTCGGCATCAGTCCACTCATGTGCAACTGGTTGCTCGACTTCCTGACCAGTCGACCTCAACATGTCCGGCTGGACAACCACTTCTCATCCACCATCATCATAAACACCGGAGTGCCACAAAGCTGTGTGATGAGTCCCTTCCTCTACTCCCTCTTCACCTACGACTGCAGACCTGTCCACGGCTCTAACGCCATCATCAAGTTTGCAGATGACACCACGGTGATCGGCCTCATCAGAGATAATGACGAGGCCGCTTACAGGGAGGAGGTAGACCGTCTGGCTGAGTGGTGCGACAAAAACAACCTGCAGCTGAACACCGAGAAGACCAAGGAGCTTATCGTGGACTTCAGGAGGAACGCTGACCCACATCCACCCATCCACATTAAGGGGACAGTGGTGGAGCGTGTGGACACCTTTAAGTTCCTGGGAGTCCACATCTCCGAGGACCTGACTTGGACGACCAGCTGCTCCAAACTCATTAAGAAGGCGCATCAGCGCCTCTTCTTCATGAGGACCCTGAGGAAGAACCACCTGTCCTCAGAGATCCTCACGAACTTCTACCGCTGCACCATTGAGAGCATCCTCACCAACTGTATTACAGCTTGGTACGGGAACTGCTCTGTCTCCGACCGGCAGGCGCTGCAGAGGGTGGTGAAAACTGCCCAGTATATCGCCGGGGCACCGCTCCCTGCCATCAAGGACATCTACAGGAAGAGGTGTTTGAAAAGGGCCGGGAAAATCACAAAGGACTCCACTCACCCAGCACACACACTCTTTTCCCTCCTGCCCTCTGGGAGGCGCTACAGAAGCCTATGGACCAGAACCACCAGGCACCGGAACAGCTTCTTTCCCACAGCTGTCACGCTTTTGAACGCCTCCTGACATAAAACATAAACTATAAGGACAGTACTCCCCTATCCTCTCATACAACAATAACACATGGACTATCCTCACACACACACACATCACGGACTGTTTTCTTCACACACACATACAACCTGTAAATTTTATCTGCCATTAATCTTGTATTATATTATATACAGTACATATATAATCCATTCCCTAACATTCTTGTATAATCTGTATAATCTGTGCATATAGCTCCCATATTTATACTTATACACAATATCTATATCTCTTGCTATAACCCCTTATAGTCCATACATACATAGTCTTGTACATCTGTAAATAAATATTTATATCTGGTAGAGCACTTCTGGATAGATGCAAACTACATCTCATTGCTTGTACTTGTGACAGTGCAATGACAATAAAGTTGAATTCTATTCTATTCTAAAAAAAAAAATGGGGCCCTGTGAATTGCAAAATTTATCATAGTGTATTTTCTCAGA
The DNA here is from genome assembly GCF_003331165.1 of Xiphophorus hellerii. NCBI lineage: Eukaryota > Metazoa > Chordata > Actinopteri > Cyprinodontiformes > Poeciliidae > Xiphophorus > Xiphophorus hellerii. The sequence continues at coordinate 102,182 of NC_045673.1, read as the reverse complement.
TTGTTTTTAGCAGTAAAAATGAAATGTTCCCCTTCCCAGACCAAAAAAACACACATTTGCCCTGAACCTCCTGGATCTGCAGGAAATGGTTCCTTCCTGCTTGACTGTGACGATGTTCAGCAGCAGACAGTAGAAAACAAGAACGGCTGTGGCTGTTTCTATGCTGCTAAGAAAAATAATAAAGTCAGGTTTTCAAAAAATAGAGACAGAGAGAGAAAAATGTAAAAGTGTAAATTTATAACCCAGTTTTTCTCTGAGAGGTGGGTAGACTGAGATTATCAACCATTTAGCATAGTTAGCTTAGCTACAGACTGTTTGCCTCCATTTCACTAACATTTAATGAATTAAGGAAAAAGGTTACAAACATATTCATATATTTAACTTGAACCTTTTACCACTTAACAACAGGTGAGTCAGTCAGCAGCAGCTCTGACCTCCTGACCCGTCCTCTCTCCTCTCCTGAGAGATAATCTGTGAAAAATCTATTTCCTCTGCTTTCTCCCAGTTCTCTCTAGAAACAACCAATCAGAGACAGGAGTGTTTTAGTGCTGTCAATCACAATCTCGTGGTGCTGCTCATCCCTATGCTGTAGCTAGCGCAGCCTGTTGTGAATCCTCAGTCTAGTTAGCATAGCTACCAGTGACAGCAGATAAACATTTTTCCTGTAATGGTAAGTTGTTTTTCCACCATTAGCATATTTAGCAGCGAGTGAATGAGTTGATTGACAGCGCTAAGACCCTCCTCCTGGTTCTGATTGGTTGTTTTGGTCGGAACGTTGCATTACTTTAGCTAGCAATAGCAGCTCAGGGAGCAGGTGGAGGAGATTGATTGTTCTCACAGATTATCTGTCTCATAACAAACTGTCATGACATGATGACAGCTTTAACAAATATGGAGATGTTTTATTAAAGTTATAAACTACAGATTGAATAAAATGCAACTACATAGCATTTATTGAGAAGTCTGGATGCTTCATGTATATTTTACACGTTGCCTCTGACTGTTGCTGGTGGGGAAACATTTCAGTATCTAAAACTAACAGAAAAACTTTAAGCAACCTACTGCAAACTGTACGTATGTGGACCGTTGGATGTAAAATTCATGAGCAGTAAATATTGTGTTAGTTATCAGTACTGGACCAAAGAAAACAAGGCAGTTGCAAGCCTTTAAAATTGTTACACTTTTGATGGGTCAGATAGACTCAAAACATTGTAACAGCAGCTGCGTGGGGGGCCAATTTAATTTTTTGTCATGGGGCCCCAGATTCCTGGCAGCGCCCCTGATGGTACGTCACATACTTTGTCTGCAAAGTCATTACTGTAAACAAGTTATTATTTGGCGGTTAATCAGGACAAAAATACGTTGTTTTTTGGGCTATTTTGTCCCAATACTTTAAAATATTTAGTTTAATTACACTCTTTTTTTATTACTAAACTTTGCTAAATAGAAGTTAGCGATACTATGTGGGATTGATTGTAATAGCCGTGTAATATTAATGTATATTAATCATATCCTATCATTTCAGTGACACATTGTGGCTGCATTTAATAAAGTCTGTCATACAACAGATTAATGCACAAAAAAGAGTTGCAGTGATCTGTATTTGTCTTTAATTTAATTCCAATAAAAACCTGTTTCCTCTGTCTGATACTGTTTTATCCTTACAAACCTCTGTATCTAAAATCTTTTTAACAGGTAGGATATTCTAGTAAAGGATTAGTGCAAACATCTACAGCTTTTCATTTTAAACAGGTAGATATTCAGATGAAGGAAGTCATCTTCTTGTGGTTTCGTCATGGATAGAAATTGTTCCAATGCTAAGCTAACCATAACTGCTAAGCTTCCACTTCAGTCACTCTAATATTGTTATCCAATATATTTAACAGTAACAACCTGATATAGTTTTCTGATTGTAAACATGACGGTAGCAGTTTTGGACGCGTAGCACCGACAGACAGACTTAGCCATCTATCCATGCTACTGTAAAATCTGATGAGGTAGCACTGACGGTCAGAACACCGGTTCTGTTTGGCCTTCAGCTGGTGCCGCAGCCGGCGAAGGAAACCAAATCAATACATGAAGTTTTTTAAAAAACTGGAGGAGAGCATCATCACGGCGCAGTGTCCATTCCCAGGAAAGATTTCTAAATGCTTCCAGGCTGAATTTTCTCATTTTCAGTGGAACCGTCTAGTCTTTGATTTCTTAAGCTAAGGAAAACGTTTCCTGTTTGACGTCCTTGTGTTGCTGTAACCATAGCAACAAAACAACGGCCAGCTAAACCAGTCCACTGACTGGCTTAAGAGAAGCTGGAACCACTGATATGTGTAACATATTTTTCTGTTAATATGTAGACAAAAGCAGCACAGCAATATCCTCCCTTTATTTTAATTGATATTTTTTATCTCCTCTAAACTGTAGAGAAAATATTTCCTAGGATTTCAGCTTGTTGAGATGTTCGCATGTTTGGTTTTACTGGAAATGATGTTTGTGACTTGATGTGCTAAATATGGAGAATGGAACATTTTTTTATAAATAATAAAATACAAGGAGTCAGAAAACTGAACAGATAAAGATGGCCGCCGCTCCCCAAGTTCAGATCAGAGGAGATCTAACAAACCGGCTCTTACAACTCTGAGGGTCTTCCAGGGGAGCCAAAGGGGCTGTAGGCCGTCAGCGCGATTTTTTTGGACCTGCAGTACTCGACCAGATCCTTCTGGACCATGTAGGGATGGAGCTCCACCTGCCAGAGACACCGGATCAGAACCGGGTCCGAGGTGGACCAGTTAGTTTCAGATTACAGCCCTTATCCTGCCGGGAAAATACAGTGGAAGCAAAACATGAAATCTGGAGACATGGGCTGGTTCTGGCAGCACCTGGTTGACAGCAGGAGGAACCCTGCAGAGGGCCAGCAGGCGCTCCAGCTGCAGGACGCTGAAGTTGGACACGCCGATACTCCTCACCCTGCCGGCAGCCTGCAGCGCCTCCAGACCCTGGAGGGACGGGAGACAGATGGAAGGACCGGTCATTCATTAATACTTGATTTATTGATCTAGTTACGCAGATACGATGTTCAGTAAGAGTTGAATAAACATGGCCACCGGGTCTCACCCGCCACACGTCCACGTAGTCCGTGTCCGACGTCACAATCTTCCCGTCCTTCCTTGGAAACAGATCGTCTCCCGATTTCTGCAAAACCAGGAAACATTTTGAACAAAGCAGCTGCTGGTCCTGAGCTGTGGAGCTCTGCAGCTCCTCCAGAGCTGCCGGTCTGTCTGTGAGGAAGCTAACATGCTAACGCTGATCTCAGGACCTCTGTGTTAGCTCTGGCAATTCAGTTACCATGGTAACGGACGATAACGCTGCTGCTGAAAGCGCTAACCTTCCGGACAGAACCTGAGCTTCCTGTAAGAGCCCTCTGAACTCTGACCTCTGATCTGACCTTGAAGCCGACGGGGAAGTGGATGAGGTACAGGTCCAGGTAGTCCAGCTGCAGGTCCTGCAGGGAGCGGTTGAGGCAGACGGGAATGTCCTCGGGCTCAAAGTGCGTGCACCACAGCTGGAGGACAGAGCAGAGGAATTTTAATGGCGGCGGCGGCAGCGGCGGCGGAGGCTCTCTCACCTTGGTGACGACGAACACGTCCTCCCGCCGGATGATGCCCTGCTCCATCTTGGAGCGCAGCGCTTTGCCAATCTCCACCTCGTTCCCGTAGCTGAAGGCGGTGTCGATGTGGCGGTAACCGGCGGCGATGGCGGCCTCCACAGCGGGCTGGACGGGCGCCTGATGGAAGGCCTGAGGCGAGCGAACGCGTCAGTCCGACTCAGTGACATCATCGCTGCAGCTAGCGACTATCGCAGTGGAGATTAAACATGGCCGCTTTCTGCAGGTTTCAGACACCTGGACTGATGGGAAAGAAGCTGAGGGTGTTTGTGACGCCGCCGCCACTTCCTGCCGCATCGGCAGCTTCCTGCAGGAAGACACTTCATGTTTCCCTCATGACATCACAGAAACAGAAGCTGGAGCTGTTATCGGACGTGATCGATAATCACGTCCGATTATCGATCAGATTATCGATCAAATTATCAATCAGCTCCAACCAGCTTCTGTCTGTGTTTACAGGATCTCAGGGTTTCGGCTGTTTTTCAGTTTTCTGGAAGTTTGTTCCAGATCTGTGGTGCATAGAAGCTGAATGCTGCTTCTCTGTGTTTGGTTCTGGTTCTGATACAGAGCAGAACCAGAACCAGAACCTGGAGAAACAAGTGTGTATATCAGTGTGTGTACCTTCCATGTCCCCAGGCCCAGCAGCGGCATGCGGTTGCCATCATTCAGCTGAACGTGTCTGTCCTGCTGCCGCTCCATGCTGCTGTTGCTGCTGTTGCTTCAGTTGCTACGGCAGCGTTCCTCTTCTTCCTCTCTTCTTCTTTTCTGGCCTGATTTTGTTTGGTTCTGACCCCGTTTGTTCCTTCTCTCTGTGTCTCTCTCTGGTTTTATCAAACAGGAAGTTCATTATAGGGCAAAGGTCAAAGTTTTGCTCCTCCAGCAACTATTTATGAGTAAATACAGGAGTGTACCGGCTGGGTTCAAAGGTCATTGGCTTTAAACTTGCAGCAGGACACACACACACATGTTTGCGTGGCTATCTTTGTGGGGACTTTCCATTGACTTCCATTCATTTCTAGATATTACAAACACACACACACACACACGCGCATGCAGGGCAGTCAGATGACAGTGCATGTGTCTGCGCTGTAATGTCTTCAGTTGGCCAGCAGAGGCAGTTAGAGGTTTTATTCATGTTCACTAAAGTGGAAACAGCCTGCTATCTTTTCCATGACCTTTCACCCTGGTAACCATGGTAACAGACTTTGGCCTCAGCAGGTTTCTACCTGGTTATATAAAGATTCATAAATAAACAATTAAAAAAACATACACTCAGTTGCACATTGGAGTACGATATTTCTGTTTCTGCTAAATACACAATTACATAATAGTTATAATCCTGAACAATATATTATTATTTTATTGTTAGTCTTGCATTTTTAAATAAATGTTTAACTTTTGGAAGTGTTAACATCTCTCTGGGAAAATAAAGGTTGTTTCTATGATATTTTATGAATATTTTATAAGAAACAAATCGCAGTCAGCCTATCCACTGGTGTTTTTGAGCCACGCCCACTAAAGCAGGTATGACCTTATATGGACATCTGTCCCAGGAAATCTCCATTGTTGATTTTCCAACTTTCCTAACTGGAAGCTGATTGGCTGCTGCAGCTTCTCATCACACACGAAAAGACTGAGATTGTCTCAGAGAGGACATGTGAACTTTGACCCAAACTCAGCAGAACCCAAGTCACTCCACAGGATGCCGGTTTGTTAGATCCCCAAGCTGCTCCAGACTTCCTTCTCTCTGGTTTGTTCTTCCCTTCATGGTTTCAAGTTTCAGACGGAGACTTTATCAGTGCTGCTCTCATTTTAATCATCGTTTCTTCTTGGAAGTGGATATATTTACGAAGGCATCATAAATAAAACCTGTTATTGTTACCAAATATTGAATCTCGCGACCCGAAGGCTGCAGACGCGTTGAGACGAAATAAAAGCCCTTGAGCAGCGGCCATGACAGTTTTATTAGACAACCAGAAACAGCAACAGGAAAATCATTTTATGATAAACAGGAAACGGTAGCAAGTTCAGCTTAGCATGGTGATCCAGAAGATCTGAAGAATCGGATCAGAACCAGCAGGGCCGCACCTATTTTAGCATTAATAGATCACTAATAACTCCTTAATAGATCACATCCAGACTCAGTTTATAAATATACAAAAACAATGGAGGGTAATATTTTAATATTTGCTGCCTGTATAAAATATAAATATTAGGCGACGTCCCTGAACCTCCCAGCATCACAGAGGACACAATGTGGACGAGGACTAGCCGGGTCAGAACCAGCCGGGTCACTGGTCCAGGTCGTTGCCGTCGCAGCTGGGCGGTCGGTACCAGGCCCGGCAGAACTCACGGATCCGGCCGCAGGCCTCCAGCATCAGCTCCTCTGGAACCGTCAGAACGATGCGGAAGAAGTCTGGATACTCGAACGCCTGAAGCCAGAGGAAGAGCAGCTCTGCCTGGCGTCCTCATTATCACTTATTGATATTAGTGATTATTGATGATTGTCTCACCGAGGCGGGCAGGCAGAAGACGGACTGCTCCGTCACCAGGCGCTCCGTGAAGTCCACATCGTTCTGAAACTCTGGGAAATGGTCCATTTCAATCCCGACCTGTAACAACACACGGCGTTCTGTTAGAGGCCGCTTCGACTTCCTGCCGTTTCTCTCTGCCGAGAATAAAATGATGCTGATGCTGTCGGGTCTCTGGTCCAAACTCTGATCCTTCTGCAGTTTCTGCTTCATGACCAGCAGAATGACTCCGGTTAAATCCAGAAGTGAACAAACAAGGGAAGTAAGTCTTCTCTGTATTTTCATGAAGTCTGTGCAGTGATGAGGGACGACGGAGTCCCTGCTCCAGATTCAGTGAAAGAGGTGAACGGAGCCTGGTGCCAGAAGCCCATTAAAATGCTGTTTACATCGTTTTAAACTGTGTGACCGTGAGGGGGAATAAAAATAGCAACAGGTATTTTGTTCCATATAACACAGCAGGAGTGTAACAGGTAAACCTTTATGGATGCAACTCCACTAAAAACCCACCTGTTTAGGATTGTATTTGAAACGTAATCAATTACAAATTTATTGATGGAACCTGAATTAATGTCGTGTTTTGATTATTGATTCTATGTTGCATTGTGTTTCTGTGTTTGATATGATGTAAAGCTCTTTGCTGCTGCTGAAATGTGCTATACAAATCAAATTTGATTTGATTCTTCCCTCAGACCGATGATGATGACGGCCTCAGGCTGACCTCTACTCACCATCAGGTACATGGCTCCGGACGGCATGACGGGGTTGAGGCCCGGGACGGCGCTCAGCTCGCTGAAGCAGATCTCTGCGTTGGACTGGAGGAAGAGCACAGACTAATCTTTAACGCATTCCTGTCAGAGTGAGGCATCTGCCTGCTGTTGGCCCATCTCTGGGTGGAGGCGGAGATAAAGCTGAGCCCTGCAGGCTGATTGGACCAAACTAAATTCATTTTTCATCACATCAGCAGCGTCGTATGAAACTGAACATGAAGATGTTTCTGGACCAAATTAAGATTTTCAGCTTTCAAAACGGGAAAAACCTGAGGACGGCAGAGGATGTGTCATGCTGTGGGCCTGACTCTCTTTTCAAAGGTTCTGCGATCATCAAGTCCCAGAACCTTTGGACCGGCATCAACACAAAGGCGGAGCCCACCTTCATCATCATCAGTAGCATCCCAGAGCTGATCGCTGATTGATGATCAATATTGGTAAACTGCATCCTAATATGGATTATTATTCTGCTGCAATATAATCTGAATTAATGTTCATGCTGTCCGTCTGCAGACTGACCTGCAGGCAGCTGATGGTGCTGCTGTAGAAGCCGGGCGGCGTGTCATTCAGGATGCTCTCTAGCGCCCCCTGGACGACGGTGCAGGCTCCCAGGATGCGCTGGCTCAGCCTCACCAGGCCCTGGCGGATCTGAGGAGGTCACATGACAGCCGGGTCAGCAGCAGGTGGGGGTCGGTCAGCCTTTCTAATCTGATCGTCGGTTTATAATCGATAATGGAGGCAAATATTAGAGCAACACATTAAACCTGAAAACGATTTATCGACTCAATAGAAGCTCAGGCTGAAGGCATTTATTGATCAGCTGATCGATCAGAAGGAAGTGAAGGTGAAAGCAGGTCGGACCTCCGATCCGAAGACCCGGTTCCGGTCGTGGATGAGGATCCAGCCCATCCTCCAGCCGGGAACCAGCCAGCGCTTGGCCAAGCCGCCGCAGGCCAGAACCGGAACCTCGCTGCTGAGAGACGCCAGGGAAGGACTGTTGCATCCTGGGAAAACCTGGAGAGGATCAGAGCAGACGGCCATGTTGGATCGGGACAAACTGACGCCGTCAGTCGTCAGACATGGATCAGTGTTCCGGTCTGGATCTCTGGGTTTCGGCTGTTTTGAAGTTTCTGGAAGTTTGTTCCTGATTTGTGGCACATAGAAGCTGAATGCTGCTTCTCCAGGTTTGGTTCTGATTCAGAGCAGAACCAGAACCGGTCATATTAAACATTAAGGTCAGCGGTCAAATGCTTAAGGGTCCACTAAATTAGCCGGAGGCCTCCAGAACCCAAGCTGCTCCTCTGGTTCTGGTTCTGATGAGGAGGAAGTGAGCGTGAGACAGCCCAGTTACCGCTTCTACTCAGAACCTGGTTCTCATTAGAGCCGGACCCGCCTCCCGCCCCATTGGCCAGACCCAGTTACATAACTCTGCTGCAGTCATAAAGCCAGCGGTTCTGTTGGACCACAGAGCCGGTCCGGAACCGCCCCGCCTCGCGCCCACAGAAACACATCTGAAACTGCAAAGTCATGCTGATCTGCTGCTGTTCACCGGCAGAAGCTCGGATGGTTCTGGTGAACCCAGCGACCCGTCAGAACCGCCAGAACCTCCCAGCTGCTGGAAAAACCCAGGAATGTTGCGGACCCGTGGCAGAACCGATGGAAGGTTCTGGTTCTGACAGGAAACCCAAAATATTTATGCTCTGCTAAACATGACTGGGTCCAAACAGTTCACCAGAACCAGAACCTCTGACCACAGATCAGCTTGAAAGGAACCAATAAAGTCCAATCAGAACCGCCTCTGAAGGGAAAATCACAGGAAGTGGACCTTAAGGCCCATCAAACATCCAACCGCTAGAGACCATCAAAATCTGCTGTTAGCGTCGCGCCCGCTTAACCTTTGACCTGCTGAGGTCAAATGGGTGAAAGGAGAGGTTTCAGGTCAGTCTCCCTGAAACCCGGTGGAACTAATCCCCCCTCTCTGCTGATTCTGGGGTCATGACTGACCCGACTGACCCTACTGACATGACTGACCCGACTGACATGACCGACACGACTGACATAACTGACATGACTGACCCGACTGACATCACTGACACGACTGACATGACTGACCCGACTGACATGACCGACCCAACTTTCATGACTAACACGACTGACATGACTGACATGACTGACCCGACTGACATCACTGACATGACCGACCCGACTGACATGACCGACCTGACTGACATCACTGACATGACTGACCCAACTGACATGACCGACCCGACTGACATGACTGACCCGACTGACATGACTGACATCACTGACATGACTGACCCGACTGACATCACTGACATGACCAACCCGACTGACATGACTGACCCGACTGACATCACTGACCCGACTGACATGAGTGACCTTACTGACCCAACTGACATGACCGACCCGACTGACATCACTGACGCGACTGACACGACTGACATGAGTGACCCGACTGACATGACTGACCCGACTGACATCACTGACATGACCGACCCGACTGACATGACTGACCCGACTGACATCACTGACATGACAGACCCGACTGACATGACTGACACGACCGACACGACTGACATGACTGACATGACTGACTCGACTGACATCACTGACACGACTGACATGACTGACCCGACTGACATGACCGACATGACTAACATGACTGACCCGACTGACATGACCGACCCAACTTTCATGACTAACATGACTGACATGACTGACATCACTGACATGACCGACCCGACTGACATGACCGACCTGACTGACATCACTGACATGACTGACCCGACTGACATGACTGACATCACTGACATGACTGACCCAACTGACATGACCGACCCGACTGACATGACTGACCCGACTGACATCACTGACATGACTGACCCGACTGACATGACTGACCCGACTGACATGACTGACCCGACTGACATGACCGACCCGACTGACATCACTGACATCACTGACGCGACTGACACGACTTACATGAGTGACCCGACTGACATGACTGACCCGACTGACATCACTGACATGACTGACCCGACTGACATGACCGACCCAACTTTCATGACTAACATGACTGACATGACTGACATCACTGACATGACCGGCCTGACTGACATCACTGACATGACTGACCCAACTGACATGACCGACCCGACTGACATGACTGACCCGACTGACATGACTGACATCACTGACATGACTGACCCGACTGACATCACTGACATGACCGACCCGACTGACATGACTGACCCGACTGACATCACTGACCCGACTGACATGAGTGACCTTACTGACCCAACTGACATGACCGACCCGACTGACATCACTGACGCGACTGACACGACTGACATGAGTGACCCGACTGACATGACTGACCCGACTGACATCACTGACATGACCGACCCGACTGACATGACTGACCCGACTGACATCACTGACATGACAGACCCGACTGACATGACTGACACGACCGACTCGACTGACATCACTGACACGACTGACATGACTGACCCGACTGACATGACCGACATGACTGACATGACTGACCCGACTGACATGACCGACCCAACTTTCATGACTAACATGACTGACATGACTGACATCACTGACATGACCGACCCGACTGACATGACCGACCTGACTGACATCACTGACATGACCGACCCGACTGACATGACCGACCCGACTGACATGACTGACACGACTGACATGACTGACCCGACTGACATGACCGACCCGACTGACATCACTGACATCACTGACGCGACTGACACGACTTACATGAGTGACCCGACTGACATGACTGACCCGACTGACATGACTGACCCGACTGACATCACTGACATGACCGACCCGACTGACATGACCGACCCGACTGACATGACTGACCCGACTGACATGACTGACATCACTGACATGACTGACCCGACTGACATCACTGACATGACCAACCCGACTGACATGACTGACCCGACTGACATCACTGACCCGACTGACATGAGTGACCTTACTGACCCAACTGACATGACCGACCCGACTGACATCACTGACGCGACTGACACGACTGACATGAGTGACCCGACTGACATGACTGACCCGACTGACATCACTGACATGACCGACCCGACTGACATGACTGACCCGACTGACATCACTGACATGACAGACCCGACTGACATGACCGACCCGACTGACATGACTGACCCGACTGACATGACTGACATCACTGACATGACTGACCCGACTGACATCACTGACATGACCGACCCGACTGACATGACTGACCCGACTGACATCACTGACCCGACTGACATGAGTGACCTTACTGACCCAACTGACATGACCGACCCGACTGACATCACTGACGCGACTGACACGACTGACATGAGTGACCCGACTGACATGACTGACCCGACTGACATCACTGACATGACCGACCCGACTGACATGACTGACCCGACTGACATCACTGACATGACAGACCCGACTGACATGACTGACACGACCGACACGACTGACATGACTGACATGACTGACTCGACTGACATCACTGACACGACTGACATGACTGACCCGACTGACATGACCGACATGACTGACATGACTGACCCGACTGACATGACCGACCCAACTTTCATGACTAACATGACTGACATGACTGACATCACTGACATGACCGACCCGACTGACATGACCGACCTGACTGACATCACTGACATGACTGACCCGACTGACATGACTGACATCACTGACATGACTGACCCAACTGACATGACCGACCCGACTGACATGACTGACCCGACTGACATCACTGACATGACTGACCCGACTGACATGACTGACCCGACTGACATGACCGACCCGACTGACATGACTGACCCGACTGACATGACTGACCCGACTGACATGACCGACCCGACTGACATCACTGACATCACTGACGCGACTGACACGACTTACATGAGTGACCCGACTGACATGACTGACCCGACTGACATCACTGACATGACCGACCCGACTGACATGACCGACCCGACTGACATCACTGACATCACTGACGCGACTGACACGACTGACATGAGTGACCCGACTGACATGACTGACCCGACTGACATCACTGACATGACCGACCCGACTGACATGACTGACCCGACTGACATCACTGACATGACCGACCCGACTGACATGACTGACCCGACTGACATGACCGACATGACTGACATGACTGACCCGACTGACATGACCGACCCAACTTTCATGACTAACATGACTGACATGACTGACCCGACTGACATCACTGACATGACCGACCCGACTGACATGACCGACCTGACTGACATCACTGACATGACCGACCTGACTGACATGACCGACCCGACTGACATGACTGACATCACTGACATGACCGACCCGACTGACATGACCGACTCGACTGACATGACTGACATCACTGACATGACCGACCCAACTGACATAACCGACCCGACTGACATGACCGACCCGACTGACATGACCAACCCGACTGACATGACTGACATCACTGACATGACTGACCCAACTGACATGACCGACCCGACTGACATGACCGACCCGACTGACATGACCGACCCGACTGACATGACTGACATCACTGACATGACCGACCCGACTGACATCACTGACCCGACTGACATCACTGACCCGACTGACATGAGTGACCTTACTGACCCAACTGACATGACCGACCCGACTGACATCACTGACGCGACTGACACGACTGACATGACCGACCCGACTGACATCACTGACATGACCGACCCGACTGACATCACTGACGGGTCGGTGATGTCACCGACCCGTCAGTGATGTCAGTCGGGTCGGTCATGTCAGTTGGGTCAGTAAGGACCCGACTGACATGAGTGACCTTACTGACCCAACTGACATGACTGACCCGACTGACATGACCGACCCGACTGACATGACCGACCCGACTGACCCGCTGCTACTCACCATGTCGCTGTAGATTTCATCCGCCAGGATGGGAACACAGAGCTTGGAGGCAACTGGAAGACAGAGGCATCGAGGTGAGACACTGCAGGAACCGTTGACCCCGTCAGAGAGGCTCAACTCACCTGTCAAGATGTTCTGCAGGTGTTCCCGGCTGAAAACGGAGCCGCAGGGGTTGGACGGGTTGGTGACGATCAGACAGGAAGTCCTCTCGTCCACCAGGCTCTCCAGGTGTTGCAGGTCGATCTCCCATGACTTCTCAGGCTGGAAATGCAGACGGGGTCTCTGGGTCAGAGCTAGAAGCACACCTGCTGCACCAAGGTGAACTTTAAAGTACAAGTCAACGAGTAGACGTGGTCCTAGTTGCCATGACAACAGAAGGGAACCAGATGATCACTTTGTGTTGCATCTGGTATTTCAGTAAGTAGTTTAATTATATGTCATGGTTTTGTCCCAAATTATATCATTTATTCTTGACCGATTGACCATCTATTTATTGGACAGATTTGTGTCCAGAGTTTACTGAACAGAGGCTTCCTGTCGTTCTACACTTGACATGTTAACTTGCAGTTTGTTTAGTTGGTTAAGCAGTAACAGTAGATAACTACAGCACATAGAAGTTATGTGAATCTCTTCTAAAGCATCAGAGGATTCAGTTTTAAGGCACGCTTCGTTTCTCCTGCTTCAAGTTCAGAAAACAGATATGGAGAAAATGACAATAACACCAATAGATTACTGTAATCCCATATACAGTAATATGCTGATCACATTAATCTGTAGAATAACAGTAAAATAACTGTATTCTGGCCTAACAGCAGGTTCCTGTTGATTTACTGTATTCAGTTTAATGTAATGTACAGTTCAAACAAATGACAGGAAGTAAACAGTTACGGTTAGAGATGCACTTCCTCCCCTCAACCATCAGGCCACTGGTCTGAGGGGAACTGGTCACTGGAAGCAGCTTTTCTCACCAAAAGGTCGTAGAGTTTGACCTCGATGCCCATGGAGACGGCCAGCGTCTTATACAAGGAGAAGCCGGGCCGAGGGACCAGGATGTTGTCTCCTGGGTTACAGAGGACACCCATGGACAGCTCAATGGCCTGGCTGCAGCCGCTGGTCAGGATGACGTCCTGCAACGGAGACAAGCTAAGCTAACGGGCAACGGAGACAAGCTAATGGGCGAGAGAGAGTACCTCTGCCTCCAGTGGAGCTTCAGGTCGGCTGCAGAAGTTTGCCACGGCCTGCCGGCTCCTCAGGTAGCCTGCAGAGATGCAGCAATGCAGAGATGCAGCAATGCAGAGATGCAGCAATGCAGAGATGCAGCAATGCTGCGTCCAGCGCTGCGGCGTCCAGCGCTGCGGCGTCGGGACCTTCAGGTCTCCAGAGACTCACCCACAGACGGAGCATAGCCGTTGAATCTCTGAGAGTCGATGGCGTCCTTCATGGCCTGGAGGACGGTGGCGTCCGTCGGCAGGTTCCCAAACACAGTGGGATCACCTGCCAGACATCAGACATTAACATCCAACATTAAACATTCAGACATCAAACGTTGAGAAACCCTTTATTAATGGCAAACACATGTTTGCCATTTTAATGAATTTAACTTCTGCTTCTACAAAGGAAAGTCTAATTTGACATTTTTAAAGTCTGATTTATCAGTCAGAGAAGAAGTCAAAGTCTTAGATCTGAGTCACAATTACGAAAATCAAGACTTTGGAGCTTAAATATTCATTTTAATCTCATAATGAAAGCCTTCTTTCATAAATATGACTCTTTAAAATGGAACGTACAAGCTCATGTTTATTATGCCTAGAATCTTGGTTTCCGTAGCAACCGTTTTACAGACCCACCGATGGACAGAGAGATCATGGGCTTGGCCGGGTTGGGGATCAGCTTCATCCCGTCCACAATGGCCCGGATCGGGTTCAATGTGTTGCGGGACATTTCCGACGGCTTCACCTCCCAGCGCTGCCTGCGGCTGCGCGGCTTGGCCGGAAACGGGCCGCCGACCTTCCCGCTCAAGGTCAGGGGCTTGCTCTTCATCTGAACCAAGTAGGCCTGGTTGTCCATCCTGCAGGACAAGAAGCAGCAGCCAGACCAGCTGGCGTGTTAACAGCCTGGAGATCATGTGATCAACTGGGACAGAAACAATTCAGAAGCAGAAAAATAATCCACTACATTTTTTATTTTAAGTCAAAGAATTAAAAATGGGGCAAATTTCTCATATTTGATTCGTCTTCAACTCTAAAAATCACTGAATGACTTTAATATTTAACACATAAAAGTAGATGGTCTAATGTTACTATTAGTTATGTGTGGGAAACATAAACAAGCAGCAATAAATCACATTTATGAAGTATAGACTGTTGTCAGAAATCAAAACTGATGCATTTCATTTATTAATTAATTTCAATTAACTAAATAGTAATTTAATTTACGTGGAATCTATCATGTCATTAATAATCAAACCTTCTTTCACATTTCTACTTGTTTCTTGTTTTAGTCAATTCTTAGATCTGAATAATTGATCGTTTTAAGAGACTAAACTAATCAATAATTCCTCCAGTCTTGTCAGGCAGGATGGGAACACAAATACAGGTTTTATAAATGTAGTTAATTTGAACAGCTACCATCATTTTATTTTGTTATTTAAACCAAATGTTGTAAGTTTAGGTTTGTGTTTTAAAATCACAGCGAACTTTAAAAGGCTTCATAACTTCCTGCCTGGATAATTGGGAGAAATCGGCTTTTACCGAATGACCTCTGATCAAACCACGGTACGCCTTTCATAACGCTTTGATAAAGCTCGTTAAACTTTGATAAAGCTCATTAAACTTCGCCAAACTTGGTTAAAGTTTGTGACACTTCTCAAACTTTGTTAGACTTTGCTGAACTGTCTTTAATGCTACAGATTGACCACCAGGATTTCTGAAATATTGGAACTGTTGGTGTCAATCGCTGAGCGTTAAACACCGAGTCCACCGAGACTCTGAAATAAGACTGACCTCTGACCTGGGCCTCTTCAGGTTAAGATTCGAAACAGAAATGTTCAACATGGTTGGATGCTCAGAGTGCAGCATTTTTATATCTTATTGCACGTTGGTCGACTGACTACTTGTTGTTAAAGTTTATAGAAATGATCATTTTGTCATTATTAGGATTTTTGTTTTGCTGATTTAATTGAGGTCTTCTGCTGTGTTTCTACTAAAGTATCATCAGCAGATCATTTCTTTAAATCCTAAAACATTCGGGTCGCCGTGGTAACGGGCCGTCTTAAAGCTACTGTCCGAGTAATTAGAGTAATTACTAGAGTAACTGGCATCCAGTCCAGCAGCAGCTCATCAAAACTTCCTGCTGCAATATCTGCAGGCAAACAAACAAATAATGACATTTGATTCAATAAATTACATTTTTATTAAATAAAATTAATTTACATGAAAGCTCATAAATTAGCTCCTCATCCATCATTAACAGCAGCAGATCCTCATTCATTCACCGTCAGGGTCAGAGTCAGGGTCAGAGTCAGGGTCAGGGTCAGAGTCAGGGTCAGAGTCAGGGTCAGGGTCAGAGTCAGGGTCAGAGTCAGGGTCAGAGTCAGGGTCAGAGTCAGGCCACTTCACTACAATAATGGAACAGAAAATCATTTTACCTGCTGAACGTCTGGCTGCTGGAGAACCGCTCAGGATTTTATCCAAAAGCACCACTGGAACCAGAACCACTAGAACCAGAACCACTAACGTCTGGCTGCTGGAGAACCGCTCAGGATCTCATCCAGCAGATCAAAGCTGCTTTTATAGATGCTGAGCAGCAAAACCTTTAGACGCAGCGCTCCCATTGGCCGAGGCCGGGGGCCGAGCGGGAACGCCCCCCTCCCACTCCTCTCCACCAGTAACCAGAACCAGACCGGCTGCAGCATTTACTGGGAGGGCATAGTGGTGGGTATACTGGTGCTGGGGGGGCGGCTGCGTTCGTCACGCGAAGGCAAACAGAGATCAGCATCAGAGCAACAAGCTGCGATCGATTAAAGTCTGTCGGAATCAGCTTCAAAACCTGCAGGTTCTGACCCGGTCCAAACAGAACTTCCTGGCCCTAGTGGGGGAAAGTAACAACCTGAACACAGCATCCATACAGTGAAGCAAGGTGGTGGCAGCACCATGCTGTGGGAAGACGGATCAGCAGCTAACGAGGCTAACTAGCCTCCCCGGCCCGTCGGGGGTTAATCTCGACCCGCTGCCCGACCCGCTTCTGTTCCGATGAAATGACGCAACAGTTTGCTCTCTGCCGGCCGTCGACCTCGCGGCGCAAACAGAACCTCGGGTCGATACCTGGCCCGTTCTCCAGTTCCCCGCAGGAACCGACCGGACTCTGACCTCTGAATCCTGGGAACAAATATGATGCGACACAAACACACTGACGCCACAGAACACTGATAATGGACCGGAACCAGGACCACTAGAACCACAAGAAATCATCTCTGACCCAACAGCAGCTTCTGGAGGGGCCATCACCATAGCAACGATGATGCAGTCACAAGGTTCTGAAGAGGTTCTGGTGTTTAACAACAAGCACGCCACACTTTTCAGATCAACTCTTCCTGACTGGCCGCCGTTCGTCTGATTGGCAGAACAGGAAGTGAATACTTTCCCGACCCAGGTTCTGGTTCTGACACCTGAGACGATGTTTGCTTCTTCTTCTAACCTAACCTGATAGACTAGAAGAAGGCGGGTTCTACTGGGTTCTGGACCATCACCAAGCAGAGGAAGGTCAGTGTTTACCACCTTAAAAGTGCGGCATGTGTTTTCTCTTCCCAGTAAACCCAGTTGGTTGCTGGAACTGGATCAAATAGGACTCTGATACCGGATCCAGGTCAGAACCGGTACTGATTGGACCCGTTGCTGTGAGGTCAGATCATCGAAGCAGGTTCATTACTGTATTTAGAGTCTAGAACCAGAACCGGCCCGGTTCCGTTTGGACTCTCCTTCCCGTCCTCAGAGGGAACCGGACCCTCCGGACCCTCCGGATCTCCGACAGGAATCTCTTCCTGTTGACGTGAGGCCGGTAGTCTGGATCTCTGCTGGGCCGGCGGGCCGGGCCGGGCCGGACCTCCTGGTTGCTGAAGGAGCAGCACTGCTTGGCGTTCAGTCGGGTCAGAACCACACACGGCTGCAAGCGGCCCAGAAGGGCTGAGGTTCTGGAGCCGGCAGGAGAACCCGGCTGGGATCTGGACTGAACAGTTCTGCTGGTTTGGGTTTCACGATGGATTCTGATGGAGTTCTGATGGACACCTTGCTGAGCTGGGTCAGTCGGAACCTGTGAGGCCCGGTTCTGTAGGTCAGAGGAAGGGACAGTCTGTCCTCCCAGAACCGGGCCAGAACCTGCAGGCTCCAGGACGTTTTGGTCCACCGATGTCCGGCGGGCCCAAGAACCCGGACCAGAACCACAATGAGCTGCTTTGACCAGAATTGCAGAGACGGGTTGAGACAGATTGGACCCGAGTCGCCTCGAGACGTCCTCCAGCCGGACCACTGGAACCAGCAGGACGGGTCCATCAGAACCTTCTGAAGTTCTGGGCAGAGGCGAGACCAGGTCCGACGGCGTCTGGTCCGAGGACGAAACCGGGGTCGGGTTGGACGAAACTGGGGTCGGGTCGGACGGAACCGGGGGCGGGTCGTCCTCAGCACAGCCTCTTAGGAAGTTGTCCATCCAGCGCTGGTGCTTGGAGCAGAACCGAGGGGACGGAGGGACATCCTCCTCCTCCACTGTCCCTGGTCCTGTTCTGTCCTCTGGACCATGGGGTTCCCCAACATCTGGACTGGAACTAGAACCGACCTGCAGGATCCAATCAGGCCCAGGCCGTCCCTGCTGGGACGTCTCTGAGGGACGAGCGTCTGGAGGACAGAAACAGAGACATCTGGCCGGGCTGGAAGGGTCATGGTGTGAATACTTTCGACATATTAAAGAGTAGACCACGCATTGGCAGGACAGGTGGCGGCCATCTTGGAGAGGGCGTCCATCCCACTCGGCTAATCTAACATATACTTAGGTTATCTGACATCTGCCAGATTACACTGACTGAATAAGCTATCGACCTCTCCAAAATGGCCACCTTACGGCCAATAGCTGAGGGCGGTCGTTGCTCACCACACAGCAGCAGCTTCCTCCCAGCTAATGAAGGTGAGCTCTTCTCCTCCTCATCCTCAGGATGTTGCTTGTTCATCATCTGAGTCAGAGTAATGAGACCAGGTTGGGGTTGGTTCGGCCCGGTTCTGCCGCTGCAGGTGTCTGCAGATAGCGCCCTCCGCAGCTCCTGCAGATAAACCAGCAGCCGCTGCTCCACCTTTTGGGCGTAGCGCTCACCGTAGCGTTCCTCCATGTCACCCTGGAGACGACAACAATCGTTCTCATTGGCTTGTGTAATCATCCAATCATCGGCTTTCTGGCTCAGTCATACAATGGACTAACACCAGCCACTGACTCTGTAGACATGATAATAATAATAATAATAATCTTTATTGTCATTAGAGAAACCGTAGAGTCTCTGCTGGGCCTTCTTTGTCAGTTCTGCTGTGTTTACATCCCAGGCCAGGTTATCCGTGATATGAACTCCCAGGAAACAGAAGTTTGACACCTTCTCCACCAGCTCTCTGCAGATTTTTATTTTTAATAATAGACCCCTCATTGGCTGCTCGGGCGCAGGAAATACAGCGGCCATCTTGGAGCGGTCGTCCCTCCTACTTGGCTAAAACCAAAGCAGTAGAAGAAGCAAGAAGGACGTCGCTGCAGCAAACAGAAAGGGGCGAGGACAGACCACTAGCAGACTCATACCTTTGTGGTATTCTCATTTAATGTAATTATATTAGTTGTGTTACCACCCCACGCCACTAGAGGCAGTATCATGCCAGAAAAGATGCGACTAAGGAGCAGATTTAGAAGTTCACAGAAAGCTACAGAATCTGTTAAAAACTGTGAGCTGCACTGAAGTAAATAAAAGAGAAAAGTTCAAATACATGCTGGGAGTGAAAATCCTTCCTACACATGAAGAAGGATTCATGTTTAGGAATAAGTTGTAATTATTTTCTTAATATTGATTTAGATTATCTGACATAAGACCCTACATTAGAAATGGAACAATATATTGTAAAAATTAGATTACATGTTAAAACATTCACCAGCAAAGTTTACACAGATGGCAAAGACTATTATTAATACTTAATTCTTTCACTTTGTCAAAAGTAAGATGGCTCCCAAATCTCCTGGTTTTGTTTTGAAGGTTTCCTAAAGACACGATGTGAGGAAGAAGTGGGAAACGGATTCACTGCACAGGATGAATCTCACATCGGATCTTGGGGTGCATTCAGACCAACCCAGGATTAGAGTCCTGAATCTAATCTCTAATCTGTTTGTATAGAAACTCTGATTTTTTGGGGAGGTCAGAATGCAAATTTGAATTCCCAGACGGACTTAAAAAGCGAACTCCGATCCACCTAAAAGTCTCGGTCTCGGTCCGGTTGAAGTGACCCCTATTTGGACGATATATTGGTGGCTAGTCCCTCTGCGGAAGAAAACAACGTGAACCTTCGTCAGCTGTTTGTTAGACTCAGTGATGACCTGATCGTGAACCCGGCTAAATGCCAATTTGGTCTGCCTGCTGTTGAGTTCCTGGGACACAAAGTCTCTTTTCAAGGGGCTGTTCCAATGCGGGATGAGCAGGAATCTGTCACAAAATGATCGTAGCGCCTTTATTTCTTACCCGATTTCTATAAACAGGGCTTAAATTAAATCTGAGGACGTTGCTGATGTTTGTAAGTATTCTCTCTTGATCAGGGGCATCTTTGTTTTTCTATATTTGTATTATTTTGTGTTTGTATATTTATATAAATATAAACTGAAGTTGGGCTGCACAGTGACGCAGCTGGTAGCACTGTTGCCTTGCAGCAAGAAGGTCCTGGGTTCGATTCCCGGGGTCTGCATGTTCTCCCTGTGCATGGTGGGTTCTCTCCGGTTCTCCGGCTTCCTCCCACAGTCCAGGAACATGACTGTCAGGTTAATTGGTCTCTCTAAACTCTCCCTAGGTGTGTGTGTGTGTGTGTCCTGTCTGTCTCTGTGTTGCCCTGCGACAAACTGGCAACCTGTCCAGGTGACCCCGCCTCTCGCCCAGAACGTTAGCTGGAGAGGCAAGCAGCTCCTCCTGACCCCAGTAGGGACAAGGGTGGAAAGAAAATGGATGTATTGATATTACTAAATATATGAAAAAATTATGAACGGCTGTGTGCCTTGTAAAATGCTCATCATACATCAATATTCTATTCTGTTTTCCCCACTAAGAATATTTAAATATGCTGAACCATATATCAATATGTTTTAAAATAAGTGTCCTTGCACATGTAGCCATGACAACTGTTTGAATGAGGTTTCCAGTAAAAAAGTGTGAAAATCTGTTGAGTATTTAGTGAGTTATGATTGATTAAATGCTCTGATACTTCATTGAGTATCACTCATATAACACTGAGTGGAGCGGACAACCTTTCCAAGATGGCACAAACCTGACCTTTGACCTGAGATACGAGGGTTTTTAGCAGCTCTGTGCCGCCCCCTGCTGGACATAACCAGCAGCAGAAATGGAGGTGGAGCCGAGGCTTAATCCAATCAACAGGTCCAGTCGGGTCCTATTGGGTCCTACTGACCTTCATGTAGTCCTGCAGCCTCTCCTTGGTGAAGGCCAGGTTCTGGGCCAGGCGTCTGAAGTCGGCCTGGTTCTTCCTCATCAGGAACATTTCTCTCTGGTTCTGTGGAAGCAAAAGGATCGGCTCTTGGATTCGCACCAACAACCTCTGACCGGGATCAAAAGCAGCTCTAACGGTCAGCGGTCCAGTTCCAGTTCAATTCAACAGAACCGGCACCGCTGGTTCTAGTGGGTTAGATACTTACACACTGATCTTCATACTGAGGCAGCTTGTTGGGGAAGAACCGGATGATACTGGACACGATGTGGACCGTCCCTCTGCCTTCCCTCAGCATCCGCATGACGACCTGCAACAGAACCAGAACCTTCAGAACTACCAGAACCGTCCCTCTGCCTTCCCTCAGCACCGCATGACGACCTGCAACAGAACCAGAACCTTCAGAACCATCCCTCCTGTCGTCCTACCATGGTCTTCAGGCCGAACTGGATCTTCATGTGTTTGATGGCGGGAACCAGCCCGGGTAGCAGGCGGTGCATCGCGTCCAGGAACGCCATCACCGTCTCAAAGTTCTGCACGTCCCGGTTCCTCACGATGGACAGGGCCTGGGCAGAGAGGACCCGCAGCCGCCTCGAGTCCTCCAGGTTCAGGGGCCGAAGATCCGGCTCGGTCCGGCCGGAGACTACTGCGGAGACACGAGATGTTCTGATCAGGTTCTGCTGCGGTTCGGTCAACAGGAACTAAGTCCAGCGGTGGCCAGCAGGGAACTTTGGATCAGATACTTTCACCTTCTCCAGTCAAACGTCCAGAACTTTCCAAAGTTCTTTTTTTTTCAACTAATTTTGAATTAAACGCATCAGGATTTTCTAGCAGGTGTTTCTCCAGAAGTTTCCAGACGTTATTCAGAAGTTATTCAGTTTCCTCTTTTAACAGCTCGGTCCCGTCAGCTGGACCTACCTTGGTGAACCGCCATGATTCTGTAGATCAGCGGAAGAGCCTGGGTGGACCCGGCCCGGATCAGCTGCTCTCTGCGGGCCACAGGTCCTCCGGCAGCCCGGTCTCCTCCACCTCCAGCGGGACATGCAGAGACAAGTTCAGCATCCCTCACAACCTGCTTGTATCTGGATTTAAAAACGAACTACTTCCGCTTCCAAGTCAACGCTTACCTTCAAAATAAAATCTCCTGAAGTCCAGAGTTTTAATAATCAGTGTAAATATTTAGGGAGAAAAATAATAATTTCAGTTAATTATATGATTAGTTGACACCAACATTTCCTTTGAGAACCATGACCGGCAGGAACAGAACAGGAGCCACAGTTTGAGAACCTTGGTCCAAATATAGGCTTTTATTGTGAAGTGAATCGTGCTGCGCATGCGTGGTAGACCAGGAAGTGATCACAGGGAGCGCCTCTCCTCTGTCCTGGCTTCTCCTTCCAGAACTGAGATATTTGTAGCTCAGGTAGCTTCAGCATCAGCGGACCTGCAGGTAACAGGAAGTCTATTAACCACTGACAAGGAAATACGTCATTTATTTCAGACTAAAACCGCGGCAGCGGTAATACTCAATAATACTTTGTGGAGTTGCTGGATAGGAGAGCATGTTTTAATGTACCAGACAGACCGGGCGGGCGGGGTTTAATGGTGCGCTTAACTAAACTGGTGGTTTCTGATTAAATCAGAAATACATGTCTCAGGCATAACATTATGACCACCGACAAGTACAGTGGCTGATGACCCTTCATCATGGCTGCTGTAAGTGGGTGGGAATTACTGGACTTAAGACAGGGGCAATCCCTGTCCTCTGGCGTCCTGCGACTCTCAGCTGTCTCTCTGGTCCAACACAGCAGAATCTCCTCCTCAGTGCAGTCAGGTTCTCCAGAGTCCTGCTAATCACCTCGATTATGTGACTCAGGTGTATTGAAGCAGAGGCGCACCTAAACTCTGCAGGCATGGGCTGCCCAGCCCTGGCTTAACATTTAGGCAGGTGGTCATAATGTTATGCCCGATCTGTGTAAACAGTGAGGTGGCCTTCAGAAGGTTCTGGTTCTACTGAACATTTCCCATTTCTTCTTCTTCTTCTGTGACTTTAACATCCCTTTTGTCCTGATCCATCCTGACCTCCAGCGTCGCCATGACCTCCAGCGCCGCTCTGCTCGCCTGGTCCAGATTCGGGTTCTGTGCGTCCAGAACCGCTTCCTCCTCATGCAGAGTCCTGGTCCGATCCGCCTGCAGTCGCTCTTGGTCCAGCGGCGTTAAGGTGCGCTCCTACCTGCAGTACGTGAAGCGGAAGCTCCGCCCCCCTCCAACCCCCCCTTACAGCCACGTGTGCCAGGTGGGCGACCCGGTCCTGCGCTGCCGGGCCGCCGGCGTGGACCCGGCGGCCATAGCGGGCCCGGAGATCCAGCAGGTTCTGGTAACCATGGTGACGGTGATGAGGAGGCTGCAGTGCGTGGGTCTGAGCGCGCCGCAGGTGGGCGTGCCGCTCCGCATCCTGATGCTGGAGTATCCCTGGAACCTGTTCGAGGCGGTTCCGCCCGCGGCCCGGCGGGCCCTCGGCCTCTCCATCCAGCCGCTCCGGATCTTCCTGAACCCGGAGCTCCGGGTTCTGGACAGCAGCACGGTTCTGTCTCAGGAGGCCTGCGAGAGCGTCTCGGGCTTCTCCGCCGCCGTGCCGCGGTTCCGGTCCGTGGAAGTGTCAGGTACGTCTGGAAACCCGTCCAGAACTGGATTCTGCTGGTTCAGGAGAAAATCAACCCATGAAATGTTTCCATTTCGTCCTCTTTAATGTAGCAAAGCATCAGAACCGATCAGGTAAGGAGGCTGGTTCTGATCGGTTCTGATTGGTTGAGTTCTACTGATGGAGTAGATTTATGGTACTTCTGGCTGGTGAAATGACCTTTGAACTCTATAAACAATCGGAACTTTAAGGAAATTAATAATGGAGCATTCAGGGGTTCTGCTTCCTGTTTTCAGGCCTGAACGAGAAAGGTCAAGAGGTCACCTGGCAGGCGAGCGGCTGGCCGGCCCGGATCCTGCAGCACGAGATGGACCACCTGGACGGAGTTCTGTTCCTGGACCGCATGGACTCCAGAACCTTCGTCAACATCAACTGGCAGGAGCACAACGACTAGCGCCAGCCGGCCCCGGGCAACGCAGAGCTGGACCCTGGTTCTGGTGAACCAAACAGGTCAAATAAAATCTCTTTAAGATGAAATGAGCTGAATCTGATCTTCATCAGTCTGAGCACAAAAGATGTTCTGAACTCGACCCGGTTCTGGCCCAGCTGGTACCAGAACGTTTCAGAACCAGAACTGAGAGCAGATACTGAGCAGAGGTCCAGGTTCTGGAATATAAAATCCCCTGATGGGTCTGAGGTTCTGTTGCCTTTCTTTGACAAACTGAACTTTTTTCACCAACAGGAACCAGAGTCATCAGAACCTCCAGAACCATCAGAACTGACTGTGTGGATCTATTCTCGTTATTAAGGAACGTTTCTCTGATTTTCTGAAAAGTGAAACCAAGCAAACTCTGAAACCAGAGGTTCTTCTGGTTCTTTACCTCTGTGCTGGTAGGATCCGGTCAACATCGGATCCGGTCCGTCAGGTTCTGCTTGAGGCCCTGATCGCCTTGGGCCGGCCCTGCATGAAGAGCTGCTCTCTGCTGGACGCTCACCTCCAGCCCATTTAGCCCAGCTGTGGGGCAGAAAGATGAAATTGAAGCCAGATGTTTTCTCTGTATTTGGGGGCGTCGTCAGTTTTTCTGCTATTAGAGAACAATTAGCAAAATAAATAGAAACGATTTTTCTAATTTCAACATCAGACGTACGGTTTTATTCACAAACAAATGCATGTTGGAAAAAAAAATATTCTTGCCCATAATTTGATAGAGGCGTAGATCCGCCCCCTCCATGAGCCCGGCCTCTGAACAGCCAGACTCATTCATTTTGCTAAATTATTTTTAGCTAAATACTGTTGAGAAGCACAAGCAGGCCTCCTGACGCACAGATTTAAAAAAAATACTCAAAAAAAGGCAGTAGGAGCATCAAGGTCCGCTCCCCTGTGGTATTCTGATTTAGTAATGTAATTTTATTAGTTGTGTTACCACCCCACGCCACTAGAGGCAGTATCAGGCCCGAAAAGATGCGACTAAGGAGCAGATTTAGAAGTTCACAGAAGCTACAGAACTTGTTAAAAACTGTGAGCTGCACTGAAGAAAATAAAAGATAGAAGTTCAAATACAAGCTGAGAATGAAAATCCTTCCTAAAAGTGAAGATATATCACAGATTTCAAAGGAAAATAAAAATGGGAGACCGTGGATAATATAGGTAATAGAGCCCCCTTCACTTCCGGAGTGCAATGGTCCCGTTTCCAAATAAGCTATGGGACTGACAGCGGTCCGTCCCGCCCTTCCTGTTTGCTGCAACAAAGTGAACTTGCAACGTGTTGCTCTCTCAGGCACTGAGGTTCGGCTCATTGAGCCCGAAGAGCAGGAAGTCCTCAGACGGAGGTGGACAGGTCGGTGGACAGGTGGAAGCTGCGTCCGCAGACGCAGGTCAGCGGGTTCTTGTACCAGCAGTCCCTGCAGAACTCGTCGCCGCAGTAGAGGCACAGGACACGCGGCGTCCCGCAGCAGGACTTCCCGCAGGAACACGTCCCCAGGCAGCGGGTCCGGTGGGCCAAGCGGCACAGCTTGCCCTCCACACAGGCGGCGCCGTGGACGGCTCTGCAGGTGAGGCACAGCAGGTGGGGGTTGGCGCTGGCCGCTTCACAGTGGTAGCTGATTGGCTGAGAGGCGGCGGTGTCACCGCAGGTGGCCGTGTCCTCGGGGACGGCGTCTCGGGGACGCTCCTCCCCTGTCTCCGGCCCCGTCTCTGGGACGCCGCTCGCCGGCTCCACCTGGTGGCGCTGCAGGCTGCAGTCGGTCAGGTGGACGCAAGTGATGTCATGGAGGACACCGCAGTCCAGGCAGCGCTGGAGACTAAGCGGAGTCTCCATGACCTCTGCGGCACGGAGACAGCCGCAGAGGTCGTGGGGTCGCCCTCTCTCTGCCTCCAGCGGCGGGGGAACGACCGGACCAAACCTCCTGCTGCGGGGCGCCGCCACCGGCCCGTTGCTGCGCCGCTGGCCACCCGGGGGCGCCGTGCTGTCGTCCCGGTACAGGTCCAACTCTCCCTCTGCGTCCTCCAGGACAGACAGCAGCCGCTCAGCGTTGTCAATAGCAACCTGTCCAAAGACAAACATTCAGCTTCAATCGCTTCCAGTGGCAGAAGAAGAACCGGGCCTTTAAAACCAACCGGACCAGAACCAAACCATAGCAGAAGCTGAGCTCAGACACCTGCAGGTCAAAGGTCAGACTCCTTTGACCTGCAGTCCTCCATCATTTCCAGACTTGGAGCTCCTAAAGTATAGCTGACACAACAAAATGATTTGAAAAGACAAACTGCTGCTTTAATTTTGCAACACTAAAGAGTTTAATAAATATTTCTCACAGATTACAGAAAGTAGAGCAGCGGCGCCATCTTGTGACATAATCAGGGTAAGTCAAAACATAGCAGTCAAACTGTGCGTGTATCCGCCATGTCTACCAGCAAACAATCGCTCCGTATTTTCATCAGTTAAAAACCTTTTGACTTTTGTGTGCGAGTCCCTGTAAAAATGAGACAAACGTATCCATGGTGAGGAAGTTGAAGTTCTGTAAATAATTTCATTAGCCTTATTGTAAATAGTTTAAATATAATATATTGTTGCTTTCTTTCTGCAGACAACATGAACACAGAGTGAAAATCCCTAAAAAAAAAAACAACCCTGAAATATTTACGGTTATCAGAAGGAGACAGACGTTCAGATCCAAACCTTCACCGTTTCTTCTTCTCAGAAACGTTTGAGTCATCGTCACTTCCTGGACTTTATTGATCAATAAATACTAAATATGGCTTCCGACTCCCTCCTCTTCATCACTCGATGTGGATCCTTCCTCCAAAACGGCAGAGAAATCGCTCTGATCAACTCCCTGCGCTTCCGTTAATCGGTCGTTTCAGGTTCGACTTACCTGATGATGTCATAAGATGGCGCCGGCGTTTGACCCAATTATTACTGAGAAAAACAACAATGCTCCGTGGAATTTATATAATTCTGTGATTTATAGAATAATAAATATTCTGTGAATATTTATTATTAAAAGCTTTTGTGTTTACAGAACAAATACAGTAGTTCATGTTTTCAATCATGGAAGCGGTTTTATCGTGTCAGCAATATTTAAAGGGCCGGTTACGGTTTAGAACCACCTGGTCAGCCCCAGGTGAGGCTCCACCTGGAGGTTCTGAGGCAAACCGGGCTGAACTGGATTAATGGTTCAGGAGAAACATCTGCTATAAATACTTTAATCGTTTTTCAGTTAAATGCTGAAATTCCTGTCTAAGAAGAAGCTCCTGGAAGGGAATCAGAGTAAATAAAGATGAGACCTGGAGACAAGGTGATGCATTAAAGTTGAGGTCAAAGTTCAGCAGCCGTACCTGCAGCCGCTGGCCTTTCCGCCGCTCCCGCACCACGCCTAGCTCCCAGCGGGCGCCGCCACGCTTTCCCAGGGCGGCCAGCAGGAGGCGACACTCGCAGCGGGCCAGGAAGAAGGCGCAGGCCAGGCGCAGCAGCTCCCGCGGCGCCGCCACGCCGCCAGCAGGCTGCAGGCGCAACAACCGGGTCTGGGCCGGGCCGGGCCGGTACCCCAGCAGGCCGAACACTTCCTCGGTCTGCGGCGCCGAAAGTACCGGAGCGACGCAGTGGGTGAAGGTACCGGAGTACATCTGGACCAAAGCAGATGAAACGCCACAACGTTAAACGCTGAGGAGGCTTCAAGCTAACTTCTCCATGACGACCTGCGCCTTTAAGAACATCGGGCGCCCCCTAGAGGCGAGTGCAGCTTCACAAAACACAGCTCAGATTTTAATAAAACTGAATAAATCTACTTTTAGTTAAAGTTAGTTAACATGTGGGAGAAAAATGTTAACTTAGCAGATCTGGATCATTACAGATGAAAGCAAAGGAATTGTTTTAGGAACTGTCGGTTTGCACTTTGGCTCTGAACAATGAATTATCGTTATAGACAGTAAATAATAATAATTATACTGTTCGTCAGTCGGCCGCTCCAGGGTCCGGCGGTACCTTGATCACCCGGTACTCCTCCCTCCAGGGGCCCAGGTACAGGTTCAACGCCGCCTGCTCCAGAACCTCGAAGGTCCGGGCCAGGCCACGCAGACCCGGACCGCACCGGGCCTCCAGAACCTCCTCCATCAGCCGCAGCGGCTCCAGGCCCAGGCCGTGCAGCTCCCGGGGGTCGGAGGTCGCCAGGAGGCCCTCGACCTCTGACCTCAACATCTCGTCCTGACAGGCCTGGCACGACCCCTGACCCAGGATCTGCTGCTCCAGAACCCGGTCGTACGCCCGGACCAGGTCCACACCGTGCATCTCTGAGGGACGAGAAGAATATCAGAACCGGGACCAGGACCCGAACTCGGTACCCAGCGAGTGGACCTTCATCGTGAGGAAGAGGAGGATCGTGGCTTTAATATTCATCACTAATGAAATCTGAAAAGTGTGGAGTGTTTTTATATCCCTCCTGTCTGAGTCAGAACTCTGCAGAACCTCCGGGGTTAGGGCGTCTTCAGCCGTTTTCCCACAGATTCCAACGTATTCAGGTTTGGACTTTGACTAGGCCGTTCCAACCCATGAATGAGCTTTGAACTGAACCATAATATTTCTGGCTGCTGTAAGCTGAACTTTGACCCCAGTCTCAGCTGAGTGTTTTGATTATCTCTGCCCATCTTCCCACAGTATGATGCTGCCACAACTAAAGTAGCTATTTAAAACATCTTAATTTATATTTTTAAGGTTTTTACTTGTGAAAATGATTAAAACTATGGGGCATTTTCCCAAACTTTTACTGTTTTAATCAGTGATGATGTCAGTTCCTGTCTTTCCAGTTCTCCATCAGCTTTCATCAGAAGTAAGAAAATAAATCCAGAATTAATAAAACCAGACAGGGACATTATGAACCGGAAGTGGAAGTTTAAATATAATCAAACAGGTCAATCTGTCTCTGTGTAAAGTTATTAGTTTTTCTGTTGTTCTTCCTGAAGCAGTTCCTTACAGAAATTATTTCTGCTGTTCTTTGAAGTAAAAATTGAATTTCAGAATCGGAAGCTAACTTCAGTGCCCTGAACTCAATGCTGAAGTTAGCTTGTGATTCAAAGGTGCAGTAAAGGGCTATTTCCTGTTGTATTTTTTTAAAATGTTTTTTAAAATCAGCTCTAGTTCAAAATAAGATTCTAAGAATAAAAACTTTAGTTTGTTGCATTTTTCCTTCTGTTTACTACGATGTGTGTTGTGTTGTTTCTTTATTACTTTTTATCATTATTTTATGTAACTGCCAAAATCTGCCAATAAAGTTTGAGCTCAAATGAAACTTCAGCAGGAAACCTGAAGAAGGTTCTGACCGTCTAAGGTTTGGAAGAAATGAGTTCATTTTTTGGACAGGGTCAGACAGAACCTGAAGCCGCAGTGAATCCAGCCCAAATAAGCCCAGATTATATCTGATTACATGATATAAAATAGCAGGTAACCAGTGAAATTCTGGGTATTTTTGTGTTATCATCAGAGGTCCAGATTGGATCAGAACCAGAACTGTGCTGCTCTGGACCCACACTGCAGGTCCAACCCTGATGTAATGCCACCAAGGGTTCCGAGAAGATGGCGGACAGGGCAGTCATGTTTCTCTGAGCTCCCTAAGAGGTCCCGACTCTAAATTACTTCATGAAGTAAAACTACTAGTAAATATTTGTAAAAATCAGTTCTCAGCT
This sequence comes from Xiphophorus hellerii, assembly GCF_003331165.1. Classification (NCBI taxonomy): domain Eukaryota; kingdom Metazoa; phylum Chordata; class Actinopteri; order Cyprinodontiformes; family Poeciliidae; genus Xiphophorus; species Xiphophorus hellerii. Next base: position 71,684 of record NC_045673.1, on the reverse strand, counting down.
TGAAGTATGAAGAAAAGCAATAAGTTTCTGCCACCTGCAGTCAAGACTTTGCATTCTAAAAGTGATCACGACTATTCTGTGCCAATGGAATCAGCTGCAGCTGGCAAACGGGGAAGGGAAGCCAGAACCCGACCAGAACCCCGACCAGAACCCCGACCAGCACTCCGGAAAAAAACACACACATGGAAAAAAGAGCTAAAGGTTCGTCCCAGGATCAAATGAACACTGAGGCTATTTTAAGAGCTATAAGTTCCTTAGGACAGAAAGTAAATGACCGCATGGAAGAAGTTGGCTTGCAAATAAAGCAGCACAGTGTTATGCTAGCGGCTATTGCTAAATCGGTTCAGCTCAACTCAGAGGAGCTAAACGATTGCAAAAAGAAAATAATAGAATTGGAGAAACAAGTGGATACACTCTCCAAAGAGAACATGCAGTTGAAAGAAGGAGACCTGAACAGTGAAAGATATAAAAGATTTGGTGCCTCGGCATAAAAGGAAAACTCTGGTGAGAACATCCGAGATGAAGTTGTGGCGCTTCTGTGCAAAATTGCACCTGATTTGGCTTCAAAGATGGATGAAGAGGTTGATGTTGTCCAGAGTGGGTCGAAAGATGCATAACAGGGACAGACAGGTTATTATTCTGTTTGTGAGACGAGCCTTGAGAGACGACATCTGGAAGAGAACTAAAACTTGAAGAAGGAGTTCGCTTCTCTGAAGATTTGACACCAGAAGACTGGAAAGCGAGACAAGAACTGTGGCCAAAAATGTAAAAAGCAAGAAAAGAAGGCAAAGCTGCAGGTTTCAGGGCCCGTTTGGGTTCATCAGAGGCATCATGGATGTTTCTACAGTTGAGAACTGAGATGCAGCAGAAATGAACATGGAAACTTAGAGGACAGTTCTGTTAAAGTCTCACTCAAGGTTTTTTTCACTCTCCTAAACCGTTTGTTCATGTGTTCATCTGTTCATGTGTTCATCTGTTCTACTGTTCAGTTAAAAACCGATTTTTCTTTAGTTTCTTTTAACACAAGGGGACTAAAAGATTCACTTAAACGGAAAGCAGTTTTTTGTTTTGTAAAGGACAACAAGCACACTGCAGCTTTTTACAGGAAACTCATTCTGATGCATCTGACGTGAAGTTCTGGTCGCAGCAATGGGAGATAAAATTCTCTTCAGGGACAAATGGACCTGCTGGAGTCGCCATCTGCTTTCTCAGGTGTCCAGTAAGATTTTGAGTGAGAAAGCAGATAAGGATGGACATTGGGTAGCCTGTGTTTTAGAAGTTGATAATGTCCCAATAATTTTGTTAAACATTTATGGATATAATAATGATCAATACAACAGGAATCTGTTACATCAAATAACAAGGGTTATTGTGGAGCTCACTGCTAATTTTCCTACTGATCATATCGTAGTTGGAGGGGATTTCAACTTGGCTCCAGATGAATGTATGGATCGATGGATCAATGGATCCATGGATCGATGGATCGATGGATCGATGGACCAATGGATCGATGGATCAATGGATCGATGGACCGATGGATCGATGGATCGATGGACCAATGGATCGATGGATCGATGGACCAATGGATCAATGGATCGATGGATCGGTGGATCGATGGATCGATGGATTGATGGATCGATGGATCGATGGCCTTCACTGCTGGTCAAAGAAACTCCAAATCCTATTCTTAAAGAATTTGTTAGTAACACGAAATTAATAGACGTGTGGAGAGCGCTACACAGTGGAGTCAAACAGTTCACCTGGCACAAACCTAATGGTTATAGTAGATCAGGTATTGATTATTGGCTGGTATGTGCTGCAGTCCTAGAGTGTATTAAAGAAACAGAGATAGCAAACTGTCCTTTAAGTGATCACTGCATTATCAATTTAAAACTACAAAAAGTAGATAGAAGTTCTAAACCCAATAATTACTGGAAATTTAATTCAAACCTTCTTACAAACTTAGAGTTTTGTCAATTTATTAAGGAACTTATTCTAAATATATCAAGTGACAATTCTATTGAAACACCAATTCTTAAATGGGAATACTTGAAATATAGTATTAGAAAATATTCAATTAAATTTGGTCAAGAGTTACATAGAAAAATAAAAGCAGAAGAGACAATGGTGATTAAAGATCTTATGTCACTTTACAGAAAATTAAGTTGGACTGATGAGGATAAAGAAATAATAAATAAATTGCAATCTAAATTAGATGAGATTTACATAAATAGGGCAAAAGGTGCTTATGTAAGGTCCAGAGCCAGGTGGATCGAAGAAGGAGAAAAAAATAGTGCTTTTTTTTGTAACTTAGAAAAACATAGACAGGAATATAATAATTAATAGTCTTATAACTGATGAAGTGGAATGTTCTGAGAATAAGAGAATAACAGAAGAAGTATTTAAGTTTTATAGTAATCTTTATAAATCTTCACATACAGAACAAATTACTTCATCCTTTTTTGATAAAATAAATAATCTAGTTCCTGTTATTGATGAAAACTTCAAAGAAATTTGTGATGAAGAGCCAAGAATCTCTGAATTTGACATTTCTATAAGAAATATGGCTTCTGACCAGACGGCCTCACAGCTAATCTTTAGAAACATTTCTGGGAGGATTTAAAACTTTTGTTGTTTCAGGCTGTAGAAGAATGTGTTAGTAGGAAAGAACTCATGGAAACTATGAAACAAGGCGTAATTAAACTAATCCTAAAACCTGGTAAAGATAAGAAAAATTTAAATAATTTAAGACCTATCACGCTGTTGAACACTGACTACAAGATCTTAACAAAAGTTTTGGCAATGAGGTTAAAAACTGGCTTACCTAAAATAATTAGTCAAACCCAATCCGGCTTTCTGAAAGGCAGATCCATCATAACAACATCCGCCTGGTTCTGGACCTGATTGATTATAGTCATTAATAAGAGATGATGGTTTTATGTTGTTTTTAGATTTACACAAAGCATTTGATTCTGTGGAACAGCAATTTATTGTTAACACGTTGAGACATTTTGGTTTTGGAAATAGTTTTCTTAATATGATTACCATGTTAAACACCAATATTAACACTTATATATATTGTTATATATTAATATTAATATTAAGCTGTGTGTCTCTGTCACATGCCCCAGATTCAAAGTAGAAAGAGGAATCAGATCAGGCTGCAGTATCTCGCCTCTCTTATTTATTATAGTCACAGAACTACTTGCAATAACAATTAAAAACTCTAATATTGAAGGTCTGAAAATAAATAACCAGAAAATAATCATTAGCCAATTCGCAGATGATACAACCCTCTTCCTAAAAAACAAAGAACAAATTCCTCCAGCTCTAAATAAAGTTGTTCTCTCAGCCTCAGGGCTGCAGATGAATGTAAATAAATGTGAAATTATGAGTATCCATAACTGCTCTGATTCTTCAATTTTCAATATTCCAGTTAAAAATGAAATTAAATACTTAGGCATGTGGATTAAAGCTACCAGTGTTAGAAAAGATTTACAAGACAACATTGATAAATGTGGCAAAACCTTAAATATTTGGCTTCAAAGAGGCTTGATGTTGTTTGGTAGAACTTTATAAACAAAAACTGAATCCTTAACCAGGCTGACGTTTCCTGCATATTCCTTAGCTGTCCCTCCAAATATCATAAAACAGATTAACAGAATTAATTTTAATTTTATTTGGAAAAACAAGCACCATTACATCAGAAAAAGTGATTTGCTAAAACATTTTGAGGAAGGTGGTATCAAGGCAATCGATTTTGAAATTATGAATGGTGCTTTAAAAATTAGATGGCTTCAGTCCTTTTTAAAAAACGGTGATCTTATTTGGTTTGTTATGCCGTCGTTCGTATTTCAAAAAGTTGGAGGTATTGAGCTGTTATTGAAATGTGATTTTGAATTATCTAAACTCCCTATAACTCTCTAATTTCCACCAACAGGTTTTGTTACAGTGGAAGTTAATGTTTAAACAACTTCAGCCTCATAATGTCCCACTGTGGAACAACAGAGCCATTCTATGTGTAGAAGATCTATTTTTCTAGAAGATTGGTGGAATAAACAAATCTGGTCAGTTACTCATTTACTGGATGGAAATGGTGAAATTCTACGTTTGGAGGAATTTAACAGGAAATATGGAGCTGATTGTTCACTAACAATTTATTAAAAAGTTTTATATAGTTTCACTAATGTCCTCATTCAGTCACTTAAAAACTATTTACCTAACTTCTTTATTCCAAGACTCCATAAGATTCAAATTGAGCATGTGGACATTACAGATAATAAATGCAATAACAGGTTTTTGAATCAGTATCTATAAATATTATGTACACAGGAAGAACAAAAAGCACAGTTTTCTTACAAAATTTTAACAAATCTATGATAGTCAAAATTAGGACAAATTATTTGAAATTCCCAATTCCTCCTAAATATAAAGAATTACATTTTAAAATAATAAATAACATATATCCTTCAAATGAGTTCTTAAGAGAGAGACTTAAGTTTAATGTTGAGAATTGTGGTTTTTGTAAAACTCAATTGGAAACAACTAAACATTTGTTTTACGAATGTAAAGAAATATTAAACTTATGGGATCAACTTCGAAACTTTCTGTCTTCTAAAACAATAAATGTGGATTTTATTTCCTTACAAAACATTAAATTCGGTTTATCTATCAAAGACAAAAATGTGGAATTTTTAGTAAATGTTCTAATGATTATAACCAAATATTATATCCATAAATGTCGCTATGCAAAATGCTGCCTCTCATTCTCTGCTCTAAAAAATGATCTTTCCTTTTTTAAAAGATTTCTGAGAAAAATGCAGAATTTAAACGCAATTAAAATGTTTGAGTTAATGGAAGAATTTCAGTTAGTAGTCCCCTCTGATTAAGTTATTTTATTTTATTATTATTTTTTATTATTATTATTTTATCTAATTTTATTTTCTTTTTTTTTCATTATTTTAATACTTTGTTCTAACCTTGCATCTAATTGGTTTTGTTAACAGCAGGAGTTGTGATATTTGTTTTTTTTTGTAATGTCTGTTATTGACGTGTTGTTTGAGATTGTTATTGTTATTTTTGTATATTCAATAAAATAAAAAATAAAAAAAAATGTAATGCCACCAACCTGAAACTGTTTTGTTCCGGGTTTGTCTTTCCTCTTTAACAGCGTCAGTCATTCAGAACCAACCAGTTGTTCTTCATTCCTTCATTCATAAACTGCTGCTATAGCCAGCAGAATCAATGCAGATCAACACTAAGCTTAACTGGGACTGGACTGGTCCCTGTTCAACTGGTCCCAGCTCTGCGGTTTTAAAACTCAACTCCGTTTATGCTCATTTAATTGCTAAAAAATGTCTTTCCAGATAAATGAAAACGTTTCCAAACCATAAACCATGTTTTCAAGAATCTGAGGGATCAGTAGAATAATTCGGTTCGATTAAAACTCTAGATAATCAAAAGTAGACCTGATTCCTTAAACTCGTGAAATAGCCCATTAATGAACCACCGAACCGGAAGCTAACTTCAGCGCCGTTTAAAGTTCTGAGGTTGATCCAAAGTAAAGTTCGGTCCTGTCCCGGACCCGCCCCGAATAAAAGCTCGGTTTTGGTCAACTCCAAACGCCTTAATTCTGAGGTTCGACACCACCCGGGCTTTCAGTAATTCTCAAAACAAAACCCATTTCTCCTTTTTCTCAAAGAAGTCTCGGTTCTGAAGCCAGCGCTGGCTCTAACACCAAGTGGAGGCGGACGGTTCGGACATGGGTCCAAACAGAAGAAGAAGAAACAGAACCTCACCTGCCGCTGGACCTCTCGACCTCTCAGATCTTTTTCTTCTTCTTCCTTTCTGTGTTAGAGGATCGCAAGCGACTTGTAGGTGCACAGCGACACCTCCTGTTCATGAGTGGAACATCCTTACTTTCCACCCACCGGATCCAGTCTGAGTTTTCTGTCATGGATATAAATGAATAAAGTTTCTCTTTATTTTCTTTATTTTTCTCAGGGTTTTGGTGGTAAAAACACATTAATTATATTTCAGTTACCCACTTTGTGTGGGAGGAAGAGGAGGATGAGGATGAGGGGGAGGAGCCTCGTCACCGATAAGGTAAACATTGTCACCTGTTTTGGGTATTTCCCAGAACCTACTGCTGGTCCACCTGAATCCCCTGAGGGTCAACAAAGGTCAAAGGTCAGGCGAAGAGCTATGTGAGTATGAATGCCTCATGTAACACAATGGGGGGAGGGAGAATAAACGAGATTTTACTTTAATATAAATGGTTAAACAAACCTTTATGTAACATTTCAAATAAAATAACCATGTTTATTCATACAAAATAAACAGAAAGGATATAAACAATGACATGTATAAAATGCTGAGTAATTATACTCAAATTTACACAGACATTAGCTCATATATTGCAGAAATCTAAGGTTTCCTATCTGAAGTCAATTTCTTTATGCAAAATCAGTCTAATCAAGCAAGAGTAGGAATAATATTAGTCAAGTAAAAGACTAATATCAAGTGCAGTGCATTAAAATTATTCTTATAAGTAGTTTCCCCAAAAAAGTTACTAAAGTAAATGTAACCAGCACTACCCACTTTTGAACATAGATAACGAAATTAGTAGCCTACCCTTGTTAACAAGCTTAACATGATATATTGGCATTAGCTAGTCGTGTAGCTAACATTAGCTAGTCACCAGGTAGCTAACATTAGCCAGTCATGTAGCTAATATGAGCTAGTCACCATCTTCAACCAGTCCCTAGCCCTGTCTACAGTCCCATCCTGCCTGAAATCTTCCACCATAGTCCCCATACCCAAGAAACCTCACATCTCCTGCCTCAACGACTACCGGCCAGTGGCACTAACCGCTGTGGTGACGAAGTGTTTTGAAAAACTGGTCCGGGGTCACATCACAGCACTTCTCCCTCTTGGCTTTGACCCCCACCAGTTCGCCTACAGAGCCAACAGATCCACAGAGGACGCCGTGATCACGGCCCTCCGTGCTGCTCTGTCACATCTGGAGCAGCAGGGGAGCTATGTGCGGATGCTCTTTGTAGACTACAGCTCTGCTTTTAATACCATCCTCCCTCACAGACTGGTGGACAAACTGGGGGACCTGGGCCTCCCTCACTCCACCTGCATGTGGATTCTGAGCTTCCTGACCAACCGACAGCAGAGAGTTAGGGTGGGAAAACATACATCCACTGCCCTCAGCCTTAGTACTGGCTCTCCACAGGGCTGTGTGCTGAGCCCCCTGCTCTATTGTCTGTACACATACGACTGCACCTCTGCCCACCACAGCAACACCATCATCAAGTATTATGCGCATTACAGAAAAGAGCCAGTCAAATAGTTCACAAAGTTGATTTTTATTGTCATACCAACGATCTATTTATAGATTCTTATTTTCTGAAATTCCCAGATTTGGTAGAGTTTCAAACTGCACAGTTTATGTATAAAGTAAGAAACAAATTATTGCCAGGAAATATTCAAAAATAATTTACTGATAGAGTTTGGGGATATGACTATAAAGAAAACCTCAACTTCAGAACTTTATATGTTCGAACAACAATGAAAAGAATGTGCATTTCTGTCACTGGAGTGAAAATTTGGAATAAACTTACTAAAGAGCTGAAGCAAAGTCCAAGCATGAGATATTTTAAGAAAAAACTTAAAATGGTTACTATTCAAAAGTATAAGGATGAACAGGGGTGATGAATTTGTGTGATGAATTTGTCTTACAGCACTGTGGATGCAATGGGGTGCAGGCGTGTGTATGTGTGTGTAAATATATGTGGGTGTGTAAATAGGCAAATATTATTTATGTATATATGCAGGTAGATGCGTATGTATACTGTACGGACTCGGGTCCTGGCGGTGGACGGATGTCCTCGCGGTGGGACGTCCTGGCAGGCGTCTTCTCTGCAGGCCGACAGGATGTTTTGCCATGACGCTGTTTCCTGTCCTCTCTGCCAGACTGTTCTTCTGTGAAACTCTTTAATGGTGATTAACCATCTTCCAGTTCATAAAGGCGCTTTTCCAAGCGGTCCGATCCCGGTGTTCTGTCCCGGTTCCGTCACCACCAGATTAATTTTCCATTAACAGATCCGGCCCGGTTCTGCTCGGCTGTTTTTTTCAGATTTTGGGTGAATCATGAAACTGAACAGATACTTAGTTCAGGAGTAGAACCAGAAGCACCTATTCAGTGGACACGAACCATGTCTATGGCCGGGACGGCGCCGAAACGGTTTGATTGGCTGCTGCTACCAGAGCTGCTCAGTCGGAGGAGCAATCAGAGTTTAACCAGCAGCAGCGCAGTAGCACATGCGCTAAGTTTAGTTGTGAGGATTTGGTTTTTCTGTGTGTTTATTTAGGTTTCTGTGTTCGGTTGTGTCTCTGTCCCGACAACCCTTGATTGTCCTCAGCTGTCCCTCGTTTCCCTTGATTACCTTCCTTGTGTATTTAACCCCACCTGTGTTCCCTGCTCCTTGTCGCGTCTATTCTGTTTGTCATGTCATTTCTAGCCTTTATACCAGTTGCTACCGGTGTGGGAGTTATTGCTGTCGCTCACCTGTGCTGCCTGGATTGTGCAACTTGTGACTCATCATTAATGTGGCTGCCATCGGCGGCAGTTCTACAGTTTGGGTTCATTTCATGGTTATAAGTTGGTGTAGATAAGTTAAAGTGATGTAAAATATTTTATGTTTATTAAAGATTGTACAAATGTTACCGGAGCGGAACCAATGTTTAATTTGTTTTAGGCTCATATTTTTAGTTACACGCCGCACTCGGTAGAGGGCAGCATGCTTTATTTTCCTGGTTGGTGGAGGTTCGGTGAGGCGTTCACCGAGGCTCGTGTAGCTGGGTTGGTTTCTTTCTGAACCCTTTCAGGTTGAAGCGGTCAGTCAGGTACGCATTTTTGTATTTTAGTTTTGTGTGGAAATAATGTTTATTTGAAGAATTTGTCGAGTTTGTTAGCCACGTCTTTTTAAATGTGACGCAATACGTCTGTTTTTTGTAAGTCAAGCCACATTATTGTAAATGTTTTGCTGTGTAGTAGTCTATCTATGAGTGTCTTTCTTTCTGTAAAAATGTATTTAGTGTTTTGTACAGTTCTCACGGCATCGTTATTAAATGCCAGTAACTATCAAGAACGCCTTGTGTCTGTTTTCTACCCGGAGGGAGTTATAATCATCTGTTTTCACACCACAACCTGTGTTCTCCGCCTTCATCCTCACCACCAACTACCGCAATTCATAACATTAGCAGCAGAATGAATTAGCAGCGCTGCTAGCTGCTAGCAGTTAGCTGTTAGCAGTTAGCCGCTCTGAAGAACAGACAGCAGGAAAAACGAGAGAAACGGTGAAGCTGCTCAGCTCTCTGACCTGCAGTTTAGCACAGACGGTGTGAAACTACATAATGTAAACTTGTGATGCGAGTTTTATTTATTTTTTATTCAAATATAATAAAGCTTAGGCGTGGCTACTAGTTTTTATCTTCTGACCACATTATGTAAATACGAAAGGTTGCACATTTAAAAAAATAAAGTGCCAGAATGTAATTATAGTGAAATAATCAGCTGATCTGAGTCTTTATCATTATGTTCGGGCGAGCAATGAATTTCTACAAGACAAAATGAAACAAATGGGTTTATTTTGGTCCATCAGAACCAGAACCTGGAGGTTCTCCATTGTTGAAGGACGTTGGAAACCGCAGCAGAGAGCCGACCAGGTGCTGCTGCTCACGGCCCGCCCAGGGAACGCAGCGGATAATACCTGGGGTAGAACCAGACCGAACCGGGCCGGACGTTAACCGGCCAGGGACTCGTCAGTGGAAAAGCGCCTCATGTGCAACAGCTGAAGTCACCAACCAGTACGAAGAACCAACTCCCTCCACCAGATGGCGCTGCTTCCCTGCTCTGCATGATTCACTCATTCATAACGGGCTGATCTCTAATGATCTATTATGAGGTTTATCGGCATGTATTTATCTGAGCACCCATAATCTGATGCTACAGTAGAACCGGTATAAGAATATATAAAAATTTAATATTTATCAGATTCCTTCAGAAAATCAAGGGGAACATAGAAATAAAGCGTCATAATAATCTTTAATAATACAGATCTTTAATTGTAATAATCTACCACTAATAATAATAGCAATGGGGCAGATGCATAACATCAGATTTTGTGAAAAATATATTTGAGTATCTTTTTAATCAACAGCTAAAATAAAAGATTTATGCAAAGCCTGCAAACTGAATTTAATTCTACTTGAATCATAATTTAATCTCAGCTTCATCTTGACTCATCCATATTCTAAGGCATCAGGAATCTGAACAAAAACCTCCAAAGCTCCAGTCCCTCCGAGGCGCCGCGGCCCGCGGGCGGAGCTTGAGCGGGCCGTGAGGGGCGGAGCTTCTCCTCCGCCTCGGTCTGCAGCTCGCTGCGGCCCAGAAGCGGTCCGCTTCAGGTCCAGTTCACACAGAACCTTCTCCTCTTGTCCATCTGCGGTCATGTCCAAGTCAGACCGGGTCGTGTTGGTTCTGGGAGGAGCGGGGACGGTGGGCTCTGGTATAGTCAAAGCCCTGCTGGATAAAGGTACATTATTATTATTATTATTATTATTATTTATTGTCACTCTTATTCAGCGCAGTTTTGCGCCTCGCGTATTTTAGTTTTTATGAGTTTTCCTGGCGGTTTTCAATATTTTCCAGCCATGAACTGCTGAACTATTTATAATCTATTGTGTTTTTAAGCGATTTTATGGGTAAAACCAGCCGAACCGGAACCCGAAACAACCCACGTTCCTCCATTATCTATAATCTCACATCTTTAGTCAAACTGAGAGTAGACAGCATAAAGTTATTAATAGTAGCTCAACCAAACATTGGAATCAACTCCTTTACTTGAGGCGGTTCCAGATGGATGATGTTCTGAAAAGTCCAGAATGGAGCAGAACATCTTCCTGCTGAACCACAGCAATTCTCAAAGGAGAGCCTGTAGAAAGAAGACAGATTTTAGGGTTTAGTTTTTTGGTTTAGTTGTGTTGTAGTTGCTGTTTTGGGGTTTAGTTGTGTTTTAGTTGCTGAGTCGGGTTGCTCCGTTTTCAGGGTTTAAGGCGGCGGTGATCTCCAGAGACGGCGGCCGACTGGAGAAACTCCGGGCCTTCGTCTCTCCCAGCAGCAAGGACAACCTCATCGCTGTAGTGGGGAACGTGGGTGAGTTGGCCCACAGCATGATGCTTCTCCTGGTGAATGGCAGTAACAGTACAAAACAAACAGTTCGGCAGAACATTATGGCCACCTGCCCAGGTGGCCCAGACGGACTGCTGGAGTCCGTCTGCTGGAGCAGCTGACAGACTCCAGCAAGTAGTCCCGTCCCAACAGATTTATAGCTTAGCTGCTAGCATGTAGAACAGGAGTTCTGCTCCACAGGTGCTGATGGGGGAGTGGGTTTCCATGGTGACCCAGAGGTCCCATTTCTTCTTCAACCATTTTCGCTGCTTAAGTTCTCAGTGCTTGAATTTACTGCTGAGTGTAAAACTGCAGATGCAAAACATCAACACGTTAGCATGTTAACGCGTTGATTTAACGTAACGTTAAATCAACGCGTTAACATGCTAACGTTAAATCAACACGTTAGCATGCTAACGTTAAATCAACACGTTAACATGCTAACGTTAAATCAACGCGTTAACATGCTAACGTTAAATCAACGTGTTAACATGCTAACGTTAAATCAACACGTTAGCATGCTAACATTAAATCAACACGTTAACATGCTAACGTTAAATCAACACGTTAGCATGCTAACGTTAAATCAACGCGTTAACAATGCTAACGTTAAATCAACATGTTAGCATGCTAACATTAAATCAGGTTAGGGATCAAAAGATGGCTCATTGGAAGGCCTAAGAAGAACAGTGACACGCTGAAAAGGTTGTTGGTACCAGTGAGAGAACTAAAGCATGCAGGATGCCGGCCCTCGAGGACCGACTTTGGGCACCCCTGCATTAAATCAACAGGTTAGCATGCTAACATTACATTAAAAGGTTAGCATGCCAACCTTAATTCAACGTGTTAGCATGCTAATGTTAAATCAATGCGTTTACATGCTAAAGCGATGATTTAAGGTTGGGACGCCATGCGGACACGCTCTCTGTGTGTCCAGGCTCAGAGGTCGGAGCGCAGCAGGCGAAGCAGCAGCTGCTGCAGCAGGTGGGGAAGGTGACGGACGTGGTTTCTGCCCTGGGCTTCAGCTGGTGGCAGGGCGGCCCGCCACACACCCAGACCCTCCAGGACCTGCACTGGGTCAGCACACACACACCCTGCAGCACACAGTGATCGTGAATGTCCCCTGCTGTCCTTGTCCTGTTCCTTCCCGTCCCTCATGTCCCCCATGTCCCCTGCTGTCCTCATGCGTCCTGCCTGTCGTCCTCTGCAGGTTTTGGACGCGCTGCTGTTCAGCACCTTCGTCTCCTGGAAGACGTTTTTCCCCCTGGTGAGGGACGATCCGTCCTGCAGCTACACCTTCATCACAGGTAATCATGGCAAAGTATTCAAAGCCCGGGATGCATCGTCATTGGCAACAAGACTCAGAAGTAATAAGCTTCTTTGACTAGGCCATTCCAGCTCATGAATCTGACCTCTGGCTGGTCGCCCTGCTAGAAGCTGAACTTTGACCCCACGTTTTCCTCCAGTATCGTCCTGATTTAGCTGCGGCCATCTTCCCACAGCATGATGCTGCCACCACCATGTTCCACTATAGAGATGCTGTTTGTTCTCTAAAGTTCTCTAACAAACCCCAAAGAAACATGTTGGGGAGGTGCAGCTCCCAGTAACCCCAGTCTGCTCCATGTGGCTCTGCCTCCAGGGGGAGCCGGAGAGCAGCTGCTGATGCCGGGGACCGGCTTCCTGACGGTCGGCGCCGCCAGCGCGCTGGCCTTCTGCCAGGTGCTGCGAGACGAATACCCGCAGGTAGACTGCAGGCTGTGCCAGGTGAGGGGGGACTGACCCCTGGCTCTGACCTCTGACCCCTCCCAGCACTTTTAATGTTGTCATGTTTTAGTTGTTTTGCTAAATCTGCCATTTTTTATGGTTCATCTCCCACCATGCAGTTCTTCCAGCCTCCTCTTCCTCTCCAACAGGTGAAGATCAACACAGGTGTGGCGACTCCGGAGCGCCTGGCGCCCGGCTACCTGAACCATTTGGACTTGGGCGTTGCCGTGGCAACCTTGGTGGAGCAAGGAAGCTCCTCCCACCGCGTTTTCACCGTCTGCAGCCCTGCGGACCTGCAGACCCAGCTGCTGGACGGGAGCCTCTAAAACCCAACAGAACCGGTTCTGGTTCCGTCCAGATTCAGGCTAAAAGAATTCCTGTAAACAGAACCGAAAATTTTCTGTCCAAAACATTAAAACATGTTGAAAAGAAAAACCCGAGGAATTCTGGGAGATTTTTTTAGCAAACAGAGTTCTGGAGAAAAGTTCTGTCCGCAGATCCAAGTTTTGACCAGTCTGGTTCTGGTTGCTCCTGCTGACTGATTGCCTGTGGCAGGTTGCTGTGTTGACCCAGGCTGACGAGTTTCCGGCTGACAGCCGACCGGACGCAGCGAAGCGGCAGGAAATCGTGTCACATCGGGTCGCGGCGAGTTGCTTCTGACGAGTCCTCGGCTGACCCGGCCTGTGGAGGACGAGGCGACTCGGCTGCAGATTCTTGGACTAGAGACTTTTAGGAAGGGACTCGTTAACCCGCCTGGTTCTGGGTTCGAGTTTCACCGCAGTGAAGTTAGTTTCAAGTTGGATATTCGATATTCGAGCTCCGCGGAGTAAGCGGCGTTTAGCTCAAGGTTGATCCGATTTATGAACGCTACTGTCGGCCAGCGGTTCTCCACCGCTCCCGGCCGCAGCGCCCGAAGGTTCACTTAGGGACTATCAACAAATTACTGAACCTAACATTCCTGTCAAAGAAATATAATGTTTTCTTCAATAGCTTCCAGGTCATGTGACCTATTGACTCAAAATCACTTTGGAATAATTATACTAGTCTCTTTAGATGAGGCACAGTCATTTGTTTTCCATTTTAAATCATTTTCAATTTTTAATTAATTTTTTTCATCAAAATTGAGTGTTTTTCTTCAATAGCTTCCAGGTCATGTGACCTATTGACTCAAAATCACTTTGAAATAATTCTAATAGTCTCTTTAGATGAGGCACAGACATTTGTTTTCCATTTTTAGCCATTTTCCATTTTTTAGGAATTATTTTCTTCAAAATTAAGTGTTTTTCTTCAATAGCTTCCAGGTCATGTGACCTATTGACTCAAAATCACTTTGAAATTGTTCTACCAGTCTGTATAGATGAGGCACAGACATTTGATTTCCATTTTTAGCCATTTTCCATTTTTTAGGAATTTTTTTCTTCAAAATTGAGTGTTTTTATTCAATAGCTTCCAGGTCATGTGACCTATTGACTCAAAATCACTTTGGAATAATTATACTAGTCTCTTTAGATGAGGCACAGACATTTGTTTTCCATTTTTAGCCATTTTCCATTTTTTAGGAATTATTTTCTTCAAAATTAAGTGTTTTTCTTCAATAGCTTCCAGGTCATGTGACCTATTGACTCAAAATCACTTTGAAATAATTATACTAGTCTCTTTAGATGAGGCACAGTCATTTGTTTTCCATTTTAAATCATTTTCCATTTTTAAAGTATTTATTTCATCAAAATTGAGTGTTTTTCTTCAATAGCTTCCAGGTCATGTGACCTATTGACTCAAAATCACTTTGGAATAATTATACTAGTCTCTTTAGATGAGGCACAGTCATTTGTTTTCCATTTTTAGCCATTTTCCATTTTTTAGGAATTTTTTTCTTCAAAATTGAGAGTTTTTCTTCAATAGCTTCCAGGTCATGTGACCTATTGACTCAAAATCACTTTGAACTTGTTCTACCAGTCTGTATAGATGAGGCACAGACATTTGATTTCCATTTTTAGCCATTTTCCATTTTTTAGGAATTTTTTTCTTCAAAATTGAGGGTTTTTCTTCAATAGCTTCCAGGTCATGTGACCTATTGACTCAAAATCACTTTGAAATAATTCTAATAGTCTCTTTAGATGAGGCACAGACATTTGTTTTCCATTTTAAATCATTTTCCATTTTTTAGGAATTTTTTTCTTCAAAATTGAGGGTTTTTCTTCAATAGCTTCCAGGTCATGTGACCTATTGAGTCAAAATCACTTTGAAATAATTCTAATAGTCTCTTTAATTGAGGCACAGACATTTGTTTTCCATTTTTAGCCATTTTCCATTTTTTAGGAATTATTTTCTTCAAAATTGAGGGTTTTTCTTCAATAGCTTCCAGGTCATGTGACCTATTGATTCAAAATCACTTTGAACTTGTTCTACCAGTCTGTATAGATGAGGCACAGTCATTTGTTTTCCATTTTTAGCCATTTTCCATTTTTTAGGAATTTTTTTCTTCAAAATTGAGTGTTTTTATTCAATAGCTTCCAGGTCATGTGACCTATTGACTCAAAATCACTTTGGAATAATTATACTAGTCTCTTTAGATGAGGCACAGTCATTTGTTTTCCATTTTAAATCATTTTCAATTTTTAATTAATTTATTTCATCAAAATTGAGGGTTTTTCTTCAATAGCTTCCAGGTCATGTGACCTATTGACTCAAAATCACTTTGGAATAATTATACTAGTCTCTTTAGATGAGGCACAGTCATTTGTTTTCCATTTTAAATCATTTTCAATTTTTAATTAATTTATTTCATCAAAATTGAGGGTTTTTCTTCAATAGCTTCCAGGTCATGTGACCTATTGACTCAAAATCACTTTGAAATAATTCTAATAGTCCCTTTAATTGAGGCACAGACATTTGTTTTCCATTTTTAGCCATTTTCCATTTTTTAGGAATTTTTTTCTTCAAAATTGAGTGTTTTTATTCAATAGCTTCCAGGTCATGTGACCTATTGACTCAAAATCACTTTGAAATAATTATACTAGTCTCTTTAGATGAGGCACAGTCATTTGTTTTCCATTTTAAATCATTTTCCATTTTTAAAGTATTTATTTCATCAAAATTGAGTGTTTTTCTTCAATAGCTTCCAGGTCATGTGACCTATTGACTCAAAATCACTTTGAAATAATTATACTAGTCTCTTTAGATGAGGCACAGACATTTGTTTTCCATTTTTAGCCATTTTCCATTTTTTAGGAATTATTTTCTTCAAAATTGAGGGTTTTTCTTCAATAGCTTCCAGGTCATGTGACCTATTGACTCAAAATCACTTTGGAATAATTCTAATAGTCTCTTTAGATGAGGCACAGTCATTTGTTTTCCATTTTTAGCCATTTTCCATTTTTTAGGAATTTTTTTCTTCAAAATTGAGAGTTTTTCTTCAATAGCTTCCAGGTCATGTGACCTATTGACTCAAAATCACTTTGAACTTGTTCTACCAGTCTGTATAGATGAGGCACAGACATTTGATTTCCATTTTTAGCCATTTTCCATTTTTTAGGAATTTTTTTCTTCAAAATTGAGGGTTTTTCTTCAATAGCTTCCAGGTCATGTGACCTATTGACTCAAAATCACTTTGAAATAATTCTAATAGTCTCTTTAGATGAGGCACAGACATTTGTTTTCCATTTTAAATCATTTTCCATTTTTTAGGAATTTTTTTCTTCAAAATTGAGGGTTTTTCTTCAATAGCTTCCAGGTCATGTGACCTATTGAGTCAAAATCACTTTGAAATAATTCTAATAGTCTCTTTAATTGAGGCACAGACATTTGTTTTCCATTTTTAGCCATTTTCCATTTTTTAGGAATTATTTTCTTCAAAATTGAGGGTTTTTCTTCAATAGCTTCCAGGTCATGTGACCTATTGATTCAAAATCACTTTGAACTTGTTCTACCAGTCTGTATAGATGAGGCACAGTCATTTGTTTTCCATTTTTAGCCATTTTCCATTTTTTAGGAATTTTTTTCTTCAAAATTGAGTGTTTTTATTCAATAGCTTCCAGGTCATGTGACCTATTGACTCAAAATCACTTTGGAATAATTATACTAGTCTCTTTAGATGAGGCACAGTCATTTGTTTTCCATTTTAAATCATTTTCAATTTTTAATTAATTTATTTCATCAAAATTGAGGGTTTTTCTTCAATAGCTTCCAGGTCATGTGACCTATTGACTCAAAATCACTTTGGAATAATTATACTAGTCTCTTTAGATGAGGCACAGTCATTTGTTTTCCATTTTAAATCATTTTCAATTTTTAATTAATTTATTTCATCAAAATTGAGGGTTTTTCTTCAATAGCTTCCAGGTCATGTGACCTATTGACTCAAAATCACTTTGAAATAATTCTAATAGTCCCTTTAATTGAGGCACAGACATTTGTTTTCCATTTTTAGCCATTTTCCATTTTTTAGGAATTTTTTTCTTCAAAATTGAGTGTTTTTATTCAATAGCTTCCAGGTCATGTGACCTATTGACTCAAAATCACTTTGGAATAATTATACTAGTCTCTTTAGATGAGGCACAGACATTTGTTTTCCATTTTTAGCCATTTTCCATTTTTTAGGAATTATTTTCTTCAAAATTAAGTGTTTTTCTTCAATAGCTTCCAGGTCATGTGACCTATTGACTCAAAATCACTTTGAAATAATTATACTAGTCTCTTTAGATGAGGCACAGTCATTTGTTTTCCATTTTAAATCATTTTCCATTTTTAAAGTATTTATTTCATCAAAATTGAGTGTTTTTCTTCAATAGCTTCCAGGTCATGTGACCTATTGACTCAAAATCACTTTGGAATAATTATACTAGTCTCTTTAGATGAGGCACAGTCATTTGTTTTCCATTTTAAATCATTTTCAATTTTTAATTAATTTATTTCATCAAAATTGAGGGTTTTTCTTCAATAGCTTCCAGGTCATGTGACCTATTGACTCAAAATCACTTTGAAATAATTCTAATAGTCCCTTTAATTGAGGCACAGACATTTGTTTTCCATTTTTAGCCATTTTCCATTTTTTAGGAATTTTTTTCTTCAAAATTGAGTGTTTTTATTCAATAGCTTCCAGGTCATGTGACCTATTGACTCAAAATCACTTTGAAATAATTATACTAGTCTCTTTAGATGAGGCACAGTCATTTGTTTTCCATTTTAAATCATTTTCCATTTTTAAAGTATTTATTTCATCAAAATTGAGTGTTTTTCTTCAATAGCTTCCAGGTCATGTGACCTATTGACTCAAAATCACTTTGAAATAATTATACTAGTCTCTTTAGATGAGGCACAGACATTTGTTTTCCATTTTTAGCCATTTTCCATTTTTTAGGAATTATTTTCTTCAAAATTGAGGGTTTTTCTTCAATAGCTTCCAGGTCATGTGACCTATTGACTCAAAATCACTTTGGAATAATTCTAATAGTCTCTTTAGATGAGGCACAGTCATTTGTTTTCCATTTTTAGCCATTTTCCATTTTTTAGGAATTTTTTTCTTCAAAATTGAGAGTTTTTCTTCAATAGCTTCCAGGTCATGTGACCTATTGACTCAAAATCACTTTGAACTTGTTCTACCAGTCTGTATAGATGAGGCACAGACATTTGATTTCCATTTTTAGCCATTTTCCATTTTTTAGGAATTTTTTTCTTCAAAATTGAGGGTTTTTCTTCAATAGCTTCCAGGTCATGTGACCTATTGACTCAAAATCACTTTGAAATAATTCTAATAGTCTCTTTAGATGAGGCACAGACATTTGTTTTCCATTTTAAATCATTTTCCATTTTTTAGGAATTTTTTTCTTCAAAATTGAGGGTTTTTCTTCAATAGCTTCCAGGTCATGTGACCTATTGAGTCAAAATCACTTTGAAATAATTCTAATAGTCTCTTTAATTGAGGCACAGACATTTGTTTTCCATTTTTAGCCATTTTCCATTTTTTAGGAATTATTTTCTTCAAAATTGAGGGTTTTTCTTCAATAGCTTCCAGGTCATGTGACCTATTGATTCAAAATCACTTTGAACTTGTTCTACCAGTCTGTATAGATGAGGCACAGTCATTTGTTTTCCATTTTTAGCCATTTTCCATTTTTTAGGAATTTTTTTCTTCAAAATTGAGTGTTTTTATTCAATAGCTTCCAGGTCATGTGACCTATTGACTCAAAATCACTTTGGAATAATTATACTAGTCTCTTTAGATGAGGCACAGTCATTTGTTTTCCATTTTAAATCATTTTCAATTTTTAATTAATTTATTTCATCAAAATTGAGGGTTTTTCTTCAATAGCTTCCAGGTCATGTGACCTATTGACTCAAAATCACTTTGGAATAATTATACTAGTCTCTTTAGATGAGGCACAGTCATTTGTTTTCCATTTTAAATCATTTTCAATTTTTAATTAATTTATTTCATCAAAATTGAGGGTTTTTCTTCAATAGCTTCCAGGTCATGTGACCTATTGACTCAAAATCACTTTGAAATAATTCTAATAGTCCCTTTAATTGAGGCACAGACATTTGTTTTCCATTTTTAGCCATTTTCCATTTTTTAGGAATTTTTTTCTTCAAAATTGAGTGTTTTTATTCAATAGCTTCCAGGTCATGTGACCTATTGACTCAAAATCACTTTGGAATAATTATACTAGTCTCTTTAGATGAGGCACAGACATTTGTTTTCCATTTTTAGCCATTTTCCATTTTTTAGGAATTATTTTCTTCAAAATTAAGTGTTTTTCTTCAATAGCTTCCAGGTCATGTGACCTATTGACTCAAAATCACTTTGAAATAATTATACTAGTCTCTTTAGATGAGGCACAGTCATTTGTTTTCCATTTTAAATCATTTTCCATTTTTAAAGTATTTATTTCATCAAAATTGAGTGTTTTTCTTCAATAGCTTCCAGGTCATGTGACCTATTGACTCAAAATCACTTTGAAATAATTATACTAGTCTCTTTAGATGAGGCACAGACATTTGTTTTCCATTTTTAGCCATTTTCCATTTTTTAGGAATTATTTTCTTCAAAATTGAGGGTTTTTCTTCAATAGCTTCCAGGTCATGTGACCTATTGACTCAAAATCACTTTGAAATTGTTCTACCAGTCTCTTTAGATGAGGCACAGTCATTTGTTTTCCATTTTTAGCCATTTTCCATTTTTTAGGAATTTTTTTCTTCAAAATTGACTGTTTTTCGTCAATAGCTTCCAGGTCATGTGACCTATTGAGTCAAAATCACTTTGAAATAATTCTAATAGTCTCTTTAGATGAGGCACAGACATTTGTTTGCGATCTAAATTAATTATAAATTTAAAAAAAAAGTTTAGACAGGAAATTGAGGACTTTAATTCTATAGTTTCCAGCTTATGTCACGTATGCATCTGCAGTCGGTCTTTCGTAACAGCATTTCTGTTTGTTTGATGTTCGAGACAGACTAAGGTGGAAAAAGGAAAGGTTTATTCATCTCTGGAACAATATTTCTGTTTGTTTTTCATATTTTATGTATTACCGTTAAGCAATAAGCACCGTTGTGAAATACCACAAACTCACCACACACATTTACATGGCCTCTCCTGTAATATATAAATAGTGTTTGGACAAACAGGGAAAAAGAAAACGAAAAGAGAGGTGAGTCACTCTAACTTAGCACTTATGACACTTAATAGACTGTACACAAAGTTTAGTTTTAGTAAACCGTAGCATTACTGTCGCTTGTTTTTCTCTAACAATTTTCTTCCCAACCCAGACAATCACCTCACTTTTCAAAGAGCAGTTGTGCAGAGCCTGGAACAAAAGGATCAATTGTAATTATTGAAATATCAAATAAATACTTAAAAATTATTGTGTGAAAATGGTTATTGATGCAAATCTATTTTTAAAGTGTAGTTAAAAATAGAGTAATTTTTAAAGGTATAAGGTGCAATAGGTGCTGTGAAAGTGCTCTCTATATATGTACATTTATAAGTATGTATAAGTACACATGGATAATATATAAAAAAGTATATATGAGAAATCCTCATGAAACACACACGATACCAGTAGGTGGCGTTAATGCTCCAAAGCTTGTTTTTCTTTTTGACAATCATCAAAGAAGAAGAAGTAGAAAACGAAGCGCACCTGAGAAAGCGTGTCATAGCTCTTGTCAAAATGGGCCGTTTCAGGAAAGGACAGAGCGATAAAAATCGAAATCTTTGGGAAACAGCAGGAGGCATTGATGCCATAATTAAGTGTTTCATTTCGTTGAAGTTTAGCGAGGCAGTGCCAACTTATGACCAATGGTTGTCTCTTGTTTTTTATCTATTTAAAAGTAATGATAAAAAATATTTTAAGTGGTTGAAGGTCATTTGGGCTTCAGATCGCAAAGGAATAAGGACGAAGGTGCTTAATACAGGTACTTTTTTTTTTTTTTTTTTTTTTTTTTGCTAGTTACAGTGTTGTTACAGTATTCTTTGCATATTTTTGTGTCACAAAGATGGAGAGCCATCTAATTCAAAATTAAATAAATAAATTAAAGAAACACAAAAGGAAAATATGTCTCTTAGAAAAACATGGTGTTTGTTGTGCATGATAAAGTGAAATTTTTTATTAGTAGTTATAATTTTCCTGTTAGGGGCTCTTATGAGCACCTATCAGTATCCTTCTAGGGTCTCATAAGATTTTTATTTAACATACATATATAATAAAAATGTACAATTAATATGTGTTATTTTGGATATGTTTCTCGTTAGGTAGCCAAATCAGTGAGAAGGGCAATGTGCCAATGACGATGTTTGGAAATGGGACCCAAAATCAAGCAGAGAATAGTACAGGACAAGAACATTCTGTTTACTACACAGGACAAAATACCATTCAGGACAGTGAACAGTCATTGGAAAAAGCTAAATTACATGTTAAACAACCACAGTCAGAACAGCAGACAGGATATAATGATGAAAATGACGATATAACAGAGGATGCAAAAGTTCCAAAATCAAAGAAACCTCTCAAAAGAAAAAAAAGGGACAGAATAGGCCAGGCAGTTGTTCAGCCCCATGAATGTTTGGACACACAGAGTAGTACAGCACAAGATGCGTACTCTGAAGACACAGGACAAAATACCACTGAGGACAGGGAGCCGTCACAGGACAAAGTAGAAGTCAATAAAAAACAGCCAGATTCACAACAACAGACAGGACAGGAGAAAACAAAAGAGGCTCAGAATGCGGACAGAACAGAGGAAAGAACAGAGGATCAGAATGAGGAAACAACACAGGACAGAACAGAGGATCAGAGTGAAGAAACAACACAGGAACAGAATGAGGAAAGAACAGAGGAACAGAACGAGGAAAGAACAGAGGAACAGAACGAGGAAACAACACAGGAACAGAATGAGGAAACAACACAGGAACAGAATGAGGAAACAACACAGGAAAGAACAGAGGAACAGAATGAGGAAACAACACAGGAACAGAATGAGGAAACAACACAGGAACAGAATGAGGAAACAACACAGGAAAGAACAGAGGAACAGAATGAGGAAACAACACAGGAAAAAACAGAGGAACAGAATAATGAAAGAACAGAGGATGGAAATGATGACCAGAAATGTGCTACATCTAGAATAAATCCAAAAAAGGACAAAAAGAAACAACATAAACACAGCAAAAGTGACTACAGACAATGCAAGGCAGGCCCCCGTAATTTTAAAATAAAGATAACAAGAAAAAAATGGAAAAAAATCAAACCCAAACATCGCCACAGTCAATTACGTCACCCTTGGACTGAGATATTATATGATCAATTCAACAAAATAAATCCATGTTGTACACTTTCCTTTAAATATCAACACGTGAAACTCAGCAGCAGCCGTAAAAAAAGTGTCCATTTTTTATTGCTCGTGCCAAATGCACCTTTAATGGATGCAATGCAATTTATACTTTTAGAAAGAAGAACATCCCTAAACCATTTGACAGCGAAATCTCTTTTATTGTGAAACGGCTTGGTTCGGTGACACACCGTAAAAAAGAATGGAGATTCAGACCAGCAAAATACTTAAAAAGAGGTAAGATAGCCAAAGCTGTAGCAGATGGTGTGAGTAAATACTACTATTCAAAGTTGAGGCAGACACCAATCCAAGAAATCACAGCGGGGAACATTACGAAAAGCCTCACTAAAGATGTTTTAAGAAAAATTTCATCAGAATTAAAGAAGAGTACAAGACTCCATGATGACATAATACTTGAGCTCATGTTAACACAAAAACTGATTAAAGAAACAAGCATTAATTCAAACTCCAAGGGATATTTCCAACAACTTCACATTGACCCTTTTGCAGTGCATTTACAAACAGACACCGGATTACAGATATTGGCCCACCATCTAAGAAATTCATCACCTGTTACCCTCCATCTTGATGCCACAGGGAGTGTTGTACAAAAAATACCTGGTCAGGAAAAAAAAATTCTGTATTACGCTATGGTTTTGCCAGGGATGGGCAAGGACAAACCTCCTTTGCCCATAACTGAGCTACTGACCAACAGCCATACTGTTCCTTCCATTTCACACTGGTTGATGGAATTTAACAGAAAACTGACCCACACTACCAAAATCAAAATAGCACAGATAGAAACCGACTACAGCTGGGCTCTCATTAATAGTGTGCTACTAGCCTTTAACAAGGAGGATATTTCAAAGTACCTAGACAGAGCGTTTGAGATTGTACATGAACATAAAGCTGAAATGAAAAAGTTCACAGTATTGCACCTGTGCTCTGCCCATATTATGAAGGCTGTTACACAAGCTTTTGGGACAAAGACCCGTGATCGAGGCTTAAAAGAGTATGCAAGCTATTGTTTCGCATCCCTTTTAAACTGCAATAACCTCCAAATTGCCATGGAGGTGTTTTACAACATGTGTGTACTATTTGATGCAAAACATTACAACCCCTTAGTACAAACAAGTCAAGCATACCTCAACAGCTGTATCTCCAAAAACAAGTCAGAGAAAGATGAAGATGGCCATCATACAGCAGAAGCACAGCACAGCAAAAGTGACAAAAGCAACAGCATTATTGCTAACTCACCATTTACAAAGACTTTCCAAGTTTTACGGGACCAAGCTCAGGTTGACATTCTGTCCGAGGAATCAGAGATCACAGAAAATCATTACTGCTGTCCTGGTATAGTTGATGTGCTTGTGAAGAACTACATGGGAATCATCCCACTGTGGAGCGGAATGTTACTTGGCGACTTAACACGGTACAAAACACCCACATCTGCTGCAACAAATAAAACAAGCAAATCAAGAGAAACAAACTGCCATGTGGAGTTGTGGTTTGGCTTGGTAAAAAAGAACATCTTGGCCAAAAAAAAGTACCTCAGACCAGCAGACTTCATCACAAAATTGTATACATCTTTACAAGGTCGGTATGTTGAACATGTTATGCAGCATGGTCTGCCAGACAAACTTCTGGACCAAACTGTCAGAGTTTTGAATAAACCGGCAGATGATCCCAAAGAAAAATGGAACAAGAGGGAAAGTTCTGCTGGTCAGACAAAGACCAAATCCAAGTATTTCAATCCCCCGAAGATATTACCCAATCCCAGAACTTCCAAAGGCCCAAAAAAACAAATCACCAAAGCTGAAGATGATAACAATAATAAAGAATCACAGGTAAGGTTTCACCTACCTTTGAGGCTCTGTTGCAGTTCCACATAAAGAATTAGTTTGTTAAAACAATGAATTTATCTGATAAAATTTTTTTGTAATCTTCATTTCTTAAATTTCATTAGAAGTAAACAAGTAATAATAGCTTGCATTTCACAATTTCATAATGTGGTTAACATGGGATAACATAACTGACATATATGTATTACAGTCTGGTGTAGATTTTGTCTTTATTATGGCCGGCTGTTAGCATAAAGTATTATTTAAATTTTGTAAAATATACATTTTTGTTGTATTACTTTCAAATGTTTTGATTTGTTTTTTTTTTATATCTGATTTGCAGTTAACCTTGCTTTGGAAAAAGAGTGGTACAGAAGTTGTAGTAGCAGTTGTTCCGTCACAAATTAAAGGTCGGAGCATTGTGATTCATCATTCTGACTTGTGCACTCTTCGACCACATCAATGGTTGACAGGGGAGGTATGTGTTTGTTTCAGTCATTTGTAAAACATCTTCAATCTCAAGATTAATACAAACCAATTTTTAGATTTGTGTGAGAAGACTTTTGGATGCATGTTTAATATGTGGAAACGCTGATATTCCTTGTGCAGATCATTGAAAGCCTTCTGCATGTGGCTGCCCATGCATTGGGAGTCATGGACACCTTCTACATCCTGAATCACTACTCAGCTGGTGTGATTTTGTTCGGGGACAGAACTGAGCTTCCTAGACAAAGTTTACCAAAGGTAATGGATATCTTTGTTGCTATATTATGTCATTATAAGATGAATGAACAGAACTTTCACAGTTACACATCAGTTACACAGAGCTACAAAATTGACAACAAAATTACTTCGAAGATGAAATCATATGTAATGTGTTTATGGCAAATATGTGTGCTTGTTGATAAAAAGAAGAACAAGATGTATTTTTTTAAAAGGTTTGAATTAAAAGCTGAGTTGTTTTTAAAAGAGTGTTCTGAAAGAATTGCCATGTTTTACTGACTACTTGGCTGTTTTAAACATTGAAACACTTGACAAAATTAATGTAATTGTTCACTTCCGTGCGAGTTCCAAATATAAGTGTCACAGAGGGTTATCCAGGCAAATAAGGAGCTGAACATGGCAGTAAGGATGGACAACTTCTTTAGACAACATTACATAATTAATTCCACATGTAAAAAAACTTCTGTACTGGACACTACATATAAGATTTCAGAGTAATGTAAATGTCAATCATTTAATAAAGTAGAAGTAAGAATCTTGATCTAGTTGCACCCACATTAATCTTGGCTAAGTAATTTCATTTGATATCTTGTATGTGTCCTAGTAACTAACATCAACATCACTGCAAGCTTTACCCCATCCCACAGCAGCCTGTACAGGGCAATGTTTAGCACCTTAACTCTTGTAAAACAGTGTATTGATTATTTTATCATTTTTAAAACACCTTCTCATTGAAAAGCAAAATTGTCAGTAAAAGTAAATACTGACATGTGGGAAAAGATTAATTGCGAGACATGTGCTTAAAGTTTGTCTTTATGTTAACATTTAATTTTTGAACATTTTTAATGCCATTTCAGGTAAACTTTGACAACTATGAAGCAGTTCTGTCATTTGTCCTTGTGAACAACAATCACTGGAAGTTGCTGGTTTGTGATTTTTTGTCTATAATCAATATTTTTTCATTTTATGGTTTGGATAGAGCATGACATATTCACATTAGTTTTAATGAAATTTTTCTTTGTTATGCCCCTTTACTTTGTTGATCTGTTTTAGTACATCAATGCAGAAGCCAGAACTGTATTCCTAATAGATCCTGCACAAGTATCATCTGAGCTTGTGGACTCCCAAAAGGCAGCTAAAAGAATACAGTAAATAAAGCTCTAATAAATTTTTAAAATGTATTAAAAATTAATAAATTTGCAAAGTGACCACATAGAGATTGAGTTAAAAATCTGAATGTATGTGACATTCAGATTTCTGAATATATTATTGAAATATATTATCCATAACATTTTTTCAAAATATATTATGTAAAAAATATTTCTATTAATTTAAATGTTTATGTAAATATTAATTTCAATAAACTTAACATTGTTGTTGTTAACAGAAACTGATAAGAGGAAAGCGTGAGTTGTCTTATGAGTGGAATTACAGAATACAATTGCTCTTACACAAATCATTTTGTTTGTTATCCAGAGAATACTTCAAAATGAGAAGGACATGCCATGGAAAAACAGACTGGGTTGGGATCCAATGGAAAGGGGGGACAATGCGCCACCCTATTCAACAAGACGGAAGCAGCTGTGGAGTTATTGTAGTCAAAGTAAATTAATGAGTTCATGTTTTTTGTTATACAAGTGTGGATACTGTGTAATTATTATAGAGAAAAGTTGTCTATCATCAAATACAGTCTCTCTGGTTAGTTAAAATGGGCTTTCGGAATTGTGGAAAGAGTGTGTATTCACTTGGAGGAATACAGACTCCCCCAACAGTAGCCCATAACTGGGGTCAGTGCAACATGCCACACAGTATTTGTAATTACAGTTCTTTCATCATCTTCTAAATGTTGAAACATTTAGATGTTTCACTACAGGTATCTGTACTAACAAACATACCTGTTTTAGTATATGTGGGTACACTATATATGTCCACATGAATGTTTTAAGTCTGATGCATTATAATGCCATAAAAAAGTCTTTAAAAACTTTTTTTTTCTTTAGATGGCAAAAGCACTGATGGAAGCCTTCCCTCTGATGCCAGATGTAGATTTTGACACAACAAAAAAGGCAATGAAAAGTGAAAGAAGAACTCTCGCTCTTCAAATCCTTGATGCATCAGGTATACCATGTGCATTTCGACTTACAATACATAAACATACACACATATATATTGCAGAATCTCCCCAGCTCTTACATTACTGAACCAGTCTTGACTGGTGAATTTAAGGTTTTTTATTTTATTTGATTAAGATCAACCACCATCATCAAAGTCACCACAATAACCTCAATAAATGTGAAAACTAAAACATATACAAACATTGTAATACAAAACATGAACTTAACCAATAAAGATAACAAAACTAAACAGACCTCGCTGCTTTCGCTGGGGAACACTAAGTTTTGATTTCTTTGTGACAAGCACATCTTGACAGTTCAATTAATTCACTGTTTCAATGACTCTTTCAACTTATATAGAGTCTGCCCTCATTAGCTCCTGCAGCCCGTGAGGTCAATAAAAAAAATAATAAATTACAAAATGCAAATTCCATTTCACAAAATATAAACCACCAACAGTGCCAATCCAAACAGACAAAGATATCTAAACGATATGCAACATTGATAATTTAGAAAATTTACTTTAGTTTACAAATGTATTTTATATAATCTCCAAGTATTAATAATTTTAAATTAATTTTCTGAAATAATTAGCTATTTTGTTATATATATATCGATCTATCAATCTATCTTGTTTGAATATGCTGTATATTCTTCTTGATTACAGTATTTGATGACCACTGTTGGTGTGCGATGTGCGCTGCATACAAAGCCCCGGGGTCTGGCCCTGGAATGACAGACTGGGTGAGAAATCAAGAGTTGTCAATGTAAAATTCAGAATTAGACACAGGAAATGACTCTTGGGAGCCATGAAATGTTTTATATAATAAATGACAAGCAATTAAACACCAAACTGTGTGACAGGAGATGAGTAAGTTCAATACTGCTAAACATGTATATTTTCTTGTATTTGTGAACAGATCCAGTGTGACAACTGTGACCGATGGTACCATGCCCTGTGCATAAATATGAAGAGCACAGAATTTCAAAAGAAAAAAACAGGCAGTTGGAAATGTGTATTGTGTAGTGAATCTGAAAACTAGAAACTGTGTTCATTGTTGTTCGAAATACGTTTTGAAAATATCTGTGGAAAATGAAAATGTAATATGTTTGTGTGGCATTGATGCTATGTGTGATGTATAAAGTGTACTGGAATCATTTCAAATTGATAAGTAATTTTATGACGTTATCTGAAAGCTATTGAGCAACAATCTTAAACTTTAAGGAAAAGATTCCTAAAAATTATAAAATAAAAACATAAACATAAATAAATGTCTGTGCCTCATCTATAGGGACTAGTATAATTATTCCAAAGTGATTTTGAATCAATAGGTCACATGACCTGGAAGCTATTGAAGAAAAACCCTCAATTTTGAAGAAAAAAATTCCTAAAAAATGGAAAATGATTTAAAATGGAAAACAAATGTCTGTGCCTCAATTAAAGGGACTATTAGAATTATTTCAAAGTGATTTTGAGTCAATAGGTCACATGACCTGGAAGCTATTGAAGAAAAACCCTCAATTTTGATGAAAAAAATTAATTAAAAATTGAAAATGATTTAAAATGGAAAACAAATGACTGTGCCTCATCTAAAGAGACTAGTATAATTATTTCAAAGTGATTTTGAGTCAATAGGTCACATGACCTGGAATCTATTGAAGAAAAACTCTCAATTTTGAAGAAATAATTCTAAAAAATGGAAAATGGCTAAAAATGGAAAATAAATGACTGTGCCTCATCTATACAGACTGGTAGAACAATTTCAAAGTGATTTTGACTCAATAGGTCACATGACCTTGAAGCTATTGAAGAAAAACCCTCAATTTTGAAGAAAAAAATTCCTAAAAAATGGAAAATGGCTAAAAATGGAAAACAAATGACTGTGCCTCAATTAAAGGGACTATTAGAATTATTTCAAAGTGATTTTGAGTCAATAGGTCACATGACCTGGAAGCTATTGAAGAAAAACTCTCAATTTTGAAGAAAAAAATTCCTAAAAAATGGAAAATGGCTAAAAATGGAAAACAAATGACTGTGCCTCATCTATACAGACTGTTAGAACAATTTCAAAGTGATTTTGACTCAATAGGTCAAATGACCTGGAAGCTATTGAAGAAAAACCCTCAATTTTGAAGAAAAAAATTCCTAAAAAATGGAAAATGATTTAAAATGGAAAACAAATGACTGTGCCTCAATTAAAGGGACTATTAGAATTATTTCAAAGTGATTTTGAGTCAATAGGTCACATGACCTGGAAGCTATTGAATAAAAACCCTCAATTTTGATGAAAAAAATTAATTAAAAATTGAAAATGATTTAAAATGGAAAACAAATGACTGTGCCTCATCTAAAGAGACTATTAGAATTATTTCAAAGTGATTTTGAGTCAATAGGTCAAATGACCTGGAAGCTATTGAATAAAAAACCCTCAATTTTGAAGAAAAAAATTCCTAAAAAATGGAAAATGATTTAAAATGGAAAACAAATGTCTGTGCCTCAATTAAAGGGACTATTAGAATTATTTCAAAGTGATTTTGAGTCAATAGGTCACATGACCTGGAAGCTATTGAAGAAAAACACTCAATTTTGATGAAAAAAATTAATTAAAAATTGAAAATGATTTAAAATGGAAAAACAAATGACTGTGCCTCATCTAAAGAGACTAGTATAATTATTCCAAAGTGATTTTGAGTCAATAGGTCACATGACCTGGAAGCTATTGAAGAAAACATTATATTTCTTTGACAGGAATGTTAGGTTCAGTAATTTGTTGATAGTCCCTAAGTGAACCTTCGGGCGCTGCGGCCGGGAGCGGTGGAGAACCGCTGGCCGAGAGTAGCGTTCCGAAATCGGATCAACTTTCAGCTAAACGTCGGTTACTCCGCGGAGCTCGGGCCGGGAGCGGTGGAGAACCGCTGGCCGACAGTAGCGTTCATAAATCGGATCAACCTTGAGCTAAACGCCGCTTACTCCGCGGAGCTCGAATATCGAATATCCAACTTGAAACTAACTTCACTGCGGTCGTTATATCTTAAGGTCTCCATGTTGGGCCGTTATATCCTAAGGTCTCCATGTTGGGTCGTTATATCTTAACGTCTCCATGTTGGGCCGTTATATCTTAACGTCTCCATGTTGGGCCGTTATATCTTAAGGTCTCCATGTTGGGCCGTTATATCCTAACTTCTCCATGTTGGGCCGTTATATCTTAACTTCTCCATGTCGGGTCGTTATACCTTAAGGTCTCCATGTTGGGTCGTTATATCCTAACTTCTCCATGTCGGGTCGTTATATCTTAACGTCTCCATGTTGGGCCGTTATATCCTAACTTCTCCATGTCGGGTCGTTATACCTTAAGGTCTCCATGTTGGGCCGTTATATCCTAACTTCTCCATGTTGGGCCGTTATATCTTAACTTCTCCATGTCGGGTCGTTATACCTTAAGGTCTCCATGTTGGGTCGTTATATCCTAACTTCTCCATGTCGGGTCGTTATATCTTAACGTCTCCATGTTGGGCCGTTATATCCTAACTTCTCCATGTCGGGTCGTTATATCTTAACGTCTCCATGTTGGGCCGTTATATCTTAAGGTCTCCATGTTGGGCCGTTATATCCTAACTTCTCCATGTCGGGTCGTTATATCTGTAAATAGCTACTAAATGGTGAAATTCTTCTTTTTGTTTATTGGTACCACAGTGACACTTAGTGGTTGATTTGTGAATTTATTTTATAGAGCGGTAGAGTTCTTCTTCGCGTATTTTTGTGTTAGGCACTTCCTGTTTGCTAACCACGCCGAGTGAGCGTTAGAGCCTGAGGAAAAGTAAAGAAAATCTGTAAAATAGCGCTCTTGGGAAGCAGAACGAGGTAGGAATGTGCGCAATTGTGTTTTGTGAACATTTATGTTTATTTATACATCATGTATCCTTTGTTTATACTGCAGTTTTCACGGTGTCAGACAAGGAAGGCTAATAATAAACTGCACCCGTTTGGAACTCCCTGCGTCTGGCTGTTCACTCCAAGAGGCCGCTACAATATCTTAACGTCTCCATGTTGGGGCCGTTATATCTTAAGGTCTCCATGTTGGGCCGTTATATCCTAACTTCTCCATGTCGGGTCGTTATATCTTAAGGTCTCCATGTTGGGCCGTTATATCCTAACTTCTCCATGTCGGGTCGTTATATCTTAAGGTCTCCATGTCGGGTCGTTATATCTTAACGTCTCCATGTTGGGCCGTTATATCTTAAGGTCTCCATGTCGGGTCGTTATATCTTAACGTCTCCATGTTGGGCCGTTATATCTTAGGTCTCCATGTCGGGCCGTTATATCCTAACTTCTCCATGTCGGGTCGTTATATCTTAAGGTCTCCATGTTGGGTCGTTATATCCTAACTTCTCCATGTTGGGCCGTTATATCTTAAGGTCTCCATGTTGGGCCGTTATATCCTAACTTCTCCATGTTGGGTCGTTATATCCTAACTTCTCCATGTTGGGCCGTTATATCTTAAGGTCTCCATGTTGGGTCGTTATATCCTAACTTCTCCATGTTGGGCCGTTATATCTTAAGGTCTCCATGTTGGGCCGTTATATCCTAACTTCTCCATGTTGGGTCGTTATATCTTAAGGTCTCCATGTTGGGTCGTTATATCTGAACTTCTCCGTGTTTAAGAAGTTTTATTTTGCTTTGTTTGAATGATATTCAGTTAAAAGGCAGTAAAGCTTTGTGACAGTTAATTTGTCCTGTCTGGTGCGCGTGTCATGAAGGTGTGAGGGGGGTGATGTCTGAGGTTTATTGTTGCCTGAGAAGACAAAGTTTTATAAGACAGTGGCAATGTAAAACATTAATATTGTGTAATATTAAAGGTTTGTTTGTTAACAAATAAAGAAATCGCAATCTAGATGCTAACGCCAGCGCTACGATCGTCATTGCTGACTCCTGTTTATTTGTTCTCCAGATTGTGTCATCACTGTTACAGCAGTCCTGACACCCGGGACCTGCAACAATAATAATGCAAGAACACATTCTTAAAGATCAATAAACTTTAAATTCTACTGAATATTTAACCCTATATCCAGAAGACATTTAAAATTTTAAAAATAAATAAACAAAACAACAAATAAAATGAATTATGAAGTGTTTGTAAACCAAATTGTTCGTAAAATTAAGGACTAGATGAGACCGAAGCACCAGACTGAGGAGTTTTGTCATCCAGTTTTTGGTAGAAAGAAATCACGCAAATGGAAAGTATTGTGTTTGTCTTAAATTATCATGCGTGTAGCAGATCCCCCCCCACCCAAATGAAGGATTTTGGCTTTACTGATGAACAGCCTGGTTTATTGAAATAAACCATAAGTTTCACCGTAAGAGCTGTTGCACAAACACAAAAAGACAGTGTAAGATACAAAACATGCTCTTACAATCGTAACGTTTGAAAACTGAAAACAACGTTCATTACTAACATCAACCGATTCAAAAACTATACCGTATAAACCAAAAATCACAATTCAATTGATCAATATTAGAAATATCCTATTTACAAAATAAACATAAATATAGCTTTCTGTTGTCTTACACACAGTCCTGATACTCGGTTACTTTTAACAGTAGAATGGACACTAAGCATGGTAGTTAGCTTTAGCTCTGCAGGTTGAAGTTTGTAGCTGTTTGCTTACTCCTTCACTGACAAATGTGCTGTCCCTTTGTGTGTCTAATAGTGCGTACACTAGTTGTTCTTTAGATGGGGTTTGAACTGTGGACACCCATAAAGGAACAATCATTGATGTGCTGTTTGACTGACCAACCTTTGTAACATTGAGAGCTGTAGCTGCCGTGGTCTCATCTGGAGTGCTTGAAGCTGCGTTGATAGAGCTGAGAAGTCTTTCCTCTGTTTTATAATTCTCATCATGCAGACAAGTTGGATGCCTCTTTTTTTTTTTTTACAAATGTCACATGTGTTGCGATAGTTGCAATCCTTAACATTATGTCCCACTTTCAAGCATCTGTAGCAGAGTTTATTATCCTTAATATATGTGCCCTTCTCCTCCAAAGTCTTATTTGAGAAGTGAGGGCATCTTGACAGCTGGTGTTCTTCATCTTTGCAAAACAAGCAGGGCATCTTTAATGT
This sequence comes from Xiphophorus hellerii, assembly GCF_003331165.1. Lineage (NCBI taxonomy): Eukaryota > Metazoa > Chordata > Actinopteri > Cyprinodontiformes > Poeciliidae > Xiphophorus > Xiphophorus hellerii. The sequence goes on along the minus strand of NC_045673.1, from coordinate 38,062 downwards.
GCTGTCTGCTCTTTCTTTGCTGTTTTGCACCATGGTTTGGGTTGTGAAAACTTGTGTGGATCTATTTGATTTAAGGTCCATTGTGGTTCCTTTCTCATAGGATGAGGTGCACGAGTGAACAGTATATGGCGAAGTAATTGGGTTGACTGCACAGAACATAATCAGTATATCAGTAATCAGTAATATAATTTAGACATGGTGTTTATATAGTGTTTCTATATAAAACATATGTGGGAGTGAGTCATCAGTCTGCTCCATGGTCTTTGCAACTTCCATTTTTAAAGCTGGATTTATCCACCTTAAATTTATGGTGCACTAATATATTTGTACTGTAAAAATGGACTGAAAAGAACTGAAAACGTAGCTCTGTATTTTAATCAGTAACAGAAGTTTTAAAAGTGAATGAGATTTTAAATTATCTCTTGCCGTGTTTCTAGACATGGAAGGAAACGGGGCATTTAACAAATATTTTTTATAAATACCATCTTATCTTTCAGTGATGAACAAATGTACATCCTTTCATTATAATATAAAAGATCATATAATTTTTATACACGTTACTAATCTGGACACAATAAAAATTAAGGGAAAAAAGCAATATAGATAATCTTAGTCAGTTTTATTTTTATTTTTTGCCTAATAGATGATATTGTTGTTTTTTTTTACCTCTGTTTTATTTATTTTTCTGCAGGCTGAGGTTGATGCTGCTGTCCGGCTGCTACTGAAGCTGAAAATGGACTACAAACAGATGACTGGTCAGGACTACAAAGCAGGATGTCCACCGTCAATGAATGATGCTGCGCCGAACAACGGCCCGGCACCATCCTGGGTCAGAAAAACACCTCCGTGGAGGAGGGAAAAATACCCTGAAGCAGGTTAACACCTCCTTGGAGCAGATAAACAACATCCTGGAGAAAGAAAAGATCGCTCTGAACAGAACTTTAAAGGAGGATAACACCACCCCCGAGCAGAAAACCGACAATACAACGGACCTTAGCTAGAGAGACACAGAAGCTCCATGGCATCTTGATAGAAGTGGGCATGATATCCATTGAGAGATAGTCTCTGATTAAAGGAAATGAGGAGCTGGAGATTCAAGATATGAACATAGAACAAGCTGCACTTGAAAAAGTCAAGCTGCTTCGGGAGAAAGATGAGGAATTACAAAAAACTGTTGGATGTAAACAGAACCTTAAAGGAGGATAACACCACACTGGGTCAGAAAAACACCACCCTGGGGTAAAACACTGCTTTGGAGGAGGAAAATAATACCCTGACAAAGGAAAACACAGCCTTGGAGAATAAAAGCAACTCCTTGGAGCAGAAAAATTCAGCCTGGAGAATGAAAAAACTGCCCTGGTACAGACAAGCAACATCCTGGAGAAAGAAAAGATCGCTCTGGAGCAGAAAACATCACCTTGGAGCAGAAAATCACCGCACTGGAGAAGAAAAAGACTGCTCTGGAGCAACAAAAAGGATCAAAAATGAGTCAGAGCAGTAAGGCTTCATCTTCTGATTCAGAGAATGAGAAAATACAACAGACCTTGGCTAGAGAGACACAGAAGCTTCATGGCATCTTGATAGAAGTCAACATGATATCCATTGAGAGATAGTCTCTGATTAAAGGAAATGAGGAGCTTTTTCAAGCTGCACTTGAAAAAGACAAGCTGCTGTGGGAGAAACATGAGGAATTGCAAAAAACTGTTGGACGTAAACAGAACTTTAAAGGAGGATTACACCACCCTGGAGCAGAAAAACACCGCTCTGAGGCATTAAAACACAGCTTTTTAGGAGGAAAACACTGCCCTGAAGCAGAAAAGTACTATCTTGGAGCATATAAACACCGACCTGCAGCTTGAAGTGGAACAGCTGCACAAAAGACTGAGGGACACAGTGGAACAGCAGAACCAGCAGCCATTTGAAGAGGAAACCCACAAAGCCAGCCAGTCGGTTTCAGACCAGCCACAGAATCAACCGCCTGTATGCAGTCGTGGGACCAGAGGCTTCTCCAATATACTTCTGAAAATGTACCAGACAGGCACTCTCAGGTACTGGGTTGAAAGATGGTTCTTCTAAATAAAGAAGTGCCATGAGGGCTCCAAGCTTCATGCTTGATTATCAGTAGCAGAAAAGATTGAGGGCAACAGGACTGCGGAGCTTGACACCTGGGGCCTGATGGCGGAAGAGCTTAACCCTTGAAAGTTGTTGGCACTAGAGGGAGAGCTTGAGGCCCGCAGGGCTGCGGTGCCATGGGAACTTGAGACCATCAAACGCAGGTCTCCTTCATCACCAGACGATTCCTTTGTCGCCAGGTCATCAGACACTTATTTATATTATGAACTCTAGTTTTTTTGTTTTAGATAGGTGTCGTATGAGGAGCTTGGGGCCAGCAGTGCCGCCAGCGCCAAGTTCTCTGTCCGGCATTACAGACCTGCAGACATCATATCCCTCCAGCCTCCCGGCCTGCATCCAGGCCTTCGTCGTGGGTCCTGTAGGTTTCCCCGCCAATCTCCAGGGCTTCACAGCGAGTTCCGTTGGGATCGCTATGAGGTGAGATCTGCTAAGTTACTGATTAGTTGGCAGGATTTTTTTAGACAAGCATTACTATTTTTAAATGTTATTAATGAACTTATCTGTTTATTTTTATGTCTTCTGTGTAAGGACAAACACTTCTGTTGGTGTTTTGGTTCCTCCAAGAAGCCAGTGGCGAAATCTAACTTGTTGTGCAGTGATTCATTATTTTATCAGTTTATCAGCGTGGGACAGTTTTGATTCCCGAACTGTTTGGAGAGAATGAGAGTGTTTATTCTGTTTTTTTACTTGGATACAAGAAGACTTCATGTCTCTAAAGTGGGTTGCTTTTGTTCCTAGAACACTTAATTGTGAAAAAAAGTCAGATATTTGTCTTCATCACATTTTTTGTTTACTTATAATCAATGATATTGTTCATTTTATTCAATTGGCAACATTAGTCGTGTTTTTATTGTAAATGTGCACAAAACTTTGTAAAATTTCCACTAACATAAAAAAGATCCACACAATTGCAGTGTTTCCGTTAAATAAGAAATGCAATTAAACCCATATGTGAATAAGTTTTGTTTTTTTTAACAAAACATGCAGCGCCACGATCGTCCTCCACTTCCTGTCTTCTTCGCTGTTTCCATTTGTAGTAACATCCGGTTGTTGATCACATGACCCGTGTGATGCTCAAAAATGCAGTGTTTAATAATAATACTTAAATTTATATAGCACTTTTTAGGACACTCAAATTACTCGTGAAAATAAATAATAATAATAATAATATGCCATTGTTGCCTAGTAAAAAGTGTCTGTTTTTTAGCAGAATATCAACAAAGTTTTGTGTATATTTGTACAGGAAATGTATCTAATGTATTTCCAAATACAATAATTTCGCTACCACAGAGAAAGCACCTCATCCTCCTGCAAACGTTTTTCCATTAAGCTAATTTATTTTTGTCATTTCAATTTGCATAATTACATGGTCAGTGGAAACACAGCTACTGTTGTACATTAACACCTTGCATTCTGGCACAACACCAAACTTTGTTGCTTCCTATAAAATAAAAAGCATAAAATAGTTACATTTTTCTTCTGTGCTCATAATTTTTAAGGTTTACTATTTTTTGAATCCAACTTTTCTACTTGTTGAATAAAACTTGTCCAACATGTCTTCATACAGTGTTGTGAAAAAGAACCATCCCATTCAGATTTCTTCTGTTTTTATTGTTTTGTCAAACAAAAATAACCCAAATAAATGAAAACACACAGGTTTCTAACAATAATATTATGTATGAAGTAAAATATTATCCAAAACAACCTGGACCTTTATGAAAAAGTAAACCCCCTTTTATTTGATTAAGAATTAACTGTGATTAACCTTTTTTTTTTTAAAATATAAATAAAACTCCACTTGGCTTAGTCACTGCCTGTAGGATCGACTAGTTTACTTTATCTAAACTGGTCTCCCAACAGAAAGTAGGCTAAAAGATCTAAAAGATTAACTTATCATGTCCCAATCTACAGAAAATCAAGAACAGATACAGAATAACTGACTGGACTGGATGATCATGCAACAAAAAAACTGAAATTATTTTGAAAAACAAGAATTAGCTGCACACTCAGAAATGTCCATCTTTTTCCTAGCATTTTTTAAAAACTATCTACAATAGTCCAAGTACACCATCATAGGTTCTTGCCTGTGGTGGAGAAATGCAGAGTAGCTGGAATATCTTGTGTCCAAACTTTTTGTAAGATGGGTCAAAAATATTGAGTCAAAATCAAGCAAATATAGTCATCAGATTTTCGTTTTGTTTTTTTATAGGACACAGATGTTATTCACCATTGATTCAAAATGTTTGCTGTATTAAAATAAAAGCATATAGTTTTCTTTTGTGCTGCTGCACAGAAAAAAATATCACTTTTTGATTCATTTTTAATTCAGGGTCAGAGTCAGTTTGCTCTTTGGACACCCAGGATTCATATTCCTTCAATAGGAACAAAATTTAAAGAAACATCATAATTGTGTTTTAAATGCATGGAATGAATAACATGAAGCTTTTGGAAACAAAGCCTCAATCCATTTGATTTTTTTGTTTTTGTGCTTAACCATCTGATTTATATTAATGCAACCATTTTTTCCAAGAGTATAACGTTGGCTCTATCAGTACACCCAATTCTGTTTTCCTAAAAATTAATTTCAGTTATGTGCTGCATGATGTTCAACTCTGAAAAAAAAATAAAAAATGCATCATTAAAAGCCCAAAAGTAATCACAATAACCTTTTGTTTTTGGAACATAGCAACCAATAACAGAGTGGCTCAAACTGTGAAAGTATTAGTGTGATAAAGTCGTCCCGTTTACAGGGTTGCATTCACTGATGTGAGAAGTTAAATTTCCACAGAGGACTTCCGAAGCGGATGATTTTTGTTTGTCTATAAGCAGGATTCAGAAAACATGCCTTTTATTTTTACTCCTGAACAACAATATGTGCATTTGCAGCAGCATGAGCAGTTTTTTTGTTTCCTCCCATTACAGACGACTTCAAATGGGAAAAAAAACCGCCGAGCACAACAAACACGGATCTGTGAGCTACAAGTTAAAATTTAAAGGCCTTGGTGTCATGAACTGCTTCACTAGTTCATCTGTGACTTGTTTGCGTCTCTCTTGATGCTGCGCAATCATCGGCTGCAGAGTCTCAATCAATATCTTCTTCAATTCGCCAGTTAGCAGAGCGCCGCTCGTGTAGTCCTGCAGAGAGACGACGATGAGTGGGATTAGATGGAAGATGGATAAAAAGAAAGAACAAGTTTGTTTTCTTCCTCACCTGTCTGATTTTCTCCAGCTGCTCATCATCCTCAAGGAAGAAAGTCAAATACATGAAGCAGACATCTACGTCTGCGTTCCCGCCGTACTTCCTGTGTTCCTCCACCGTGTCCTTCCCTCCAGAAAACGCGTGTTTGTTAACCTGTAGGGAATAATCAGAGGTGAGGGAAGTTGGCAACGTAAATCTAATCTGATTAAGCACGCATTCACACAGCCCTGCTTAGTCTGCTTTAATCAAACTTCAGTCAGTTTGTTTAGAAAGTCTGATTTGTTCAAGGAAGTGAGAATGCGCAATCAAACTCTGAAAAAAGTGAAGTGGTTCGGGCCAAGAAAATATAGAAAACAAACTAAGATTAAGCAAATAAAGTAGCCATATTTTTGTCTTTTTTCCAATCACTGATCCAGTCATTTTAGACTCGGTTTGTGTCACTTTCTTTCAAAATTCTTGCTATATTTAGAAAAGTTTAATAAATGAAATAAAAGCTGATTTGGGTGCAGCAAAGTCGACTTCTCAGTACAAGTCTGGATTAACGTGGTTCTACTTATAGAAATTTTGTTGTAAAATTTTAGTACTTTGTGTTGTACTTCACATTTTCCATTGCAAGAAAATTGTCAATAATATTTTTACCCTGATTTAAAATAAAATGTTTAATAAACAAATTTGTATCATTGTTATAGTAAACTCTGGTGCGGTTTGAATGCAAGCACATAGGAGAAAGCTCCAAAAGCAGGAAGTGGACTAAAACGCAGGGAATTCTGGGTAAATACAACCAAAACAAACATGCTAGCTTAGAGCTAGCAGGAGAAATTATTTGATGTCTTTTACCAAAGACACAAGAGAAATCCTACAACCACTAAAATCTGACGCCACTCCGTTTTTGTTTAGATTTTGAAAGGAAGGAAGTTGCGCTCAGTGTCTTCTTCAGTGCGTCTTGATGCAGAGCCCCCACAGGCGAGGAGGGGAACAGATTTTTCAATTAGTTTGGTTCGTTTGATGCAGTGTGAAATCAAACTGCAGCAGCTAAAAATGTTACACTGTTACCAGACTATCAGGTGAAAACAACCTAAATCACCTTGTTCTTGATCTGCTTTGGGGTGTCAGTGAGGAATATGGAGGAGTTAGCGTCGCTGGCGCTCATCTTCGTCTGCGCCCCCTGCAGGGCAGGGAAGAAGGTGGAGTGCAGCAGGGCTGGTTTCGGGTAACCGATCCTCGGAGCAACATCGCGGGTCATCCTGAAGTAGGGGTCCTGTGTGACGGACAGAAAAACTAATTATTTTGTACAATAAACATATCTTTGCATTCCTTCCTCCATCTCGTGGTTCTGACCTGATCAATGGCACAGGGGATAAGGCACTGTATGTCTTGTCTGCTTCCGAAAACATGAGGGAAGGAGTTACTGAAGGATGGCGCGGCCTGGATGGCTGGGAAGCTGATCTTTCCTGGATGGAGAACAAAACACAATAACTGTTCAAACGTATACTTGGAAAAGATGAGACTCTGAACAGATTTGCTTATCTGGAGACTGAAATCTATTCTCAAGTTAATCTAAACAGGCTGAATTAAAGAGTAACTAAATCCTAGATTAACTATTTTTAGAAAGATAAAGTGTCTAAATTGGACCTGAAAGGAGACTTATTATGCAAAATTAACTTTTTGTACTTCCGTTTGGGTCACAAATGCTTCTAAAAACAGTCAAAGTGCTTAAATAAAAAACACCCAGTCTTTTTTGTTTTGTGGTGTCTGGAAAATAAGCCGTTTCAAAAACCTCCAGAATGTAACCTAACAATCCACAGGCACTGTGCTGTTACCTAGCAACCCCAGCAAGGCCCAGCCCGTTACCTAGCAACCCACACAGCTACTTCTGTAGCTCCACCTTCTTATCTCCACACGTTCTGAGATATTTTAGTAATAATAATAATTGTGAAGTTCAATAAAAAAAACCGTAATGAATAAGGGAAAACAAGTTGGAAAGCAGCTATTGATACCATTTAAAAATGACTAGACACATTTTAATAAATACTATCAGGGAGAGTTGTTGCCAAAATATGGAAATGTTCAACATATGATTGCAAGAATGTTAGGGTTGTGTAGTTAACGTTTGCTGTTCAAATTAACTTATTGCACTACAACCCTGTTAATGTGTTCATGCTTTATGTTAAATTATTCTGTATATGTGCATCTGTGTAGATTTAAGAATAAATCATACATTTTCTATAATGTGCTTGTACTTGTGGGGTTTGTAATAGAAAAAGAAAAAACAGTGGCTGGTGAAATGTTTTCTCTACCAGCCACAGTGGGTGGAGAAAATTTTAAATTTCCACCCCTGGTTTTTCGTCCTCTGTCCGTTTCCACTGTAGGAACCAGAATCAATGGTTCCTGTTAATATAGTTGTGAATGTAACTTTTCTGGCTAGCAAGAGTATATTAGTAGCTACAAGTAGCATCAACCGCCCAGAGTCACAGAACGTAATGAAGAAGCGACCTAAAGGTTTGCCTTACTGAAAAGTCCCACGAGAAAAAGAGACTACATAGAATATACAAAATTAAATTGTAATTAATGTCTCTAAAGCCAACCTACCTTTTTAAAATTATTCTAAGACATTTTAAGGCCTTAATTTTATAAGTATGCATTTAAGACCTGTGATTAATGTATTTAAGGCTAACTTACCTTTTTTTAAGTTAATTTAGGACATTTGAAAGGCTTAATTTTAGATTAAGACTTATTTAAGACCTGTGATTAACATATTTAAGGCCAATTTACCTTTTTTAAAATTAATTCAAGAAATTTTAAGGCCTTAATTTTAGATGTATGTATTTAAGACTTTTTAAATCTGCGCGGTCACTCATTTCACTGCTTTCAGATGCTTACCGATGCAGTCACTGTCCGTAAAGCCAAAGATGCCTTTAACCTGGTTAAACGTCACATGCTTCTGGATCTTCACCACATTTCGGTAGAACTCCGGGGAGGAACTAAAGTAAAAAACAAACAACACTATAAAAAACACTCTTATATGACAGTGTTCTCTCTTTAGTCTCCAGTTTTGTTTTACCCCATGTAGTCGAGGTCAGAGAAGATAAAGGTCTTGTTGATGTCAAAGCCACAGGCGATTATGTCCTTGGTGTTTTCTATGGCAAAGCCGTGGCATTCTTCAACAGTCAGGTCCTTCCACAGGTACTTCTCATCATCCGTCAGCTGGATCACCAGCGGGATGTCGAACACGTCCTGGAGCCATCTGAAACCAGGAGTTCAGTGCAATTTGCTTCATTTTGATAGTCAGAACTGCACCTTTTGGTCAGTGTTGAAATCTACGGTGTAGTAGTGATGTATTTATGCAGGGAAAAAGACTCACTTAGTGAAGATAAAAGGGATGAGGTGACCAACATGCATGGCCTCTGAGGACGGCCCTCTGCCCGTGTACAGGTAGAACGACTGGTGCTTCTCGTACGCATCCAGTACCTGATGCATATCTCTGGAAAACAAAGGGAGAAAAATTAAGTTTATTCCTCTGTATCCAATAATATTTCGCTGTGACTTTATTTCGTCAACACAAAGTAGTGCAAAGAGGGAAATTAAATGCTTTGCAGCCCACAAAAAGTAAAAAGTGTGCCGTGCATTTGTGTTGAACCTTCTTTGATTAGTTTCATTGCATAAAATCCACAGCAATAAAGTCTAATTGTGTCTCATTTTATCGTAATAAATATGTGACGTTACAGTAAAACAGATGTTAGTAACATCAGAAAACAATATGAAGACCAAGAAAAATAAATAAATAAATAGTCCTGTTTCAGTTGGTTACAAGGCAAAAGGGGACACAAAAAAATTGTGTTTATTATATTGTTTATTATTTATTGTGATAAATTTTGTCTACCAGCTGCACCTGCAGTGAAAGTTGGTGAATATATAATAAACTAGACCAAGTATTTTTGGTTAAATATCTTAGTACACTGACAGTAAGACAAAACTAACTTATAAATAACTTTTAAACAAGATATAGGAGCTTGTTTAAAGTCAGTAATTACTTAAAATTGCTGAAGAATTATTAGTTCCATTGACAGAATATGATATTTAAAACAAAACATTTTCCCCAGTCATAAGTGAAATAATCTGCCAGTGGAACTAGTATTTTTTCATCAATATTAAGGAATCACTGATTTAAAACAAGCTCTTTTATCTTTCTGAAAAGTTACTCATAAGTTAGTTGTGTCTTATCTTAAGTGCACTAAGATGTTTGCACAATAAACTAAACCAAAACTACTTGGTGAGATTTTGTGCTTTTGCAGTGAGGGAGCTGAAATCAATCGGAAATCATTTTTATTTCCAAAGATTTGAAAAATTATGCTAAATTATGCAATAAAATAGAGCATTCTGAAGTTCATAATTATAATGTGAAAAGTTTAATATGATTAATATGTCAGTTATTAGTTGGAAGAACAAACACCTGTGTGAGAAGAAAATTCCTCTTCGTAGGAAGTGATGGGGCTTCTGTCCACAAACCTTCTCTATTCTGTCCACCAGCTCCTGGTCGATTTTACTGCTGCCAAACCTCACTAAAAATAAATAAAATAAGAGAAAGCAATGTTTATCAATCCGCCATAATGGATTATCCCTCCCCTCAGACTTAAAGCTAACTGGACTCTCACCTATTAATTTGTCATAATCGACTCCCGTGGCGTTGGTGGTTGAAACGGTCCATGGATCCACTGTGTCGTCCTCACCGGCTCCATCTGCTGCCGGGCCGTTGTTCGGCGCAGCATCGTTCGCTGACGGTGGACATCCTGCTTTGTAGTCCTGACCAGTCATCTGTTTGTAGTCCATTTTCAGCTGCAGTAGCAGCTGGACAGCAGCATCAACCTCAGCCTGCAGAAAAATAAATAAAACGGGCAAAAAAAACACAAAACAACAATGTCATCTATTAGGCAAAAAATAAAACTGAGTAAGATTATCTATATTGCTTTTTTCCCTTAATTCTTACTGTCTCCAGATTAGTAACGTGTATAAAAATTATACTATCTTTTATATTGTAATGTACATTTGTTCATCACTGAAAGATAAGATGGCATTTATAAAAAAATATTTTTTTGATGCTCTGTTTACTTCAATGTGTAGAAACAAGGCAAGAGATAATTTAAAATCACATTCACTTTTAATACTTCTGTTACTGATAAAAAAAATAAAATCTAGTTTTCCTACAGGTTGTTCATGTCCAAATTTAAAATTTTTCCAGAGTTTTCAGTTCTTTTCAGTCCATTTTTACAGTACAAATATATCAGTGCACCATAAATTTAAGCTTACCAGAGGGGCCGCTTTTCATTGGCTGATGCCCATTCTACGTGGTCACGTGCGTGGCCGTCTCACAAACACACTTAGCTTCCCGTTAGCTAAGTACAGCATAATAGCAGAACTGATACAACTTCTACACCTTGAAGCCTGTCTGCTACACAGTCTTACGTTAGCTAAACAGATCAATATGCAATGTGTCTGTATCTGACATACACTAAAGATTTTATTTTAGCAGAAAAGGTTTTGGACTAAACTGTTACTCGTGTTAGCCACGTTAGCACCAAGTACAGCTAGTCAATCAACCATCGCTGTGTTCAGGGAAGCGCTGATTAATAATCGAGGAATAAATATCAAGCCTGGAAACTTGATATCGTAACGGACTGAATGTTTTGTTTTTAACGTAATCTTTGCTCAGTCTTGTGGGGAGCAGGCGGTTGCCACGGTAACAGGTTTGCTAAAACTACAGAGAGAGAGAGAGAGAGTAAAAAGGTAGGAGTGGTTTTGAGTTGATCACCTGTTCGGTTATTTTACCTTTGTTTACCTTTGCTGTGGCGCATTACAGCCGCTGTAGTTTCTAAACGTTGGACTAATTACCTCGTTCGTTTGTGAGTTTACGTCATTCACAACAAACATCAAATAGAACAAATATATTTCATAAAATTTTAACAAACAAATGGCTTCTACCGCGGTAATTATGTGAAATTAAATTAATTATATCCCAACTTCAGAAGATTTGCCTTTACCTTTACAGAGCTCTTTGGTTCCTCCTATCAGTCTGTAGCTTCTCATATTGATGTCATCAAAACAAATTTCAGATCTACCATAACTGACTGACACCTGCTGGCCTCAGGTTTGCAACCAGCTTGTGACTGAGAAACCAGTAACCTCCTCCCATTTGATGACAAGAACTTGTTAGTTCCTCTGTCCATTTAGTAGCTCATATATTGTGAAAATCCGGTAGAAATGATGCACTAATAGTCATGTTTACATAGAAACAACAAGCGTGAGGCTTTGCGTGTGAGACTTGGGTCTCAAAAACAGGTTTTTAATCGACCTAGGTCAATTGTGGATGTAGCTTGGTAAACACATATGTTTTATATAGAAACACAGTATAAACACCATGTCGATATTTTAAATGATGAGACAGACTAGATCCCCTTTTTGGAAATAATTATTTAAGGTTGTTGATGAACTTTCCTCAGCAGGAACATAATCAGTTGTATTCTTTTCTTTTTGTTGGAAATGTGCCTTACTTTATCAGCTTCGGCTGACTTCAGGGACCTCACTTTTCCCCCTTGTTCGCTGAGTTTCTCATAAAGCTCCATGGGAGTGCTGGCTCCTTCCACGTCTCCTTGGTAGTCTGTCATCTCCTTCACACTGGTATAATGTAAAAAAATTAAACAAATAGAACAATCAGTCTTTAAACAGAAAAATAAAGCAGATTTAATGCTCTGACATCTCTACATTTCCTCCTTCCGCAGCACAGAAAGCTCCCATATGTGATAGCTTGGTAAATCTGGCTAATCGTTGCTAATATTCTCCATCAAAATGAAAAAAAAGACACAGCTGGCGTGTTCAATAATTTTAAAAAAAGCTATTGAGCTTAAAGACATGTAAGAAATATCTGGTTATTTTCTCTGTTTTTCTATCATACCGGTAAGGTGACAGATCCGTCATTCAACTTGCATCAGCCTGTAATGAGCCCACGAGTGTCCGGATCTACTTCTTCCCCGTTGAAACACGCCGTGTTCGAAATGTTCCGATCATCACGAATCCGCGCAGTCAAGAAATTTAGTCTAATTCATATAAATGTTATAAGGAGAATATAAAAGATCAATACTATTTCGTTCATAACAAAAAATACTAAAGATATTTCAGAAATTATGATTTTAATGAGCAGGAAGTGCCTTTTTCTGGTTCCTACCCACTGGTTTCAAAATAAAAGCTATTAAACGTAGAAAGACGCTTTCCCCATCGGAACAAAACGAAGCGATGCGTTTATTCTGAAATTCTCTCGCTGACATTATTTTGCGGGATATTGAACAAAACAATCTAACGTGAACACTAAGGAGAGAAATCAAGGACTTTTCCAAAGTTCAGGTACAATAATAATGTGCAATTATTAAACTGCTTTTATTTTGTATTATTATCTCATAAACTAGAATGGACAACCATGAACGTTAGCTAGATCTGCTAGCTGCTGGCTAATAAATAGGAAAAGCGTTGAGACAGACATTGCTAGTATATAACAAGCACACAGTGCCAAATTTACTTCTACTAAATATATATATTTGTCACCTTTCTGCTACAAACTTAAATTAATTTAATTTTATTGTGATTTATGGCATAAACCAACAGAAATATGCACCTACAAGCAAAATTCTAAATGTGACATTTTCATTGATTATTAGCAAACATGTCGGGGGAAAAATGACCACACATAAAGCAAAAAACTGGTTTGGTTGTTACTAGTGAGAAAATATTTGATCATCAACTACAACATAAAATGAAACGTGGTTTTAGAACATTTATCTTCCAATAAAAAAACCCTGAGAAGTGTGGCGTGCATTTGTACTTAGCTTCACCCATTTTCCAGTTAAATCTGACTCCATATTTGTATGTACTGAAGTGAAAAAAACAACTTAAAATGGGCTGAACTTTATTTTATTTTGGAGGCATATAGTTAGGTGGGGGTGACAACAAATTGAAATGTAACACTTTCCAGAACATTATTTGTAAGATTTGTGAAATTCTTGTATTCTTTTACTTCAACTGTTGGCATCATGTGATATTTTTAAGGAAATCTAATAAAAATTTAGAAACAGTAAGTACTGGATTCATTATGAAAATGTTTATAGGAACTGTTTGATGTAGAAAAATCAGGCATATTTAAAATAAATTCCGCAGTTACATTTATTGTTGTAGAGATTTTTAGTTGCACCAAAAATTGGGTCAAAATTGATTTTTGCTAAAGCTGATTATTCCCAGGCCTGCTGCTATAAGCAATAATTCAATTAATCGCATGATAATTTAAAGCAAACACAAATAATTTCCATTTCTTATCTACCAAAAACTGGATGACAAAACTCCTCAGTCTGGTGCTTCAGTCTCATCTAGTCCTTAATTTTAAGGACAGTTTTGTTTACAAACACTTCATAATTCATTTGATTGTGTTGTTGTTTATTTTATTTTGAAAATTTTAAATGTCTTCTGGTTATAGTGTTAAATATTCAGTAGAATTTAAAGTTTATTGATCTTTAGAATGTGGTCTTGCATTATTATGCCACTAGCATTATGTTACCTGAAAATGCTCTCAAAACAACAATATTATCATTTATCGCAGTAACTTCTGGGGCAATTTATTGTTCAGTAAAATTTGTTACCATGACAGGCCTGTTGAATAAATTTATTAAAATAATTTTTTTATTTTAGTGTGAGATTATGCTGCTGCTGCATTGAAGCTGATTTATTTTATTTATTTATTTAGATATCTTTATTAGTTGTTAACAAATCCGTCCACTTTGGTACATATGTTATAATTAAAAGAAAACAAAATGCAAAATCCTTTGCATGTCCTGTTTAAATGAAATAAATTAAACATTTTCTTGTTTCTTCTCTGATTTTCTTTGTTGTTGTAATTGTAGGTATTGAATTGGCACCACTAGATGCCGCATTTGGACCATAGATAAATTAATGAAACTTATATTTGTTTCCTTATTTTCAGTGTCAGGTGAAGATGTCTTCATTGGTGACCTATGATGATTCAGAGGATGAGGATGAGTCCTGCGATCACAAGGAGGAAGAACAATCAGACCCGTCTGGATTTAATAGTGTTAATGTAAAGCCCAGACCTGCAGGTTCAGAACAGAAACAGTTTTAGGACAAAGTAGCTCTTCTTTGTTGTATGTTTACCCAAAAACAACACCGGGATTGGGAAAACCGTAGTGGAAACGCAGGGAAACATTTTAAAACAGATCTGCTTGTCTCACTTTCTCAAAAAGTATGCTGATGGTTCAAATCCCGCTAAAAGGCGGCCATCTTCCCTCCCTGGTGTCAGACCATACATCCCAAAGAGACAGAGACAATCAGAGGAAACAAAATGCCCGAGAATCACCCAGAACAAAGTTTGGAGAATCCAACCAGGAAAGGTCCAGTTCTCTCTGATGTTTCACCAAAAGTGAAGCCTTACCTTGGTGAAAAACCCAAATCATCCGGGACGCCCAGGAAGCTTTTAATGAGCCTGGAAGGCCACCAGGGGCAGTCATCACGGCGCAGTGGTGCCCCGTGCCTCACATTAGCCACCTGCTGCTGTCCGCCTCCATGGACAAGACCTTTAAGGTAATGACAGCCCCCACTTACTGCTGAATTGATGACATTTAGGATGGACGGCCATGAAACACCAAACCTTTAGCCAGAACCCACCGGACTGGCCTCTGTTATTTAAACAGCCTTCAAAGCTGAATGTTATTTACTGGAATTTAAATTATGACGCATTTGTAGGCCTGCTTTATTCTGAGCAACATTTTTATTTTGCACAATTTGCATTGAAATATTTATTTATTTCCATTTTTGGGGGGGTGAAAAATCAACTGTTACAATGCTATAATTTTTACTTTTACTTCAGTAGTTTCATTATTAAGTATCGCTAGTCTTACTTAAGTAAAGTGTCTTGATTCTTTACCCCTGAGAGAACAAACATGTTTTTGTTCAGTCTGATGATGTAATTTTTAAATATTAAATGACTGATTTTCATATCAGTTGTTCAGTACTTGACCTTTTTGCCAAATACTTTTTTACTCTAACTTGAGTAATTTCTTGGACGGCTACTTTAATTTTACTTCAGTAAAACTATGTTCAAATAGTGCTATTTTTACTTGAGTACAATTTTTGAATGAAAAAACTTTGTTTTTTAAATAAAAATCAGATAAATTTATTAAACACAGAATTATATATTTCAAGTGTTTATTTATTTTAATCATGACTTGCAGGTAAAGAAAACCCAAAATTCTGTTTATTACAAAACTTTAATATTACGGGATTGTTAATGCAAGTCCAGGCTATTAAAAAACACCCAGCTGTTTTTTGGCAATAAATTAATGTATTTAGGTGTCTGAAAATTTCAAAAACCTCCTGAAGGTTGGGTCACATTCCACTGCACGGTTACCTAGAACCCCAGCTGATCCTAGTTTGTTACCTAGCAACCCAGACAGAGCTCCAGCACATTTGGTCAGCTGGTTTTACTGCTGTATGCGCTTCTGAGTGGCTGATGGAAAAGACAGAAAGTGTTTTGTTGTCGACTTACCAACTTGAAACCACTTGCTTCATTCTTGTTGGTTGTGCAGGAGGCTCCACTTCTGCTTTTCAAAGATCTACGGTTGTATAATTGTGGATCTGTTTGCAGCCATTTTCACTTTTGAGTTTAAATGATGATTGGGGGGCGTGGCCAGCAGCTGCTTATTTGGATTTAAAGTGACAGAGGCACAAAAATAGCTAAAAACAGGCAGAACTGAGCAGAACTACAATTTCATTATTTAAGAATGATTTTGTGCAAAAAATATAATGAAAGTGTTTTGCATAGCCCATGGATCTATCTTAATTTGTTTTTTATGCTGCTGCCTCACCGGCTGCGCTTCTGAGCATTTGTATAGGAAAATGCGAAAATTCTGCGATTTTGAAGAAAAAATAATCAGAATTGGTTAAGCTAAATGAAAAATAGGTACTTTATAGTACAAACTACAGGGTGAAAATAGTGATATAAATTATTTTATGATTATATATTATTTTCCATAATGACAGGTGAGGTTCTGCCAGAAACACATTTGGTAAGTCACATTAGTGCTTGGATTTTAATCGGTGCGTTTTGCATCCAGTGAAAACAAGCATGTTAACAAATAAACTGGACAGTTTGCTGTAAGTTTAGTTTTTTTTATTTGGTAAAAGACTCGCCTATCAGAGCATGTTCAGCCTGA